>NC_134879.1:46206157-46338657 GCF_041734735.1 Babylonia areolata | reverse complement strand
ACGTTAAAGTGTTTAAATTGGTTTATTGCTAGGTCGTTTGGTTGAATCGGATGTGTCAGTAACGGTGTTGATGTTACGAATTATTTCGAACACGTACGTCTCTGTTTTATTGAAGTTTCCATTGGACGGAACTTGATGGCTCTGTCTTCGTTCTGCTTTCCCGGTCACTGTCTCTCTGTTCATATGTTTGTTTCACTGCATGGACCTGTCTTTTGGCTGTCTCTTTCTGTCTCTGTCTCTCTCCCTCTGTCTGCTTGTGCGTGTGTTCGTGCGTGTGTGTGTATGCGGCCGTGCATGCTTGTAAACATCTAATCTTTGTCTTCGATAATTTTGCATCGAGCCACCCCCAGTTGTGAAAAAAACACAACAAAAATCAATTTCGGTGCATGTGAGACTTGTCGTTTCGCAAGCTTGTTTGAAAACAGTGATCGACAACATCAGAAGTCGTTCTGAGTGCTCAGAAAAAAGCTGGATTAACAGTCGAAAACACAACAGGATTGTGCATTGCATCATAAAACTGTTCTCATTTTTGCTGACAAAGGAACGAGCTAATTATGGCCATGTAGATGAATGTTGGGTTTCGATAGAGCGTAGCTCAGATTTGTCGGGGCATGGGAGACACGCATACTCGTAGCAGGTAGGTGTGAGAATGTTTCCTTGAAGCCAAAGAGGTGCCTCAAACTGCAAAGGATCTTCTAATTAATGAAGAATCTGATCTGATTACCTAGGTGATTTCACGTCCGCATAAAGAGAAGAGCGTTCATAGCTGGGCATACACCTACACCAAACCCAGTTTCCACAGAAAACGAGGTCAGGTTTGTCGCTTTGAAACCTATTGATTATTTTCACACCTTAGAGGAGTTGGACAGGAGTGTCCACGGCAGAAGAACAACAAAATGAAAACCTGAAAAAGTGGTTAAGTCCGATGAAAAAAAAAAACACAAACAAAACAAACAAAACCCTGGAAAGAAGTGACGGCATGCTGTTGGACAACCGACATTAGGGAATGGGTCAAAGAAAAGGCTGCTGAAGTGTGTTCGTAAGCTCCCGTGCTTGAGCTGGAAGGAAGCTACTGTGTACAAGACATGAGAGGTGCTTAAAGTGCAGTTCTCTCAACGAGAAAAAAGGTACACGAAAGATGCTCAAGTTCTAGTAAATCTTTCGGGATGGGAACGAGCACAAAAAAACTGTCGTAAAACATCACTCCTGAACGTCGCGGTGAAGGACCCGATACTGTGATTGTGTTGATAAAGGCTTCCGGGTCTGTTCGCTGCTTTGGATGCACAACGGTCCTCGTATCATTATTATCGTGGTCTGGAAATTATCTGGGTGCTTCTGAAAGGGGAAAAAAAGCTTCTTTCCTTTCTCTTCTTCCCTCTCCCCCCCTCCCCCCCTCCCCCCACTGCTCTTTTTTTTGTTTTTTGTTTTTTGTTTGTTTGTTCATTCCACTATCGTTTCTTCACATCGCTTCTGTATTATCTCGTCCTTCCAACCTCTCACGCATCACAAACGTTTCATTTTCTTCTTTTCTCTTCTTTTTCCTCCCATCCACATCCTCCGTTCATGTCTCCGTCCCCGCACTCTCTCACTCACAGTTTAGGGTGGTTTTTTTGTTTTTGTTTTTGTTTTCTTTTTTTGGGGGGAGGGGGGGAAGGTATTCTCAGGAAAAGAACGAATCTGAGACACTTGAGTGGGGTCTCTGGAGTTGTTCAATGCCACGAATGTCGCTGTTGCCGTTGTTGTTGCTGCTGCTGCTGTTTTATGTGTAGTATCATCCCCATAAAAGAAAACACAGAAGAATATAGAGAGCTTGAAGCACCGTATAATTCGCAGCGTTCAGCCGCATAAATGGATACACTGCCCGTGATGTCAGAAAGGAAACAACGAGCTGATAAATCGGTGGTGCGGCTTACAGCTGCACATCTCCGACACTTGATCGTAAAAGACTTGTCTGGGAAAACGAGATAAAGGCAACTAAGGCTCTTGTCGTCTCGTATAAAGAGAAAGAGGGTGGCAGAAACAGGAAGCAGTCGTGATACTTCAGCTTGAAATGGGAAGAAAGACGGGCATGACGACAAATGCAAGTATTAGTGTTGTTTGGAAACCATAGCTATGTTGCTCACATAATTATGCAAAAATGCGGCCAATTTGTTATCTCTTTCTCATATCCAATTGAATATCTAAATGTTGAGGCAGAGATAACGGTTCGAGGAGGCTGCGAAGAGACAACGGTGTGTGTGTGTGTGTGTGTGTGTGTGTGTGTGTGTGTGTGTGTGTGTGTGTGATAGAATTGTGGTAGTAACCATTCTTATCATGATTTCTAATGATAGACGCACTCCCACTGGAAACCATGTTGGCGATAGACATACGGTGGCAGTGGTCACCATCCTAACGGTGAACGTGCGTTATGAGTGGTAAACGTACGCAAATGATAAACGTACGGTAGTAGTGGTAACCATCTAAAATAATGGACGTACTTGTAAGTGATAAACATACGCAAATGATAATCGTACGTAGGAAGTGTTTAGCATACACAAATGATAAACTTACGCAGGAAGTGACTATCGCGCGCAAATGATAAACGTATCGTGGTAGTGGTAACCATCCTATTGGGTGGACGTACCGGGTGGTAAAAATCCCAAATGATAAAGCTACGGCGGAAGTGGTAACGATCCAGCCGACCGAGTGATAAATATCTTCGTGGTAACTATACTAATGATAAATATACGGTGGTAGATATCCCAGTGGTAACGATCCTAATGATGGAACGTAGTGAAAACGGGTCCCATATTCGGACCGAGAGTTTCACTCCCGTTTCACTGGACCTTGAGCTGTTGTCTAGGTGCTAGACATTCGGATGAGACGATAAACGAGTTTTCGCGTACAGCATGCATTCAGCGTACGTAAAAGAACTCCTGGCAACAAAAGAGTTGTCCATGGCAACCCACTTTGATAGTCACAAAAATACACCTGCAGATTAAAAACAAATGGTAGATTAATTAGGGGGGAGGGGGGGGGGCGGGGGAGGGGCTGTTTTTTGAGGGACGTGGTACCAGTCTCCACTCTATGAGGGACGCTCACTCAGTCTGGCCATTATTGTCGTTAGTAGGGGGCGTAGTAGGTGGTGTCCTAAGTACGTTAAATCAGAACAGGCACCACTGAACACCACCGAAGTGACTCAGCAGCAGTGTAGGATCTCCTGTGGTGTGTGGCCTCCTGGCGACCTAATATCGATGGTTCCCTGCGGACTGCCGACGCTGGAACTGTGACGGACGAACCCGGGTGTGGTCGTGTGTGTGGGGGATCTAAGTGAGTGGCCTGGGAGTAATGCCACTGAAAAGGTGCAGATGATGGGGCAGCAACACCCCCCCAAAAAACAACAACAAAACAAACAAACAAAACAACAACAACAACAACAAAACCAAACAAACAAACAAAAAAACAAACAAAAAAACAAAAGAACCCCAAACAAAACAAACAAACAAACGAAAAAAGAAACAACAACAACAAAAAACAAGTGGGTGTTGCTGCACTGTGGCCGTGCTTCATTACTTTGTTTTGTTATTCTGCTTAATATGTTTCACTTTTTTTTGGTCTTTTTGGTATTAAAAGCATTTGATTATGTTTCTATGCGAGGCGGACTTTGTGGGCTGATTGTTTGTGTGTTGTGTGTGACGAGCCTTTATGTGCAATTGTAATACTAGAACATATTTATACTAAGTCGTCACAGGGAAGATGTATTATATCGTATTGTTGTAGTTTCTTTCATTTTCCTTTTATTGTTCTGTCGGTCCACCCTCCCCCCCCCTCTTACGATCCCTCCTCCGATTTGGTTCTGGTTCTGGTTCTGGTTCTCCTGGTTCTTGTTTTGGTTCTGGTTCTCCTGGTTCTGGTTCTGGTTTTGGTTCTTCTCCTCCGCCTCCTCCTCACCCAAATCCTTCTCTTCTCTTCCTCTTCCAAATCTTCCTCCTCCTCCTCCTCCTCCTCTCCTTTCTCTTCTCCTCTTCTCGCTCCTTCTGTGCCCCCCCCCACCCACCCACCCCCGTCCCCTTTCTCCCTCCCTCCCTCCTACGTCTGGCACCGTCACGTTCTCTATGGGTTTTTTTGTTTGTTTGTTTTGTGTGGTGGTTCTTTTTCACCGTCTGAGTCTGTTTTTTTTTTTTTGTTTGCCTTGCCGCCGTTATTTATGTCCTTGTTCGTTTATGAAACGTCCTGGTGTCTTTTTTTTGCCTGATGACTGATTTGTGCGTGTGTTGTCTGCCTGCCTGCCTGCCTGCCTGCCAAGGATCTCCCATCCTCTCCCGCTTCCTTCCACCCCCACCACACCACCTTCTCTCTGGCTCTCAGCCTCTCGCTGTTTCCCTTCCTTCTTCTTTCTTTCGCCGTCTCCCTTATCCTCTGCGTCTGTCTCTGTCTCTGTCTCTCTCTCTCTCTCTCTCTCTCTGTGTGTGTGTGTGTGTGTGTGTGTGTGTGTGTGTATCTCTGTCTCTGTCTCTGTCTGTCTCTTTCTCTCTCTCTCTCTCCTTCGTATGTTCGATATACATTTGTTAAAGTGCATAATCACTCATTAAAAAAGCCATAGCTGCCCACCCATCCAAGATGTATCATTGGTTTTGAGAAAAGAAAAGAAAACAAATGGATAAATGCCAGTGACACGACATTCTTTGTGAGGGTTAAGTGATAAGAAAAAAAAACACCCCAACACATGGTGATGGCCCTTATGATCTGCCACATGCGTTTGAAAAAAAAAGAAAAAAAAAAAAAAAGAAGCTGGGATGACCATCCATTGGATTTGATATAGTGGAGGTACTTTTAGAGTCTTCTCGAGTTAATTAAAGTAGAAAGTGTCACTATAAGGCACAGAAATTAAGAGAGAGAGAGAAAAAAAGAGCCGGGTTGACTTTAAATATCGCCCCTACCCCTCTCCTTTTACACACACGTACGTGGTGAAATTCCCAGTCGCAGCTAGGCTGGGTTTGTCATACCTGAAAATAGCTTGGGATTGTATTCAATGTCTTTATTAGGATATTCAGGCATTGACGCGTTCCAGACCGATTTAGCTTTTATGTGTTCGACTTTTAAAGTTTTATTTATTTCTTCTTTTTTTTATATAAAGATCTGTGGAATTTATCACAGGGTTTCTCAAGGAGATTTTTTCAAGTGTGTGTGTGTGTGTGTGTGTGTGTGTGTGTGTCTGTCTGTCTGTCTGTCTGTCTGTGTGATATATGATATTATATATATATATATATATATATATATATATATATATATATAGAGAGAGAGAGAGAGAGAGAGAGAGAGAGAGAGAGAGATGAGCTGAATCTGGCATAATTATAACCAGGATTACATCTCCCTGAAGATTGAGTGGATCAGTTGTAGAAAGATGTTGCATGTGTACTGATACTGAGCGGCATGGCCAAGAGGGGCTGTCTGGTGGACTGGATGCACGATGAATTGCTCAGTGGTGAATTTGATTTGGCAGTGATCGCGTTGAGAAACCTGTGCCATTCCTCGTCAGTCTCAACAGTATCAGTACCAGTAGCTCAAGGAGGCGTCACTGCGTTCGGTCAAATCCATAATACGCTACACCACATCTGCCAAGCAGATGCCTGACCAGCAGCGTAACCCAACGCGCTTAGTCAGGCCTTGAGGAAAATTATTAAAAAAAAAGAAGAAAAAAAAGAGAAAAGAATAATAGTAATAAAAAATAAAATAAATAAAGTAAAAAAAAAATATATATATATATACATATATGTATGTATATATGTATATATATATATATATATATATATATATATATATATATATATATATATATAATTTAAAAAAGAAGATAAATACATAAAAATACTACTACTAATAATAATATTTTAAAGTCTCAACACTGCTTGGGATTCGTGAGTGAAAAGGTGACGTTCATATTGGATACACTTGGCCGGCAGTTGATGTCCCCTCTTTCTGTGAATGCGTGCGCTTTGGCGATACTGCTTGTCAGATACTTATTTCATTGGGCGTGGAGGACGTTATGCCTATCTACTCTATCGAACAGTTTCCTTCCAGCTGACAATTAATCGCTATATGTTGTCTGTGGCAGTAGTTCAGATAGTTTCTGCTTCCATGTCGCGTGGACAAACCTGCCCCCCCCCCCCATCCCCCACCCCCATCGGCAGAAGTGAATAATCCTGTTTGGATGACGTCATTTGGTATTTCTTTTCCTCCAGCCGTGTGTGTGTGTGTGTGTGTGTGTGTGTGTGTCTGTGTCTGTGTGTGTCTGTGAGTTTCTGTGTGTCAGTGCATGTGTGTGTCTGTGCAGTGTTTGATGTTATCGTTCAGACATAAGGTTTTTCAGTTTTCTGCGCTCGTATCTTCTCATTCTCTTGAGTACTATGAAAGAGAAAGCTATATCTAGCTGTTGTTTTTTTGTGTTTGTTTGTTTGTTTGTTTCTTACACTCTGTGCAGTTAGAAATGTTAGGGCTGGTAAGTTTTAGTTTTTGGTGGGATGATGGTAGGGGAGGGGGTGTAGGAGGGGATGTTCGGGGCGCTGAGAGAGGGGTAATTTAGAGAGGTGTGTGTGTGTGTGTGTGTGTGTGTGTGTGTGTGAGAGAGAGAGAGAGAGAGAGAGAGAGAGAATCTGTGTAGGAGGCTGGCAAGGGAGGTGTCGAACAGAGGATTAGTAGGAAGACAGGTTGAGTGGGCGACGACCTTGTGTCTTGTTGGCATGTTTGTTGTTGGGGCTGGTTAGAGCTAGGCTGATGGACTGAGGCCTTGGCAGGCAGGCAGGCAGGCAGGCAGACAGCAAGGGGGGGCAGTAGAGTGCAGTGCAGTGAAGAAGCCTACATGGCAAGACAAGACCAGACAAGGCACGGCGCCGCGTGTTCTCTCTCCCCCGGCAGTCCCCTTATCGATTAGTGCAACCCGACTCTTTGTTTTCCTTTGTCGACTGTCTGATGTGACCCACTTGTCACTGCCGATGCACTGGCAGACCCATGTGGCTGCTCTTTTGCTTGTCTTGTCTTGTCCTCTGGCTGTCTTTCCTTCCTTCGTTTGTTCGTGTCTTGTCTTGTCCTCTGGCTGTCTTTCTTTCCTTCTTTCCTTCGTTTGTTCCTGTCTTGTCTTGTCCTCTGGCTGTCTTTCCTTCCTTCCTGCCTTTCTTCCTTCCTTCCTTCCTTCCTTCCTGCCTTCCTTCATTTGTTCGTGTCTTGTCCTCTGGTTGCCTTTCCTTCCTTCCTGCCTTCCTTCCTTCCTTCCTTCCTCCCTTCCTTCGTTTGTTCGTGTCTTGTCTTGTCCTCTGGCTGTCTTTCCTTCCTTCCTTCCTTCCTTCCTTCGTTTGTTCGTGTCTTGTCCTCTGGCTGTCTTTCCTTCCTTCCTTCCTGCCTTCCTTCCTTCGTTTGTTCGTGTCTTGTCTTGTCCTTTGGCTGTCTTTCCTTCCTTCCTTCCTTCCTGCCTTCCTTCCTTCCTTCGTTTGTTCGTGTCTTGTCTTGTCCTCTGGCTGTCTTTCCTTCTTTCCTTCCTTCCTTCCTTCCTTCCTTCCTGCCTTCCTCGTTTGTTCGTGTCTTGTCTTGTCCTCTGGCTGTCTTTCCTTCCTTCTTCCCTTCTTTCGTTTGTTCGTGTCTTGTCTTGTCCTCTGGCTGTCTTTCTTTCCTTCCTTCCTTCCTTACCTCCTGCGTTCCTTCGTTTGTTCGTGTCTTGTCTTGTCCTCTGGCTGTCTTTCCTTCCCTCCTTCCTTCGTTTGTTCGTGTCTTGTCCTCTGCTTGTCTTTCCTTCCTTCCTTCCTTCCTTTCTTCCTTCGTTTGTTCGTCTTGATCTTGACACATGACGTGACGTAGCCTTGGTGTGATGGATGGTAGATAGCTGGGGTAGGTTTTGGGTTGACATCTGTGTGTGTGTGTGTGTGTGTGTGTGTGTGTGTGATTCTGAAAGAAGGAAGTGTGTGTCTGCAAAAGTGTGTGTGTGTGTCTGTGTGTCTGTGTCTGTGTGTATGCGTGCTTTTGTGTGTGTGTATGTGTGTGCGTGCGTTTGTGTGGTGTGTGTGTGTGTGTGTGTGTGTGTGTGTGTTTTCTCTCTCTCTCTCTCTCTCTCTCTCTCTCTCTCTCTATATATATATATATATATATGTATGATATGTGTGAAAGTGTGTTTGTGTGTATGTGTGTGTGCATGTGGTGTATATATATATAATTATGTGAGAGAGAGAGAGAGAGAGAGAGAGGGGGGGGGGGTGGGGGGGGGGGGGGGGGGGGGGGGGGTCTTGATTGGCACACGCCAACCATTTTCAAGTCAGCACGGGATGGGACTCGACAGTGAAACACGAAGCGAAGTCATCATCAGCTCTCTCGACACCGACAGTTGATATCCGTTCTGCCGACAGTTAACACGGAATGACCATTATTAAGTCGTGTTGATTCAGCAGAAAGAGCTGCGCAGACCGAGAGTGAAATGGAACATCGATCCATTCAATTATTTGGGGCAGTTTTTGAATACAGCGCAGTGTGGATATCTGTAATTGTTCGTGTTAAAGATAAGGAAATAGAATGGAGTTTAATGTCCGATTGCAGACATTTTATTAAAGTATTCATTTTCACATTTTAATGTTATTGTTTAAAAGGTAGGGGAGGAAGGGAGGTGAGTGTTGAGTTGGAAATAGAGCACCAGCCATACTCTGTTATTCAGTTAGAAACCGCGTGGGCTATTCTAGATGCTTTGATTAAAGACATTTATTTGCTTATTTGCTTATTTATCGTCATCATTCTCTTTATTATTATTATTATTATTAATATCATTATTATTGTTATTATTTTCTTTTTCTTTCTTTCTTCTTTTTTTCTCAAGGCCTAGGCCTAAACGCGTTGGGTTACGCTGCTGGTCAGGCATCTGCTTGGCAGGTGTGGTGTAACGTATATGGATTTGTCCGAACGCAGTGACGCCTCCTTGAGCTACTGATACTGATACTGATACTGATTAAGAATAATTAGTGAGACTAAACTAGACTTTCTTTAAGCAGATAAACGCGACCCACATAGACATGTTTTGAGGAAATCGTCATTTGGAAGTAACAGCTGAATGGTACAGGACTGTTATTGCTCACTGAAGTAAGTCTGATCCAAGTTAACGTGTACATAGCTCCTGTACGTGTGACATTCAATAGAGCATTGGTAATTTCAGCGTGACATTTCATTAGCAGCTACCGTTACCGCAGATGTCTGTTAATAGGTCTGTTAATTAGCTTTGACGTCTGGCGTGTGGTTGTGGTTGATACCATTCAGTTTGGTACATGGTTTGCTATTGTGTTTGTTAGGGTGTAGCAATAGGTTGCGGGCGCCTGCGTTTAAAACAAAACAACCACCACAACATACTGAACATAGACCAGCAGTTACGCTGTTTTTGTGCACAGTAAACATGCCTATCACAGACTCGAGATTACTGGAAGGTGTTGGGTTCGTGTCTGTAATAGAATGTCAGATTATTTTTAGGACTTCGAAACGAAGATTAATTCCCTGTGATTTGTATTTTATATATTGATTTATGTGCGAAGTTGTAATTATTTTGGATTCGTGTCTGTAATAGAATGTCAGATTATTTTTAGGACTTCGAAACGAAAATTAATTCGCTGTAATTTATCATTATATTTTTTATATTGATTTATGTGCGATGTTGTAATTATTTTGGATTCGTGTTTGCAGTAGAGTGTCAGATTATTTTTAGGACTTCGAAACGAAAATTAATTCGCTGTAATTTATCATTATATTTTTTATATTGATTTATGTGCGATGTTGTAATTATTTTGGATTCGTGTTTGCAGTAGAGTGTCAGATTATTTTTAGGACTTCGAAACGAAAATTAATTCGCTGTAATTTATTTGTTTTTTTTAGATATTGATTCATGTGCGATGTTGTAATCATTTCATCAGTTTTTCATGGGGGTTGTACTGAGTAACAAGGAGTGGGGATAATTAATGAATTCACAGTCACAACAACCAGCCTGCTAAATAATCCAAGACCAAATAACAAAAAAGAGAGAGGAGATGAAACCAAACAGTATTGACCACCATCCAGAGTGACCCACTTGATGATGCAGGACAAAACAAAAACATAATCAAAGTATTACATTCAGTTTATGTGCAGACCTGCTAGTGCCTGAACCCCCTTAGTGTGTATACGCATGCAGAAGATCAAATACGCACGTTTAAGATCCTGTAACCCATGGCAGTGTTCGATGGGTTATGGAGACACGAAAATACCCAGCATGCATGAACCACTTTCAGAGTCATCGGCAAGTCGATGTTGGTCGTGTGACGGAAAGAAGAAGAAGGAGGAGGCCGGATGGTGTCTCGGGTTTTTCAAAGGAAAGGAATACGCATAAAAAAAAAGTAATATGTATAGTGCGAATCTGAACCTTACACGGTATGTTTTCATCAAGCAAAGATGGAGGGACAGACGGAAGGGATGTTCGCTAAGAGCTGCAGCTGTATAAGCCTGTGTGTTTTTTGCCCCCCCCTCCCCCTCCTCCCCATTCCCCCATTCCCATCTGGGGAGCTCAGAGTGGCATCAGCTAGCTGCATGGCGACAGCTGTTCGGCTGTTCCTGTTTCACAGGCAGCTTTTTGTCTCTTTTTGTGCCTGTCAGTAATGGACCGTTCTCTTCTTCTGATCCCCTGTTTCTTCCTCTGATCCTCTCTAATGTGTGTGTGTGTGTGTGTGTGTGTGTGTGTGTGTGTGTGTGTGTGCTTCTCCTTTCTTTCTGCCTTACTTTTATGTGAACTCTCAACATTCCTGTTGTCTTTTGAGGTTGGTTGGTTGCTTAGTTTATATGTTTGCTTGGGTAGACTACTTTGCTTGTTTGAGCGTGCGGGCGTGTTGGTGTGCTTGTATGGACACAGGAGTCGCTTCGTATTTTACCATTTTCATTTTGTTGCGTGGACAAGTCACTGCATTTGATGTTGTTGTTTTCTTCTTCTGATGTTGGATTCGGTGATAACATTTTTCTTTTTATCCGATAAAAAACCCCCATCATCCTTGATGGTAGTTTTGTTCACTGCTGCGCATTATTAGGAAAACAAATTTTCTAAACATGCAACTCCAACTATATAGGTATCTGTCTATGTCGTGGCGAGGAGTGCAGAGAGGGAGAGGGAGAGAGAGGGAGTTGATGTCGATGTTCTTGCTAATTACGATCAATATAGCACCAGCAGTGACGTCAGAGCACCATGACTTCATGCGGCCAGCATGTCTGACTGACTCAGCCAGTGTCTGGCTTTACAAACCGCCGTTGTTATTAAACCAAAATGCGCAAGTTTCGGGTTTCGCCACGTTTTGGGGAATGAAGCCCTGTCGTTGTAAACAATATCTCATAAGAAAGGAGAAGAAGAACACGGACATGAAAAGTTTATTTCCATTCCGCTAGGGATGGTTGGATTGGCTCGAGTGAGTTATAATCAGCATGGATTTCGTTTCCTTTTCCCCTCGCTCTTTTTAAAAAAATATTTTTTTATTTCTTTGCTTTGTGGAATAACCAGCGTCTGTGGGTGGATGGCCGTTCTGGCCTTTTGGGGCTTGTGGAGTGATGGCCTAGAGGTAACGCGTCTGCGTAGGAAGCGAGAGAATCTGAGCGCGCTGGTTCGATTCACGGCTCAGCCGCCGATATTTTCTCCCCCTCCACTAGACCTTGAGTGGTGGTCTGGACGCTGGTCATTCGGATGAGACGATAAACCGAGGTCCCGTGTGCAGCATGCACTTAGCGCACGTAAAAGAACCCACGGCAACAAAAGGGTTGTTCCTGGCAAAATTCTGTACACAAATCCACTTCGATAGGAAAAACAACAAAACAAAACAAAAAACAAACAAACAAACAAAAAACAACAACAACCCCCCCCCCCAAACCACCACCACCACCAACAAAAAACCAAAAAAAACAAACAAAAAACTGCACGCAGGAAAAAATACAAAAAATGGGTGGCGCTGTAGTGTAGCGACGCGCTCTCCCTGGGGAGAGCAGCCCGAATTTCACACAGAGAAATCTGTTGTGATGAAAAGAAATACAAATACAAATAATAGCGTTGTCAGGTCGACGACTAGTTAACTAGTTAGCAAATCATTGATTGTGTGAACACACACACACACACACACACACACACACACACACACACACACACACTACACTACACTACAGGTTTAGGGATTTTTTTCTTTCCTGGGAATGTTGTTACACAATGTTATAAATAGCAGTGATCTGAGGGAAACGCCCAGGTGGGCGCATGCAGTATGGAAGCCTGTGCTGACGGTCACAGCTTAGACATGCTGATTGATTCATCATGTCTGTGAAAACTGTATACACTCTTAGCAGCAGAAACACATGCAAACATCTTCAGTCTTCAATCTTATAGTCAACACCGCCATTCAAGTGACTTGGTGTGCAGAGCGCAAACAAACAAACAAACAAACAGACAAACAAGAAAGAAAAGATTTTAAAAAAGACATCTCGAGCGTGAATGCTTCTTCATCGTCTTTCTTTGATCCATCTCCTGTCACTCAGGATTGCCACCCACCTGCCAAGGCAACCCATTGATCCTAAAGGCTGTTGACAGTGTCTTTTATCAGCCAGTTTACATCATTCCCTACCATACCCTTGGTCTTAAAAGGCTGTGAAGAGTCGTCTATCAATCAGTTTACATCATTTCCTGCCACCTTTGATCCCAAGGGCTGTTGACAGCGTCTTTTAATGTTTTATCAACCAGTTTACATCATTTCCTGCCTATTTTTTCATGACCCTTAAGGCTGTTTACATTGTCTTTCATCAGTCAGTTTACATCATTTTTGTCAACACCATGACTCCAAAGGCTATTGACAGTCTTTTATCAACCAGTTGGCATCATTCCCTGCCAAACCTTGATCGTTTATCAACCAGTTGACATCAGTCCCTGCTAAACCTTGATCGTTTATCAACCAGTGTACATCAGTCCCTGCCAAACCTTGATCGTTTATCAACCAGTTGACATCAGTCCCTGCTAAACCTTGATCGTTTATCAACCAGTTGACATCAGTCCCTGCCAAACCTTGATCTTATATCAACCAGTTGACATCAGCCCCTGCCAAACCTTGATCTTTTATCAACCAGTTGACATCAGCCCCTGCCAAACCTTGATCATTTATCAACCAGTTGATATCAGTCCCTGCCAAACCTTGATCGTTTATCAACCAGTTGACATCAGTCCCTGCCAAACCTTGATCGTTTATCAACCAGTGTACATCAGTCCCTGCCAAACCTTGATCGTTTATCAACCAGTTGACATCAGTCCCTGCCAAACCTTGATCGTTTATCAACCAGTTGACATCAGTCCCTGCCAAACCTTGATCGTTTATCAACCAGTTGACATCAGTCCCTGCCAAACCTTGATCTTTTATCAACCAGTGTACATCAGTCCCTGCCAAACCTTGATCCTTTATCAACCAGTTGACATCAGTCCCTGCCAAACCTTGATTGTTTATCAACCAGTTGACATCAGTCCCTGCCAAACCTTGATCGTTTATTAACCAGTGTACATCAGTCCCTGCCAAACCTTGATCGTTTATCAACCAGTTGACATCAGCCCCTGCCAAACCTAGATCGTTTATCAACCAGTTGACATCAGCCCCTGCCAAACCTTGATCATTTATCAACCAGTTGACATCAGTCCCTGCCAAACCTAGATCGTTTATCAACCAGTTGACATCAGCCCCTGCCAAACCTTGATCATTTATCAACCAGTTGACATCAGTCCCTGCTAAACCTTGATCGTTTATCAACCAGTTGACATCAGTCCCTGCCAAACCTTGATTGTTTATCAACCAGTTGACATCAGTCCCTGCCAAACCTTGATCGTTTATCAACCAGTGTACATCAGTCCCTGCTAAACCTTGATCGTTTATCAACCAGTTGACATCAGTCCCTGCTAAACCTTGATCGTTTATCAACCAGTTGACATCAGTCCCTGCCAAACCTTGATCGTTTATCAACCAGTTGACATCAGTCCCTGCTAAACCTTGATCCTTTATCAACCAGTTGACATCAGTCCCTGCTAAACCTTGATCGTTTATCAACCAGTGTACATCAGTCCCTGCTAAACCTTGATCCTTTATCAACCAGTTGACATCAGTCCCTGCTGAACCTTGATCGTTTATCAACCAGTGTACACCACTCCAATCTTTATTTCCACCTCAACACAAAGCCCTCTCCACGGTTCCTGGGGAACACCCTGACAAGCGGTTGCCGGCTCAGGGGGATTGCCACCCGCGCACTGTTCGATCAGGAGTGGACTTGTCTCATGCATTAACCCGGATAGCGCTATCTCAGGGGCTTCTTTTCCTGGGGGCTGCTGGCTGCTGCTGTCACCTTCGATTGCATTCGATGGCTTGACCTGGACTTCTCTCCTTTCAGCTGTCCCCTCTCTGCCGCACATGCATTTTATCCCCTCTCCCTTCTGTTTCCCTTTGGTGCCTCAGTTGATTGAGGGATGAGCTTGCATTCAGAAGGCTGTGAGTTCAGTTCAGTTCAGTTTCAGTTTCAGTTTCTCAAGGAGGCGTCACTGCGTTCGGACAAATCCATACACGCTACACCACATCTGTTGAGCAGATGCCTGACCAGCAGCATAACCCAACGCGCTTAGTCAGGCCTTGAGTGCATGCTTACATATTTGTGTACCTATGAAAGTGGATTTCATTTTACGTAATTTCGCCAGAGGACAACACTCTCGTTGCCATGGGTTCTTTTTCAGTGCGCCAAGTGCGTGCTGCACACGGGACCTCGGTTTATCGTCTCATCCGAAAGACTAGACGCTCAGTTTGATTTTCCAGTCAAACTTAGGAGAAAGGGCGAGAGCGGGATTCGAACCCACACCCTCACGGACTCTCTGTATTGGCAGCTGAGCGTCTTAACCATTCTGCCACCTTCCTCTTACTGTGAGTTCAAACCTCGGCTACCCATAATATGACTTAGTGACCATCTGGCCATCTTGTTGATATTATTCTGTGTGCGTCGGTGTAGTGTTGAATACATAGCTCCCCTCCCTAAACCGTCCTGGGATAGCCTTATAGATAAATAGATAGACAGATAGATAGATGTAAACATTAGCAGTTGTTATATTTGTTGCATGGATTGTATGTTTGGTCCCTGAAATATGGAATATGGTTGCCAACATGGCAGGGTAAAAACTGTCACACACGTTTTAACCCACCAGAATGTACGAGTGAAATTGGGAGTTGCAGATCACGAAAACAGAAGACAAAGAAGAAGGAAGTATGTTCAGCAACTGTTTAGTGTGGCGCTACCATTTGTACAGCGAATGGCTGTAATTCATGCTGTGAGGGTTCTGTGTGCAGGAGCACCTGTTTGACGTGAGCGACCTTCAGCACGAGCCCCCTCTGATCTCCAAGTGCGGCAGCCTGGAGGTGACCTTCACCTTTGACTCCTCCAAGAGCAAGATGACGGTGCACATCCACCGGGCCCGGGAGATCCCTGCCAAGGACCGCGGGGGTGCCAACAGCACTCAGGTACTGACTGCACCACGGGCTGTGGCGCCATGGGCTACTGAACTGTACTGAATTAAACGGAATTGAAATTTATTGAATGAGGGAAGTGGAATAAGCAAGGACATGATTCTTTTTTTAACCTCCGGCCTTAAGTGCAAAGAAACCAAACAAGCAAAAAAAACAACAAAAAAAACAACAACCCCCCCCAAAAAAAAACACACAATAAAAACACCACAAAAAAAACACCAGAAGAGAGAGAGAGAGAGATAACGATAACGATAATTATTTTTTATTCAGATAAAGGAGAGAGAAAGAGAGAGAGAGAGAGATAACGATTTTTTATTCAGATAAAGGAGAGAGAGAGAGAGAGGGAGAGAGACAGAGAGAGAGAGAACAAAATAATGACATGGCAAGAACAGACAAATGCAGTTACTAAAATGGATAGTACAGAGAGAGAGAGAGAGAGAGGAATACATTTGCATATGCTTAAACATATAACCCATCACTAATTATTATCAACGTTTGTGTGCATGCTGTTTTATTTTAACATTAACTGTTTAAAGAAGAGTGGCATTATCATTCAGGCTGGTTTACATCATTGATAAATCATTTATACTTGAGTGATTAACAGGGGTGCGGGTGTGTGTGTGTGTGGGGAGGGGGGGGGGGGTTCATGTTGGAAATTTCCTCAGTTGCATAAAATTGAGGTTTTTCTTTCATGTTTTGTTGTTGTTGTTTTTTCACTTCCCAGTCTTGTGTGGCATTTGAGTGACATTGTCCATGCTGCACATCCCAAATCCCCCATCCACAGCCACACCCATGCTCTGCTGCTCAGTGCCAGGGGTTCATGGGGAGCTATGAGTTTTAAGTCGTAATGAGGCCACACACACCAGAGGAGAACTTGCACTGCTGCTGGGTCACTTCTGTGGTGTTCACATTACCTGTGTGGATTCAGCAAACATAGGACTAAGCCCTCTTTTGATGAGGTAATCACAGTGGTGAAGTTAGACTGATGAACGCCTCCTTTGCAGTGGAACACCATGACACATCCACAGTCCACTCCCTCCCTCCCTCCCTCCTCATGAACCTACAGGCACCAAAGACTTTAGCAGGACTCATCACAAACACCAGTGTTTTATTCACCACTCCTATGCTTGTAGACAGTTGGTGTCCAGGTGTTCTGTGGTGATAGGTTCATGATATTATTAAAGAATTTTGTGAGACACAGTAATGGTCGGTCTTCTACTTCAGAGAGGACACATTATTCTGTTCTTCACTCTCATGCTTGAGGACAGCTGGTGTCCAGGTGTTCTGTGGTGATAGATTCGTTATATTGTTTGTGGGTCACAGTGATGGTCTTCTACTTCAGAGAGGACACATTTTCAGTTTTTTCCACGAATAAAGTATTCCTGTCTTCAGAATGGGGAAAGTGCCAGTGTGTGTGTGTGTGTGTGTGTGTGTGTGTGTGTGTGTGTGTGTGTGTGTGTGTGTGTGTGTGCAGTCAGAGCTGTATTGGCTATGGACATGAACAGGCAGGGTCTCCTGTGCTGAGTGGCTTCACAGCTTCTTGACATACATTGCTGACGGATGGAGGTGATAGAGTTTGGATGTGATTGTACTTGGGGAGCCAGGAATGAGCAGACTGGAGGTCCACCCACCCACTGTGAGGAGATGGGGAAACAAACGGAACTAAAACGAGATCACACACTGCATGGTTCTCTGCATCCTCGCTCTATGGTGGTGGGGGTTGCAGGTGTTGTTTTCTTGATTTTTTTGTTTTTTTGCTTCCTTTTGAAGATGGTGACAGTGATGTTGATTGTTTAAGGTACTGCATTTCAGGTGCATGGTTTTTTGTTTGCTTTTGTTTCTTTATGAAGGTGGTAAAAGTGATGCTGACTGTTTAAGGTACTGCATTTCAGGTGCGTGTTTTTTTGTTTGTTTTTGTTTCTTTATGAAGGTGGTAATAGTGATGCTGACTGTTTAAGGTACTGCATTTCAGGTGCGTGGTTTTTTGTTTGTTTTTGTTTCTTTATGAAGGTGGTAATAGTGATGCTGATTATTTAAGGTACTGCATTTCAGGTGCGTGATTTTTTATTTGTTTTTGTTTCTTTATGAAGGTGGTAATAGTGATGCTGACTGTTTAAGGTACTGCATTTCAGGTGCGTGGTTTTTTGTTTGTTTTTGTTTCTTTATGAAGGTGGTAATAGTGATGCTGACTGTTTAAGGTACTGCATTTCAGGTACGCATCATGCTCCTGCCCACCAAAAAACAGCGGTTCAAGACCAAGGTGAAGGAAGGTCAGGATCCAGCTTATGATGAAACCTTCACCTTCAATAAAGTCACACCAGGTGAGTGATAAAGTGAACGTAAACCACACATTGGTTTCTCTTCTCTTTAGGCAATTTACACGTCATCTGACTGCAGTTTTTCAGTAGTGAATATGCAAGAAAATACCCCTGAAATAGGAGATTACCCAAAATCGGTTTTTGTGCGGAGTGTTTGTTATGAATTATTATTGAAGCCGGAAAGCTGTGATGAAGACAGGGGAAGGTTTGAACTTGAATCTATATCAATATATCATATAAAAAGCAAATGCTGTTCTAAGTGTCAGATGGTGAGGAACTAAAACATTTTGAATCGACAGGCCCATGCATATGTAAGACCCGGTACTGATGCCACCCACTCCCCCCACAACACCCCCACCACCAGTGTTCTGGGTTTCATTCCTGCAGTTTTTCTATCGCAGGAATCGCACATGAAGCTTAAAGACTTTGCCCCTTTTGTTTAATATTTGGAACTTGCGATCTGTGATCTTTCAAATGAGATGCAACACACAATGCTTTCAGCAAAAATATGTGTCAGCTCATACTGTGCATATTTATGACCTAAGTAGATCATTATAAGTCAGTTATGTAAGGGCACACATACTTTAAATATTTACTATATACACACATAGTCTTAGCAAATATGTTACAACAGAAAAAAACTTCCAATTTGTTAGTCATAGTTGGTTTTTTCACAGCCTGACTACACTAAATGAGTTTGCAGCAGAAACTACATGATGATGGAACTTTCTCAAAATCCTTTCTCTCCTGATGCTTGTAGCTTGACAACCCAAGCAGAAGAGGATGTTTATTATTTTTTCCCTAATTTTTCTCAAAAAAAAACTTTGTTATTGATCACAGATGAGGTTGTGACTTTTTTTGTTTTATCACAGATGAGGTTCCAGGGATGGGTCTGCGATTCCGGCTGTACGGCTTGGAGAGGATGAGACGAGAGCGCATGATCGGAGAGAGCGTCATTGGTTTTGCCTCCCTGAACCTTGTGGAGCCCTCGACACACTGGGTCATTCTGGAGCCCCGCAGCAACCTTAGTGTAAGTCTGTAGTTTTTATTTTAAACTTTAAAATTTTTTTTTTTTTTTGCAAAGATATGTATACAATATACAGAAAAAAAACAGTATGAACAAACAGTATCATCCAGTGAGCATTAAAAGAAATAAGAATAGATAGAGAAAGATAAAATGATTATGATCAAATGATAAAAAAAAAGTTAAAGATAAATAATAAAAAGATTAACTAACTGCTTGACCAATCATTCAATCAGTCAGTGTTGACAATAGTGATAGTAGTAGTAGTGATGATTTTGACAGATTTTTTTATATATAAATTCCATTTGCCTTTCTTTTCAACAGCGTATGTGGTGTAGCACATATAGATCAGTCCACACACTTTGATACCTCTCTGAAATTGAAACTTGCTATTACTCTCAAGTCAGGCTTTACCATTTGATGATAGTGATTCACATTTCCATTTAAAATGATTGGAGGATGGGGGTGTAGGTGATCCTTCCCCCCCTCTCCCCCCCCCAACCCCCTCAAAAAAAGCCACATTTGTCAAAGTTATGCCAGATTTTTTACAGAGTATGCTGTGAAAATTATGTCATTTATAAACAAGCGTTTAATTGTATAATTTTGTTTCCACATGAAGAAAAGAGCTGATAATGTGTTGGTGAGGATGATGATAACCAGTACTGTGGAGCACATGCAGGGCTTTCCAGTATGGTTCAAGGCTTTAGGTAGTCATCTGGAGACGTCTGCAAGGATTTTAAGCTCACAGGAGGATGATTCAACCCAGTTTCAATCACTGCACGAATCTGACTAGCCTGCGAAGCTGCTTCCATCGGTCTGCAGGCAGCTGGGGATGCACGATTCAACAGTTGCTGTATTGAGCCTGTCTGCTGGAAATGTTATAGTTACACATGTTCCTGTCACTTCCTGCGTGAAGGAATCAATCTGAGAGGATCTGCCGAAGCTGTTGTCTTTCTCTCTGGCTTGAATCGAAAGAGAAAAGAGTTGGCTTGACTAAAGGGTGGGGAAAGAGAGAAGCATTGAAGGTGTGAGGGCTTTTCTTATCAGGACAACAGTTTTCTCCAACACACCATTGTTCCAGTTGTTATTACTGACCTGTGCCATCGCTTGGTGGTTTAGATGATGACGGTGTATTGAATTTAGGTTGCTGTGGTTACTGTAGAAATGTGTTAGATCACAAAAGTGTTTATGAATGATTGAATATTGCGTTGCAGTGGATCCCTGTGTTCCTGAAATGACTGATGTCATAGAGAAATATGTCAGAAGGGGTAGTTGTTCAGTAGAAGATGGTGAGACTGAGAAGGAAAAAAAAAAGTGATGAACAGTTGTGGAGTCACCTAAAATGCCCATCTGAACAATCTCACTCATCCTGAAACTGAAACCAATAAAAGAAAATCAAAATAAAGAAAAGAAAAGAAAAAGAAAAAGTTGTGTAATTGTATTATATTACATTTTGTCAAAACAGATTTCTCTTTGAACTTTGGTCTGCTTTCCCCAGGGAGAGTGCATCACTGCAGTGCACCACCACACTTCCTCACCCCTTCATTTCTGCCTACAAATGTATTTGTTTTACTGTCAAATTTAATTTGCTGCATGATTTTAGCCAGAGACAACTCTCTTGTTGCTGTGGATTCTTTTACATGCTCTGAATGCATGATGCACACAGGACCTTGGGAGGGGGGGTGGGGGTAAAATCCTGATAGATCTGGATGTTTCATTATCTGCAATGGTGGGGCAAGGGGGTTTGCACACAGGAGCAGAACTGATGGTGTTGGCTCTAGGCTGTCCTCCTGAACACAGCTGACTTGACAGCATCAGACAGATTATTCCACTCCACTGTTGTTCATATAAAAAAAAAGGAGTTTCTATTTTCAGTACTGGATAGTAGCCCTGCAAAACATCTGCTGTTGTTAATTAACTGCTTAGTGCTCGACAGTGTTTCAAATGATACAGTCACTGTAGTGTCTAGGTTGTGCACAAAGCTTGTTTTGTGTGTGTGGCTTTGAATACCTGTCAGGTGGCAGTGCTGCTACCAACCCCCTCAGCCACTCGACTGAAGGTCAGCCTGAGGCCTTGATGTCTGTCTTGATCGGCTCTGGAGCTGGAGGCCTTACAGCATGGCTGTCATACTGCCCCCCCAACCTTGAGCGGTCTGTTGATTGAACCCATGATGGGCGCAATAGCCGAGTGGTTAAAGCGTTGGACTTTCAATCCGAGGGTCCCGGGTTCGAATCACGGTGACGGCGCCTGGTGGGTAAAGGGTGGAGATTTTTACGATCTCCCAGGTCAACATATGTGCAGACCTGCTAGTGCCTGAACCCCCTTCGTGTGTATATGCAAGCAGAAGATCAAATACGCACATTAAAGATCCTGTAATCCATGTCAGCGTTCGGTGGTTTATGGAAACAAGAACATACCCAGCATGCACACCCCCGAAAACGGAGTATAGCTGCCTACATGGCGGGGTAAAAACGGTCATACACGTAAAAGCCCACTCGTGTGCATACGAGTGAACGCAGAAGAAGAAGAAGATTGAACCCATGAACACTGGCTTCCTAGTGTGGTGAATGACCACTGGGCCACCACTTCACTTTGGGGCAGTCATGAGTGCTGGCCTGGTGGTAGTACATCCGCCTAGGAAGCAAGAGAATCTGAGTGCGCTGGTTCGAATCCCACTGTCACCAGTATTTTCTCCCCCTTCACTAGACCTTGAGTTGTGGTCATGAGACAATAAACTAAGGTCCTGTGAGCCGCATGCACTTGCCGCAGGTAAAAAAAAACAAAATCGCAGTAACAAAAGAGTTGTCCCTGGCAAAATTCTGCAGAAAAATCGGCTTTGATAGGAAAACAAATAAAACTGCAGGCAAGAAAAAAAAAAATTTTTAAGAAAAAAAGAAAAGAAAGGGTGTCGCTCTCAGTGTAGTGATATGCTGTCCCTGGGGAGAGCAGCCCGAATTTCACACAGAGAAATCTGTTGTGACACAAAAGAGCAATACAATACAATACAATACAATACAATGCAATACAATACTCCACCTTGGGGCAGTCATGATACATGACAGCAGACAATGGTGCTGACGGTGCACACACTGTGTGGCGGTGTTGCAGCACGGTGACTCGGGGTTCGACGTGTCCAGCCTGTCGCGCAGTGACTCTGCCTCCTCCACCCAGTCCCTGCAGCACGGGGGGATGCCGGAACTCTTGGTGGGGCTGGCCTACAACGGTACCACTGGCCGTCTGGCCGTCCAGGTCATCAAGGGGAGCAACTTCAGGAACATGGCCATGAACCGGGCACCTGGTGAGATGATGAGGATTAAAGGGCACCTGGTGAGATGATGAGGATGATGATAGGGCACCTGGTGAGATGATGAGGATGATGATAGGGCACCTGGTGAGATGATGAGGATGATGATAGGGCACCTGGTGAGATGATGAGGATGATGATAGGGCACCTGGTGAGATGATGAGGATGAGGCACCTGGTGACATGATGAGGATGATTAAAGGGCACCTGGTGAGATGATGATGATGATGATAGGGCACCTGGTGAGATGATGAGGATGATTATAGGGCACCTGGTGAGATGATGAGGATGATGATAGGGCACCTGGTGAGATGATGATGATGATTATAGGGCACCTGGTGAGATGATGACAGTTTCAGTTTCAGTAGCTCAAGGCGGCATCACTGCATTCGGACAAATCCATATACGCTAAACCACATCTGCCAAGCAGATGCCTGACCAGCGGCGTAGCCCAGCGCGCTTAGTCAGGCCTTGAGGAGATGATGACAATGATTATAGGGCACCTAGTGAGATGATGATGATTATACAGATTGCAAATAGAAGTCATGACATCAAAAAAGCAGAAAACAGGCCTCACACACATGCATGCACATGCATGTACATCCCACATACACACACAGAACACCCAGCCACAGATACAAGCACAGCATGGAGACTTCATAGGAAGAAAAAAGATGAGGGCTTTGTTCTGTTTTGGAGTGGTAATGGTTATGGCTTCCTTGTGGGGTATGTATCTGTGGTGCATGGTTTGTTTTAAGATGGAGGAGGAACTCGTGCTTATGCTGACCTTTTTCATTCCCAGCATTCTGAAGATGTAAGGAAAATACTATGAACTAAAGTGTTCAGATTTATGTGGTGGTTGCATTCCAGAACCATTGAAAACTGACGGAATCCAGCAGAACAAGTGACAGAAGTCGGAAGGAAAAATAATAGAATAATGTTGATACTGACTCTGTCAATCACAAAGAAATAACAAACAACTAATCTCCAGTAGAGTCTGTTCCTGTAATTCTCATGAGCCATCAACTTTGCCTGTCATTTTAGACTGAGGAGTGACAGTGAAACAATGAAAGGGAAATGGGACTGATTAGAAAAAAAAGAAGAAAAAAAAGAATCGACAAAAACTGAGGAAAAATACAGAGATAGCTTCACATGAGCACCAAGGGAAGAGGAGAGAGAATTTTGTGAAATGTCTTCTTCGGTGATGAAGAACTTGGGGAAGGATCTGATCAGTTGTCAGCAGCTTGAATTGCTGCTGTTTTCGTATACCAAGGTTCTTCAGCAGTGCTTTGTTTTCTTTTTTCCCCTTTTTTTTCCAGAAATCTGTCACCTCTCCACCTTGTGAATGTGTAGATAGTCAGTGAAGTTTCCTTGTTTGTGTGTTTGTGTGTGTGTGTGTGTATGTGTGTGTGTGTGTGTGTGTGTGTGTGTGTGTGTGTGTGTGTGTGTGTGTGTCTTATTCATTGTTGAGGGCCCACAATCATACAAATTGATTATTCTGGCACGGACTGCGTCAGACAGTTCCCCACATTTTGGGAACTGCTGCTTGCCTTGCTGGTGTTTTGAGAGACTTCTCTGTAGTTGTCAGCCAGGAACTTAACTTCAGCCTGAGTCCCTGAGGGTCAGAGTGGCTGTCACTGGGCTCTGGTTGCTGTCAGACAGTGCAGTTCCCTTGTGTGCATGAGGGCCTTCAGAGAAGCTGAGCACGCAAAAGGAATACATTATGGGAATGTTTAAATTTTGTCTGGTCTAGTTTTAGGGCTGTTTTCCTTCCAAATGAAGTCCTTTCCTCTTCACAGTGTTTAAAATTTTTTTTTAATTAAAAAAATTTTTTTTTACTGTTACTGTCAGTCTGCAATGGTTGGAAAAGGCCGAAAAGTTTAAGAAAATTCTTTGGAAACTGTTTCACTTTCTGTGACTGTTCCTGTGTCCCTTTCTGTAGATTGTTCCTGTGTCCTTTTCTGTAGCTGTTCCAGTGTCCCTTGCTGTAGTCTGTGACTGTTCTTGTGTCTCTTTATGTAGTCTGTGACTGTTCTTGTGTCCCTTTCTGTAGTCTGTGACTGTTCTTGTGTCTCTTACTGTAGCTGTGACTGTTCATGTGTCTCTTTATGTAGTCAGTGACTGTTCTGTGTCTCTTCCTGTAGCCAGTGACTGTTCTGTGTCTCTTTATGTAGTCTGTGACTGTTCCAGTGTCCCTTGCTGTAGTCTGTGACTGTTCTTGTGTCTCTTTATGTAGTCTGTGACTGTTCTTGTGTCCCTTTCTGTAGATTGTTCCTGTGTCTCTTTCTGTAGCTATTCCTGTGTCCCTTTCCTGTAGCTGTTCCAGTGTCCCTTACTGTAGCCAGTGACTGTTTCTGTCTCTTTATGTAGTCTGTGACTGTTCTTGTGTCCCTTGCTGTAGCTGTTCCTGTTTCCCTTTCTGTAGTTGTTCCCGTTTCCCTTTCTGTAGTTGTTCCCGTTTCCCTTTCTGTAGCTGTTACTGTGTCTCTATCTTTCTGTAGTCTGTGACTGTTCCCGTGTCCCTTGCTGTAGCTGTTCCTGTTTCCCTTGCTGTAGCTGTTCCTGTTTCCCTTTCTGTAGCTGTTACTGTGTCTCTTTCTATAGCTGTTCCTGTGTCCCTTTCTGTAGCTGTTCCTGTGTCTCTTTATGTAGCTGTTCCTTTGTCCCTTGCTGTAGTTGTTCCTGTGTCCCTTTCTGTAGATTGTTCCTGTGTCCTTTCCTGTAGCTGTTCCAGTGTCCCTTACTGTAGCCAGTGACTGTTTCTGTCTCTTTATGTAGTCTGTGACTGTTCTTGTGTCCCTTGCTGTAGCTGTTCCTGTGTCCCTTTCTGTAGCTGTTCCCGTTTCCCTTTCTGTAGCTGTTCCTGTTTCCCTTTCTGTAGCTGTTCCTGTTCCTGTGCCCTTTCTGTAGCTGTTCCTGTTTCCCTTTCTGTAGCTGTTCCTGTTTCCCTTTCTGTAGCTGTTACTGTGTCTCTGTCTTTCTGTAGTCTGTGACTGTTCCTGTGTCCCTTTCTGTAGCTGTTCCTGTTTCCCTTTCTGTAGCTGTTACTGTGTCTCTTTCTATAGCTGTTCCTGTGTCCCTTTCTGTAGCTGTTTCTGTTTCCCTTTCTGTAGCTGTTCCTGTGTCCCTTTCTGTAGCTGTTCCTGTTTCCCTTTCTGTAGCTGTTCCTGTGTCTCTTTCTGTAGTCTGTGACTGTTCCCTTCTCCCTTGCTGAAGCAGTGCTGATTGACCTGTGTCTGTTTCCAAAGCCTGTAGCTGTTAACCACGTCCCTTTCTGTCAGCCTGTACCCCACAACCCTCCCTGTAGTTAACATTGCCAGTGATGATCCCAGTCTGCAGCCTGTAGCTGTGTGTGTGTGTGTGTGTGTGTGTGTGTGTGTGTGTGTGTGTCCACAGACACCTATGTCAAGGTGACGCTGATGTCTCCCACGGGGCAGGAGCTGCAGCGCTGCAAGACGTCGGTGCGGCGAGGGCAGCCCAACCCGCTGTTCAAGGAGACCTTCATGCTGCAGGTGGCGCTCTTCCAGCTGCCTGACGTCACCCTCATGGTGTCCGTCTACAACAAGAAGAGCATGAAGAAGAAGGAGATGATTGGCTGGTTCTCTCTAGGTGAGTGGTGGTGTTGATTGGCTGGTTCTGTCTCGGTGAGTCGTGGTGTTGATTGGCTGGTTCTGTCTCGGTGAGTCGTGGTGTTGATTGGCTGGTTCTGTCTAGGTGAGTCGTGGTGTTGATTGGCTGGTTCTGTCTAGGTGAGTCGTGGTGTTGATTGGCTGGTTCTGTCTAGGTGAGTCGTGGTGTTGATTGGCTGGTTCTGTCTAGGTGAGTCATGGTGTTGATTGGCTGGTTCTGTCTCGGTGAGTCGTGGTGTTGATTGGCTGGTTCTGTGTAGGTGAGTCGTGGTGTTGATTGGCTGGTTCTGTCTAGGTGAGTCATGGTGTTGATTGGCTGGTTCTGTGTAGGTGAGTCAAGGTGTTGATTGGCTGGTTCTGTGTAGGTGAGTCATGGTGTTGATTGGCTGGTTCTGTGTAGGTGAGTCATGGTGTTGATTGGCTGGTTCTGTCTAGGTGAGTCATGGTGTTGATTGGCTGGTTCTGTCTAGGTGAATCGTGGTGTTGATTGGCTGGTTCTCTCTAGGTGAGTCATTGTGGTGATTGGCTGGTTCTGTCTAGGTGAGTCATTGTGGTGATTGGCTGGTTCTCTCTAGGTGAGTCATTGTGTTGATTGGCTGGTTCTGTGTAGGTCAGCCATGGTGTTGATTGGCTGCATCTCTCTAAGTCAGTCGTGGTGTCTGTCTATAACAAGTAGAACACGAAGAAGATGGCTGGCTGCATCTCTCTAGGTCAGTCATGGTGTCTGTCTATAACAAGTAGAACACGAAGAAGATGACTGGCTGCATCTCTCTAAGTCAGTCGTGGTGTCTGTCTATAACAAGTAGAACACGAAGAAGATGACTGGCTGCATCTCTCTAAGTCAGTCATGGTGTCTGTCTATAACAAGTAGAACACGAAGAAGATGACTGGCTGCATCTCTCTAAGTCAGTCGTGGTGTCTGTCTATAACAAGTAGAACACGAAGAAGATGATTGGCTGCATCTCTCTAAGTCAGTTGGCGTGCCTTCCGCACCCTTTACAAGGTTGATGTGAACTTTGAAATTAAAAAAAAAGATTTTTTTGCTGTCCCATCATAATCGTCATTTGGAGGATCACAGGATTATTTTTTGCCATTAAAGAATGATGATGAGGATGTTAATGATACTGCTAATAAATGAGGTGGATTTAGGTTTGGGATTACATTGCAAGCCTATACTATACTCTTTCTTTCATGATATATCCCTGATAGAAACGTACAGTATCAGGAAATTTGTGCAACAGTACAAAAGGTTTTCATGAAGTCGATCAATGGCCCCCATCTGTGTGGTCCCAGTCTTCCCATTTAAGCCCACAGTGCACAATAACTGGGTAGGAGTCAGCCATGGACCTGAAAAATTCCTCTGCTGGGGCTCAAACTCACGTCCTCCCATTTGTCAATCGGCAACGCTAAGAGCGATATCAACATTGCAGAGTTTTTCTTTTTTGGGGGGTGTGGTTCAAGAGAAGGTTGGGGGAGGGGGTCAGGCTGGACTGAAATAGGTGATGGTGTTTGAAGTAGAGTGGTGAGATAGTATTTTCAAGCTGATGTCTTATATGCTCATTTTAGGACTAAAACAGAATTTTCATAATCTATCAGCACCCATTTTATTTCAGTGTTAATCAGGTATTATTGATTTGATTTGATGGACAAAACTCATTCTCAAGCTCACCAGTTGTCATGAAGTCTAAAGATACAGCATGTGGTTTGTGGGTAATACTTTCATACATCCTTTTACCAGAATACAGACACATGCATTTGCAGACACACACACACACTTGGACATACATATGGAAACACACACACACACACATATACATTTACAAGTACAAACACATGCATGTGAACACATGTGCACACACACATGCACACACACACACACACACACACACACACCTTAAGACGTGTCAGATGAAATCTTCCTGTACGTAGGTAACCTAGGACATCTCACACCCCATGACTGACCAACGTGTCTCCGTGCAACAGGTCAGAACAGCAGTGGGGAGGAAGAGAGCGCTCACTGGACAGACATGCGAGAGAGCAAAGGGGAAGAAGTGTGTCGCTGGCACGTGCTGCTGGAATCCTGAGTGGACGGTTACCTCCCCTGACCACCCCCGTGTCTCTCCTTGCCTTGGGTTGTGTGTACAGCAGCAAAACAGACATCACCATCTTCACTCTCTTGTGCTGGGCCTGACTACTTGGTCATAGCATCAGGAGGGGTGTGTGTTCACATTCACATGACACTGACAGTGTTCCTGAGGACAGGAGAAATGGAATGGGTTCGAGGATACTGTTGCAGTCATCTGTTTCAATGTGGTGCTACAGGCTGCTTGCTGAAAGGTGGTAAGACAGTGATGAAATGTATTGCGTGGCACTGTGTCAGTCAGCGGTAGTATTTAATGCAGTACTCACTATGAATCACTGGCAAGCTTTCCGACACACCAACATTCTGTTCACGGGAAAGTTTTGGGAGGATTACATTTTAGTATTCCACATTGTTTAATTAAATGTAGTTGTTTGGAAAACATACACCAACAGGAAGATATTTAGAAAAACAAAACTATGTCACAGGAAATTCCAGGAAAGTGAAAGTAGTGCCTGCATGAAGCTTGGTGTACTGATTTCTGATCGCACACATCATTGTTCAGGGCCATATTCCACAGGAACTCTAAGAAGATTGCAGTTATAATTAGATCACTTGCTGATAATGATATCAGTGCTCTGGTCTGGGCTTTTTGAATCCTATGTCCACATTTCCATGCCCACACTTTGAGGGTAGTGTAAGTTCAGTCAGTGTGTGACAAAGGCCAGTGTGCAGCAAAAGCAGGTGATTGAACCCTGATGCAGCATGTTCAGCCAGACTGACAGTGCGTGTGGTACTTCACTTCTCCACAGTTTTAACAATGGAAAGCTTGATTGCAATGCATGGAGCATTGTATGATTCTATAGATCAGTTTCAGTGTCACTTCATCTGGACAAATCAATATACGCTACACCACATCTGCTTGGTAGCAGATGCCTGACCAGGTCACGAGCACAGCATGAAGATCAAAGCACAAAGAACAATATGAATCTCAAAACTGAAGACATTTTGCTCTTTTGTTCAAACCATTGCCTGTATTTTGTAGTTCATGTTATTTTGAACACTAGTTCTATTTCTCATACCTTTTCTCCTGACCTATTCATGAGCAGGACAACTTTCAAGAACCAATTTTGAAACAAGATGACCTGAAAAGAGTGCAAGACCTACCATGAAGTAAGGTCAGGGTCAGAAGCATTTCACTTTTGTTTATGTTAAAATTTTGAACACCAAACATCTCAGAGCTTTGGGGGTCATTCCAAAGACTGGCCGCAAAGTGATGACAAAGCATGAATGCACAACTCAGAAAAGCGGAATTATAAATCGTTTCAATACTGCTGCTTTCTAAGGAAAAAACCAACACCCCCCACCACCACCACCCCCGTACCTGGTAGCCTAGCTAGATCTTTTGATTTGCTTGATTCTTCTGAAAAGCACTGTAGTAGTTACACCAGTCTTTTCACATCACCAGTGTATCTGATTTTTTGGGGTTTTTTTTTTTCCTTCTCTTATTTTTTTTTATTTGTCAAAGCCTCCAACTTTAATTTTTTTGCTACAGACTGTTAAGATCATGAGGAAATTAAGTACATTGGGTGTTTCTTCAGGAAAGAACAAATAGGGATCATGTCATCATGGTCTCATGTTTGATTGCATGTTGTTTTGGAGAGTGAGTTTTATGGCTTTGTTTTAAGATTCCTTCAAGTGTTCCCAGACACCGAACATTTGGAGGTATAGTATTGTCCCAGTCTCACTTTCTTACGATTGTTTACTCTGTCCTGTGGAAAAAAAAATCATGTGAACACTGCATAGTGATGCTCTCCAGTTTTACAGTCATCCACTTTGTGGATGTTTAACCACATAAAAAGACAGTGGACGTTTGATCACCGTGAAAAGACGTTTTCATACAGACGCTGAAGGATCTTTTTCACATTGGAGGGATCAACAAGTGAGCACTTATGCAAAATACAAAACCTGAAACCATATGTCAAACGACGGAGCTCCATTTAAACAGTGACAGATGTGTATATAGCCGTCAATAAAATGCTTTTAAAAAGTTCTACAGTAAACTATACACAGGGAAGAGCATTGACTCTTCATATAAGCGAAGCACTCTTCAGAATTCACAGGTGTGGACAAAAATTGTCAGACCCATCAGCTGGGTACAAGAACTATCCACAGAGGCAGTCCACACCACACCTCGCACTTAATTCGATCTTGCCATTCAGTGATTTAAAAAATCCAGCTGTGCACATGAACATGACACAGTTTGACCATAAACTTTTTTTGAAAATTGTTTGTGATAGTCCGTGGGATTCAAGCAGGAACATTTAACAAGAAGTGGATACAATCTTTCCTTCCCTTCTTCCTCAACCTGCCAGCGCTGATAGCTGTTCCCTGTGATAACCAGAGGAAGCGGTTTATCTTGGACATTAACCATCAGTACACAGCACTGTGCCAGGGCTGTGGAATGACGAGACAAATATGGTTGTGCTGAAAATCCAGTTCTGTGTACAATGGGTATCTCTATCTGTTATATCTTTTTATGAATGATTGTCTTACTCTTCTCTCATATGCCCGATATCCAGTGTGTGTGTTTGTGTGTGCATGTGGTCAGTCTTGTGCTCTGTTCATAATTGCTAAGCATTTTGATGTGGAGGGGGAGACTTGAAACAATGTGTTGCAGGTGTTTGCTTCAATACTCCGCCGTTCACACCCCACCACCCTTCATGTTGGGAAGAGAAAAAAAAAAAAAAAAAAAAAAAAATCCAAAAGTAAAAATATTTGGTTATGTTTCTCATGCTTTGCCTCAGCAGAAAATTTTCCTTTTATTATCAACAGTCTTTCCTCTGTATAGATTCAACATAACCTAAAAAGATGACTGGAATCTGTTTTGATGGCATTTGTTTGTTGCTTTTGGTATTTTCTGCGAAGCTTGAGCTACAAATGTGGAAGTTTTTGCTAGGATTTAGAAAAATAATTATCAAAAATATTTTGCATTGCTCAGACTTAACAATTTACATTTTCATTTCTTTTTTAAAAAGCAAAATAGGCTTGTCAAACAAAAATTAATGATAGAAATCTGACTCAAGTATTAAGATTTTTCTTTTTTATGCATATTATGGAAGAAAAAAGAAAAAAAAGAAAAAGAAAAAACCTGCTGTTTACACCGATCACATAACATTGTGATCTGATATTCTGATTTATCATTTACTGATGCATCTGTTGCATGCAGTTGACTGCATATGGTCTCTGGGGCCATTTGAACAAAGTCAGCCCCCCGAAAGCGGAGTATGGCTGCCTACAGGGCAGGGTAAAAACGGTCATACACGTAAAAGCCCACTCATGTACATACGAGTGAACATGGGAGTTGCAGCCCACGAACGCAGAAGAAGAAAGTCAGGATTTTGTTAGTGTTTTATAATCAGTTGCTCTCCAAGTAGTTCCTCATGAATTTGTAAGTTTAGGTCGCTCTATTGGTAGTGTGCATTTCCTTATTCTGCCCACTAACCTGGTTGTTATAAAAATGACAAACTGCTATTGATGACAAATATTGAACAAATAGTGTGTTCCATTGGAAAGGTTTGCTATTGATCTTCCATCTACAATACCAGAAAAATTGCAGTGGTTAGTATGTATTGTTAAAAAAAAAAGTCTGAGGAAAACCTGTTGCCCACGCTCGCCATATAAATGAATGTGACTGGTGTGATTCAGTACACAGAAATATGTATGTTATAGGCTACATGAATCTGGACCCACAGGGATACAACTATTGGCCTATATTTTCAAATTCATTGTTTCCGTGTTTATTACAATGATAATTCGCATCTGTGATGCTTCAATCATCACACAAATATTTGTGAACTTGAGCTTAAGTTTTTTTGTTCCGTTTGGTTCTTGTTGGCACTCATTCAGTTGCTATTTCATTATTATGGTTCTAAAAAGAATTTGAGCATTGCTGATTCATTATATAAAATAAGTATTTTCAGTAGTAAAAAACAGTGATGGGAAAGGCACACACAAAAAGTAGAGGCTAGTGACTGAAGTGATGCAGGTGGGGCATGTGTATCAGGTTCATGAAGTTTGTATGGGCAGTGTGTGGCTGTATGACCTGATCAGTGTTTCAGCACTATCTCAATCTGTTTCTGCACCAGAGCTTTACTTATTGTGCAGAAATTAGCCTTAGAAAATGGTAGAAGTAAAAAGAGATAAAAAAAATATATAATAAAGTCTACTGCTTTCCCTTTTGAGTAATCCTTGCTTTCCATTTGGGAAAACAATTGACCTTTTTGATTATCAAACTTCCACCAGAAAAACTATGAGTGGAGAAAAAGATTCAAAGATTAGAGATTAAAGAGCTAAGATCAGGTTATTCTTTCAGTCCAGGATGCATTACTGTAATGCAATCAGCTGATATGGAAAATAACTTGTTGCTTTTTTTGATCGATTTTGATTCCTTGTGATGGGGGAAGGGAGGTAAGAGAAAAGGAGTAAGAGAAAATACAGCATAAAAGGTGACAGCTATTTCCCTTGGGTTCGTCAACATCACTTTGTGTTGTAACAATTGATTCAACTCTCTGATTGACCATCAGAGATGTATCGTACTGTCTTGACTCATTTTGTTTTCTGCTCAGTGTTGGACGAGTACAACTACCACTGAAGGGAAAAAAATATTGCAAGAAATCGATTGCATAACGAATCAATATTTACTGATGTAAATAATGTGCATGCTGTGTTGATATTTATAAACGAACAGGGGTAACTCAACTTTTGCGCATAATTCATAGTATGGTGTAGAGCTTTTAAAAAAAAAATTCGGTATTTCTCTGGATTCATAATGGTTTCATTTTTTTCATGGTCCAAGTGCAATGTTTTGTTTGTTGTTGCTGTTTTTCATTGTTCGCATGTTTGTTTATTTACAGTTTACTATTGTATGCTCTCTTTATCTTCAGTCTATGACAAAATGTATCCTTGATTACAAAGTCTGTTTGACAGACAGACAGACAGACTGACTCATTAAAGCGTGTCACTGTTGGTGCACTTTTATAAAACTTGCAAATGAGGAAAATATGTACCACAACAGGCTCTGTTTACAGAAGTTTATTGCATTTTTTTTTCTTTTGCTCCATTTGAAATATGAAAGAAACTTAATTTTGATTCTGAAAAGGAAGTAACTGGAATGCTTTAAAAAGATGTGATGTAGATTCTGTAGTTGAATATATAATATTTCAATGTTTCTGATTCAACATCTGTGGTCAAGATGATTTTCTTTTCTGGAAAGCATTGTATCGATCAGAAATGTGATATTAAAATGATCTGTTGAAAATTATGCTGCTGGTCCAAATCAAGGGTAACAATCACACCATTTGTCTCTTATTCAGTGTTCATGTTAGGATGCCTCTTGTCTGATAGAACTAATTCATTTTACCTGTAGCATAGATCATGCTGATTGTTGTAGGTGTGAGCTTTATAATCTCATCTTTAGTCTGTTTTCAGGATGGAGGGTGGTTCTTCCTTGTACCAAGAGGCAGGACCTGTGAGCATTGCTGTTTTAGACAGGTGGTATTCTGCTTTCTTATTTAGAGATGGATTTACTTTGCTGCTGTCATTTTTCTCTAGGACATGTGGTGTGACCAGGGATGGGTTGTATGAGCAAACCTAGCAGCACTCAGTTTGCATATTAAGAATCTTCCTAACTCCATGGTAAATTCCATATACTTTGGAAAAATCTTAACTCTAAGCAAACTTAGCGCCGCAAACATCGCCTCATGCAGCCTGGCTCAGGACCTTGATTCAAAAGAGATTCTGTGTTCAGTGATGTTTTTGTTGTTTTTTTTATTCTGATCTCCAGTATCGCAGTTTATCCAACATATATCTATTGTCATTACCACAGGATGCATGACTACTGAGAATTTCATTTGATATGGGGGAGGTTGTCTTAGGACAGACACGGTGGGATCTCAGTCTTTTGCCTTGTTTTGTGGTAGGCTTCAGCCTTTTATTTCTAGAACAGGGTTTTCTCCTTGGCCATGTGTGATTCAGTTCAGTATACTAACACCTGAATTGATTGAAATCACTGTCTAGCCCACTTGCTCTGGGGACACCGCCCTTTTCACAAAGCCTATTTTCAACAAACTTGGTCAAAGGGCTTTTCCCTCATCCTCAAGGCCCACACATCAGTAAAAATTTGAAAGCTGTGTAAAGTAAATGAATAATAAATAAAATACAAAGCTGTATAAACTAGGATTTTCAATCAACAGTTACCAGGTCTGATCACAACTTGATCATACCACCACCACCACTACATGTGACAGGCCTGTCTGATGAATGAAACCATTCCAGAAATTCAAGGCTAAAGCCTACCACAAGGCAGTGCACTGAGATCCAAGCTTGTCCACCGATTAGGCAACCCTCTGTCAAAAGAAATGATCAGCTGTCTATCATGACAGTGATGATACATACACAGGTTAAACTGCAACAACACTGGGGATCAGAGTAAAAGCATGTGAGCACCAACAGTCAAACAAAATCCAGGAGAAGAGTCGCAGCAGTAAAGTAAATCCATCTTCAAAGAAGCAGAATAACATCTGCCCAAACCAGCAATGCTAAATGACACTGGAACCCACAAAAGGAAAACCCAGTCTTCCTGAAGACAGACTGGAGATGACGTTGAAAGGTCAGAAATGCAATCAATGCCACACAGTCTGCATATACTGTAATTCAAAACCAGAAAAATGGCTGAAAACAAATAATTTTGGTCAGCTTTCACTTTCACCTCAGGGTGGCTCTCTCTCTCATGTCAGGAGCAGGTGCTGAGTCTCTTGATGTGATTGTTGCCATGTCCATGGTGCAAGATTGTGTTCAGTTGTTTAGAGAGGATTCTGTTTTGTATGACATGCGATGGATCTCCTGTCTCCCTGTGGTTACTGGTTTCTGTGGCCTGGTCCTTTGTTTCCTTTAGCAGTTTTGTGTCCACTGTCTCTCATAGTTCATCTTTATCTCGCAAATGTGTTTCTCAATGTCGTCCCTGTTCCCCCCCCGCCCCCCCCCGTGACATTGCATCCAGTGTCCCTCTTAGCGTTTCCCTTAAGTGAGTCCAGTGTCTTTGCAGTGTACCCCACAGCTGTGGAGGAATACCTGTTTAGTGATCAGATGTTCTGTTGCTCTGCAATCCTGTACTCTGGCTGTCCCACTGTTTTACCACTATAGTTATTGTGTCACAGGGTATATGACAAAATAGCTGAGTATTTCATTCGATCCAGTTATTTTCTTTGGGATCAACGAGCTGTGATGATATCTGAACTCGTTCATCCAAAAGATGATACTCCTTATCAAACAAAATACTTGGCTATCTGTCCTGAATCCTGTGACAATTACTACAGCAGTAGAATAACCAGAACACTTGAGTGCTAGAGCAGTGAGAGTATCTGATCACTAACAACAGGTGTTCCTCTACAGATGTGGGAAACACTTCCAAGACACAGGACACATCATCCCAAAGAGAAACATACAGTAGACACAAAACTGCAAAAAAGAAACAAAGATACAGGCCGCTGGGGAATCACAGATCACTAGGAAGTTATACAAAGGAACCCTCTCTAAACAAAGGCTGGACACAATCTTGCCAGTCTCTACAGAGCAAGTATCACACCATGTGACTCAATACCTGCTTCTGACATGAGAAACAACCACCCTCATTCAAATGTAAAGAAAGTCTTAAGACAAGGCTGAAAGCCTGTCATTACAGTTGACATTATAAATATGGAAGAAGAAAAGGAATACATTGCTACACTACCACCACAAAAATACAATTTACTTTGATTCCAAGATCCATTATGTTACACATCTCAAGATTTGAACCAGCAGTCACTGGAATAACTGTTTACTCGGCCAGCTGATATGAATGGGTGTGGTGGAGAGGGTAGGTGGTAAAGCATGTACACTTTGGTGCATGCTTCAAATCATTTATTTCCTTCTGAGACAGAGCATGCTTCAAGTATTTATTACAAGTTGAAAAAGTATATCAATACCAATCACACTTTGCACTCTAGAATGTAATGTTCAGAGACGATTCAACCCTCAAACATTATTTATATATATTTTATAAGAAATATATACAAACTTCATCTACACCTATATTCTTTTCAGAAAGATAAAACAACTACATCTGTAATATGTGTAACTCAAAATCAGCAGTCTTTTGCCCACACAAAAAACATTCTACCATTGTTCTCTCATGCACTTAAATTGTAAGAAATCATATGCAATACAATAAACAATATACAGGAAAAAAAAAGGATCAATTGAATTACACAAAATAATCATATATCCTAATTAAACAGAAAGAATGCAGTATTTTCATCTCTGTTCAGTAAAATTTTGCTGTGTCCCCAAATTCCAGTTTTTTCATACATATAATAAACTGATTATTAACAATACATCTGCACACACTGTCACTCAGATGGGCGGAGCCATCCACCACTCTCCATTTTCTATACAAAACTTGGTATCTGTTTCATACCAACTTGAACTCGAAACAAAAATAGTTTAAAACAATTACCTCCCTGGACGGCAATGTACAAAGCCAAAGTAAGGCAGCAGTGCTTTGTCATTGTTCAGTCTGGCAGATCTATTTGCATTGTACTAGCAAAGGGAAATGTTCAGAACCTCTTCACATGCTATGACACTATGAAAAAAAATTATGACATTTTAAAACTGTCCTGCAATACAAATTTTGTGAAGGAAAAAGAAAAACCATCCTTTCTCTCTCCATTCCATGAAGATAAACATGGCACACAAAATGGTCCCTGATAACCGAAGCCCCTGGCAAATCAACTTGTAAAAACTGCTAAAACTAAGAAACATCCACAAGCCATTTACATAACTAACTAGGATGTCCAGCAGACAAAATCTTCTGACCAACTGTTTCAAGGGGCTGACCAATTTTGCTGTGACTGACCACAGTATTGTGATGACCACAACAGTCCACCCAGACAGCTGCACAGCGGTCTGGTCATTGTTGTAATGCCACCAACTGGGTCTATCCAATTACTTCCCTCAACAATGTTAACACTCAACTTCCACAACATTGCAACCATCTCTCAACATTGTTTGCTGATGACCGAGAGTATGTACCAGGTATCACAGTTGCCTATCCAAAGAACTGTTTTATAATGGTAACAATTGGTGACTATTGTCTATCCAAAGAACTGTTTTATAATGGTAACAATTGGTGACTATTGTCTATCCAAAGAACTGTTTTATAATGTTAACAATTGGTGACTGTGGTTAAGTCTATATCACCTGTCCAAATAAAGCATATTCTACTGTCATAACCCGCTAAAAAAATACTTATTATCCAGCTGCCTTAACATTGTTCCAAACCCCACAAATATATCCCCCACACCAACCCCCCCCCCCCCCCCCCCCCCCATAAAGCCCTGTGATCAAGCGTAGTCTAAACCATGCTGAAGAATAAAACCTCATGTCCAACTGCCATGGCAGTATGACTGTCTATCACAAATCTAAACTATCAACACTTCTACATAGCAATCCCAATTGTTACATCCATATAAAATCACCAGTTCACAGCTGTCACTAAGGACTACTACTGTCTTCACATTCTAATACAATAATCTGTCAGAAGTCCAATGAACTGACTATCCACAAATACCAGTAATCTGTGGAGCTGTCACAACTGTATGTCCCACTATCATATATATATAATTATATTTCCAACAGCCATAACTATATATATATATACATATAGACACACACCCAACTCTTAAATAGTACATCTGTCATCACAATATATAATCAGCAGTAGAAATTCTGTTCAGCTGTTAGAAGTCTGTCCAAGTTTGAAAGTCTGACCATATCAACAGGCTGTTCAGCGGCCACTTTAAATGATCAGCAGTGACAGCATTCTACCAGCCATGACAGTCTGGTTGACTGTCAAATCTTAGTGGTCACAGCAATGGACATTCTTTCTGAGGGGCTTCAGTTTGAATCTTGGTGGCAGTGACATATGGATTAAGGATGGAGGTAAGGTATGTTTCTCAGTCTCACAGACCAGCATTGGAACAGACATGTAACCTACCTTCATCCCATGTGAATGTATTCACAAGCAAAACATTAAACACACATTAAGATCCTGTGATGCCTGTCAGTATTCAGTGAAATATGGAAACACCAATGTCCATCATGCATCCCTCCAAAATGGCTGCCAAAAATGAGGAGGCAAGAAGAATCATCAGACATGTAAAAGCCAACTTGAACATAAAAGTGAAATGTGGGAGTTGCTGAATGTTCCAGTGCTCTTAAAGCCACTGTCTTCTATTATACACATATCCACCAGAAGCTCTTGGTTTCAATAACACTATCATGCAGCATACCTGTGTGGGGTCAACAGCAAATGTTGTGAACTTGTTAAACATGCTGAAATTCTGACAGCTATGTTATAATACCTGAATCAAGGTCAAGGTCAACCTGGTTATTTTCAATGAATATTCAATTCAAATCAGTATTTTACAGTTCATGCCACACTCTAATCAGTCTAGTTGTTGGTGATAAATTGCTGTATACTGACACAAATACATCCCTGAAGAAACAAAAACTATAAAGAAAATGATAATAAGCCTTACATAAACCAATTTCCTACAAATGCATACAAACTATTAATAAAAAAAAAACGGTTTTTTTTTTCAAACATTATATCAACAGCATATAAATAAATACATCCGCAACAGTCCATACACACACAACTGTACATACACACATGTATAGAGCAATACATAGCAAAACAAACCCAAAAATGACTGTTGAGGACTAAAGAAAGGTAAGTAAAACTTCCTCACATGATGCAGCCAGACTGCTAAAAGTGACATACAACTGTAGTCGACAGCTACAACACTTACATGAGACAGCAGGGTGGAGGAAGATGAAACTAAACACCAACTCAAAAACACAGCAGAAGGGTGGAGAAACAAACCCACCCACGGTTCAGCTAAAATGGACGGAGTAAATGTCTACAGTACCACACTGCAACATTCAGCACCAAATTGAAAACGTGACAGTCACCACCAACCATACTGTGTCTATAAGTCAAGAATACTTCGACACACATTAAAAAACAGGAAAAGGTTTGTGTCCAGTGTATCGCATGTAGAAATGTCAAATCACTATTTCCAAATGTAAGCTACTGAAATGGATCAAAGATGAAGGCAGGCCCTGAAATACATACATATGCTCAGTAGTCGACTAATAAAATCTGGCATAGTAGTAGTAAATACTACTTCTGGTAATACTTGAATCTCGGTTTCATAACAAGTAAATAATATTTCATTTTATCTTGAAATATTTACAGATATTTTTCTTCTCATTTAGTGGAAAATGAATATTTTGTTTTAATTTCATTTTTACTTTACGTTTCAAAAGATGGTGTCAATGCAAAAGGGACAATGTAAAAGAAAACTTTTTTAACATTACCATTTTCACTTGATACCACGTACAGAGCATCAAAGATAAACACCTTTACAAGGCAGTCTAGTACCTGTTGAAACATGTACACCTGAACCCCTACCTGAGCATTCAATTACTTTTGATCAGCAACACCTACAGAAAGCAGTGGACGACAGGGGTCAACACACAGGCACAATACCGCTCCATGCAAAACATGGACCTGATCCACTATGTATCACACAGCACATGAGTAAGGCCTCAAAACATTTGCACTCTGGGCAACAACAAGAAGCGGTCTCTCAGCTGACCCTTAAAACAGGTAAGCAGGGAACCCCCAGTTTGGCACTTAGTGATGGACATTTTGTGTAATGGGTGAGCTGAGGAAAACAAGTCTTTATCACAGTCAGCAGCTCCATGGTATATGTGTCAAAAGGCATTGAAAAAAAAAAGTGACATTTTGCTACACTGGTGGACTGACAAATCATACTACAGTTATCATGGCCAATGATAATATCACACACACACACACACACACACAAAAATTTAAAAAAAAAAAAGGAAAAGAAGAAGAAAAAGATTTGCTATTCTGGTGACTTCAATAATCATAATACAAAAACGATATTTGCTATTCTGGTGACTTCAATAATCATTATACAAAAACGATATTTGCTATTCTGGTGACATGAAAATACATAAGACTGCAGCAATCAAGCATTTGAATTTCATGCAAAAACTTCAACAGATTCACTCTCCATCCTTCTCGCACTTTCTCTCTGTGTTTCAAGTACACAACAATGTGCAAATAATCAAGTGTAAACATTCGTGAGCAATCTCAAACCACATATTCTGAATTATTCAAGAGCATGCAAGAAATTCATTTGTGACATGCTGCTAATTTGGTCAACCATGACAGAGATTTGTAAGTGATTTTTCATCAGAAACTTTGTTCCATGACTTTTGCTGCCCATTATAATCACAGATGAAGTAATGAATCAATAGTGAAAGTAGATAAATAAATGAAGGCAATTCCTAATTACTGAAATTTTAGCCAGATATAAAAAATGTCTGAACAGATAAGTCAACTATCTGACCAATGCACATGCAAGTGTGAAAAAAAAAATAAAGAAGCAAAATTTTCAAATTTGGTGGATGTTTGTTTTGGTCATGTTTGCTGCAATTTGTTTCATGTATCAATGTATTAATCAAGTTGTTTCAAATATGTACCAATGTCAGCAAGATAATAAACAACGAATTACTGGCACACAAATCCTATTAAAACTGCATAATTATGAATATATAAAAAATGAGTAATATAACAGCAGTAACAATAAATGGTAGGTCCCATCAGTCAGAAAAGAAGACAGAACTGGTGACAATGGGAATTTGCCATCAGGAAAGAACTGTATGAATTGAAAAAAACAACCACCCCAAAACAAAAAAACAAAAAAAAAAAAAACCCCAAAAAACAAAACAAATAAAACACCACCCATTGGCCAAGATACCACTTTTCTCTCTGTTTGCCATTTAAGAGTATGCTAACTGTCGTCAACACGTACACAGTCATACACAAACACAAGAAAAAAAGCACACAAAAACTTTAGACTATCAGTCACATTAAAGCTGGGCAGATCTTACAGTGTCCATATCATTTGTTGTTGGTCTTCGACTTCTCCAGCAAGCGACGGGCAATCCTGGCCTTAATGTCCTGAGAGCTGATTGGACGAGAGGCAGTGAAGCGACCTCCTGCTCGACTGGAGGCGGAGGGGAGATCGCGGAAAGCGTTCCGTTCAGACGACATGTAAGATGAAGTCAACGATGAGGATGCATCATGGGGATAGCTGCTGTATTCTTGGTCGTGACCTTCGTATAAGAGGTCATGGTCACTGGAACGAGCAATCACATCCTGGATGCGACGCTCACTGCGAGTCAAAACGTCTCTGGCGTAGGCGGCGTATGAGTAGCAGGATCGTGGAGTGGAGGTGGATTCTGGTGGCTCACTATTGTCAAAAACAGGGTTTACAGTGTGACTCTGGTAAGTCTGAATCCTATTTTACATATCCTTCATAAGGTATGTGTGTGTGAGTATATTAGTGTGTGTGTGTGTATAAGTGTATGTTAGAGTGTGTGTGTTAATGTGTGTGTGTGAGTGTTGGTGTGTGTGTGTGTGTATGTGTGTGTGTGAGTGTGTGTGTACACATGCATGCATGAATGAGTGAATGAGTGTACATGTGCGTGTTATTGTGTGTTAATGTGTGTGTGTGTGTGTGTGTGTGTGTGTGTGTGTGTGTGTGTGTGTGTGTGTGTGTTTCTCTGTCTGTGCATGTGTGTGTGTATCTGTGTGTTTGTGTGTGTGTTACACATGCATGTATGAGGAGGATGAGGAATTTTGTTTAATGTCAAACACATCAGTGACTGAAGACATTTTGTTAAAGTATTGATGTATACATTTGAGTATTATCGTTCAGAAGAGGAGGGGGATGTGGATGAATGGTGAGTTGGGGTAAACCGGGCATATGAGGGAGGGGGTGGGTGAAATTTGAAAAAAAAAAAATCTAAATACAATTACAGTAAAGTACTCAAAGGAGTTCATAAAAGAGAAGTCATTAATCTAACAGGCGAAACAAATGATAATGAATGCAAAAAGTCAAACACATCAACGTTCTCAGTCACTTGTAAAGACACACTTTTGTGCAGATAAGGATTCATCAAACCACAGTCAAAAATTATATGCTTGTCAGGTTACTAAAGCATATGCACTTGACATTAGAATAATATTTAGTTCATTATGAATTAGATATAAGTCTGAAAAGTAATATACTAGGAAGAGACTTTAATAGGTGTTTTCATTCAACTCTAAAACCTCAACAGCTGACTCTCTCAGACTTTGGTCCAATTCGCAGACCATATTTGAGTTTGATTTTCAGACTTATGCATGTGTTAATGAGTGAATGAGTGTGCATGTATGTGCACATCAGTACTTGCATCTGAAGGCTGCAATGCATGCAAACTTGTGTCAAGCCAACCTGTTGTGTGACTGGAGAACAGAGCGGGGGGGTTGTCTGGAGGTGTCACTGCTAAAGCTCTGCAATCTGCCCCCCTGCAAAGCACAACACATGCACAGGAAAAAAACAAACTTCATGGTTGAAGACACGACAATATATATTCATCATGGTAAAAAGACAAAATCTTGATATTGTGTTATATGTTTCACACACGCTTTTCACCACTTGCAGCAGTAGGAACCATACATACATGGTTATAGAACATGCACACACACACACCCACACACACACACACATATGCACACACACATGCACGCACATACATGCGCGTGCATGCACACGCACACACAAATGACAAATGACTGAACTTTACAGACAGAGGGAAGGGAGAGAAAGTGACAGAAGTAGATAAATAATGACAAACCCAGATGCTCAAAAAAAGAGTCAGAGAGAGAAAGACCAAAAGGAGAATGAATCATAACACACACACACTTGCAACCCCCCCCCCCCACACACACACACACACAAAGAAAGTGAATCAGGCACACAGGTGGAAGAATAAAATGAAACAAAACAAAAATCAAACAAAAAAATCAACATGACCAACTGATTACATCAGGTGCACACTACCTGTGACATACCTGCTTACTCAACCTGGATCCAGCAGACCTCTGTGGAGATTCCATCCGTCTCGGGACAGAACACGAATGTCTGCTGTCTTGGGAAGAGCTGTCCACAGACACTTCAACTTCACTGGCAGGGTCACAGTCACACTACTCACCATCTACAGACACTAACACTTTTTTTTTAAAGTTCACATTCACAAGTCATATGCAGACTCACCAAAGCGCATGCACACACAAATTCATTAACACAATCAAGAAGAGCCTCTACAAAATGTACAAAAATGTTATTCATTGTATGAGACATTTCTTTCCATTCCGTTGTTCTTTCTTTTAATCATTTCACAATATCCTTTCCATTACATCCCCAATGGTTTTTACCTTGCAGTCCACATGGTTGAAGCACTGTCCCTTGATTTGCTCATCGATTTGTAATTATCGTTTGTTGTTACAACATAAACATGCTGAAGACTGATGAAATATAAATATTCCTTTGAATACACATACAACTGAACAAAAATGCATCAGCATCAGGAACAAAAATTCACACACACACACACAAATCTGAACATACACTATGCATGTCTCATGCACACACACACACACACACACACACACACACATGTACCTTACCTGATATGCGAACGGAAACTGCGGCGATGTTGTTCGAGCAGTTTAAGAGCTTCCTGCGCCTTGCTGATCTGCTCCCTGTTCAGCTGGCGTGCTGCGTAGCTCTCCTTCAGCAGCTGCTCGGGGTCCAGACTGTCTCTCTCCACTGTCTCCGATGACGTGACAGTCTGACAGGTGGGGTGACCACCTGTGGGAGTCAGGTACCTGGGGTCCAGGGCCCCGTCTGAGGACACAGGGGGACCGCAGCTGTTGGATCGAGAGTCCTGGACATAGCACCGTGGCTGACTGTGCGAGGTGAAGCTGAGGTCTGTAGAGGGCAGCACCAGTCTGGGAACCCTCTGGTGGCTGTCTGAGGGGTGGGGGGCGGGCGCGGAGTAAGACCTGGGTGGAGGCTGGCTGGAGACGGGATGGGAAGAAATGCCAGTGGATGTAGGTCTGAATGTTATGCTTCTGTCCGGAGACAGAGAAGAACTGGATTCTCGGGATGGGTGGTACAGGTTGGAGCGGGAAGAGGCTGGGGAGATGGAGCAGTCAGGTGTCGGAGATCGAGAAATACTGCCAGAGCGAGACCGCACTCGTAGTTCGTTCAGCTCTTCAGTGGATGCAGCGACCATGGAGCGTCGCAAGTTCACCAAGTGCTCCTTGTGCTGTCTGGGCGTCATGAAAGACGGATCAAACCTCCGTCCTGGATCAGGGTAGTCTGGGGAAGTGTTCCTACTGGTGTCTGACAGGTCGGGAGACATGTTGCGATATCGGTCATACAGAGCCTGCTCCCTTCTCCGTTCCTCCTTGAAAGCCTCAATCTCGGCACGTCTACGCATGGCGATCACGTCTCGAGTTCTGGCCTTCCGTCGGCCTCTGGCCCCGCTGTGGATACGCCGTGCCTCTTCCATGCACACCTTCAGGTCCTGGCGGCTCTGCTCAAACTGCTGCTTGTACTCTGACAGGATCTCTTCCTGCCTCCTGGAGCGAAGCACTCTGCTGGCATCTGCCGGCTCTTCACAGGCCCATGCCTTCTCCAGAGAGTCCAGCAGCATGTCTGTCTGTCCTAGGCAGTAGTTCAGCTTGGCCTCCAGCAGTTCCACTGTGAGGGAGCCAGGCAGGTACTGCAGAGACAGCAGCTGGATTATCTCCACACGCTCCTGCTGAAGGCGGTCCAGTTCTGCGCGGATCCTGTGAGTCCCCTTGGTGCCGGAAGAGGTGACAGATCCCCTGCTGCCGTTCAGGCGACTGGAAACTCCCTCATCTTCAGCATCAGTCTGTGTGAAGTCATCAGAACTGTCCACTGTGGCGTCCACCCCCGTGCTCATGAATGAAGGGGACAGGAGGCAGCGGCCCACTGACACAGCGCTGTCTTCACCTCCGGATCTGGCCGTCTTCACCCGTACGTCATCAGCCACCTTACCCCCTCCACGAGTGTCAGGTGTTAGGACAGCAGATGGATGTTCAGTGACTGTGGGAACAGTGACCCCAGTCTGGTCCCGCTCCCTGCTCTGCAGTTCAGACCTAGTGCTGTCTACAGTTGAGGTTTCCATATGCTGTCTGCTGACTGTGGAGTATGCTGGGAAAGATTCCCTGGTGACGGTGGTATGTCGGATGTCTGGAGGAGGTCTTCCGACTTCCAGGTGTTGCCTGCCTACTGGACCCTCTGGCCAAGGTGTCCCCCCTGGAACAGTTCCTGCCTCACTGTCTCCTGTTTTCCTGGGTCTGCTGGTCTCACTGTCCACACTGTGCGGCCCTGTGGGAATCTCCAGTGCTAAGTGATGCTGCTCTGTTGACACACTCCGATTTGTCTTGTTCCATGTCTGTTGGTGTGGGCCTGAGGGAGAAGGGCCAGGCACCTTCCTCACAGAGTCCACAGTATCTGATGCAGGAGGGGTGTGGTCACTGCACCTTTCTTCAGCACGGCCAGACAGGACGCCATGAGTTGTTGACGTTTTTGTTGTCCCTTCATGGTCTGTTCTGACATCAGCTCTGACAGCTCGAGGATCCGTCACAACTTCTCTTCCAGTGTTTCTGCTGAATAAAATGCTTCTGCTGCTGTCTGCTGACCGAGTCCTCTGATCTGCAGCATGATACATGACAGGAGATCTCAACCGGCTTTCAGATAAATCAGCATGATGCCTTCTAACACCAGCTGCTGTGTCCCTCTCTTGAGAATCAAGACGTGAGTGCTGATGACTTTGAGAGGAGCGATGCGGAGACAGCGTAGTTCTGCCACCGACCAGAGACCCCTCCACCGACCCTTGACCTCTGCTGGTGATGACGGTCACCGCGGACTCAGAGCTGGACGACTCCGGTGACATGCGAGGGGAGGCGGAACGAGTGCGTAGCATGTGGCTGAGGAGGGGGGCGGGGCGAGAGCGTGACCTCTCCAGCAGCTGCATCATGCGGGCGTGTTCCTGTCGCAGCCTCTCTATCTCATCCATCACTTCGTCCTGCCCACCTGCAGGCAACATGGTCAGGTTTCTGTCATGGACATAGTCCACGCCTTCTCTGCTGTTGTCTGTCACCACTGGGTGAGGGCTTGTTCTGCTGCTCCTCACAGTACTGTCTGACACGCCAAAGTCCACTGCTCTTGAAGTACTGTCTGACACGCCAAAGTCCACTGCTCTTGAAGTACTGTCTGACATGCCAAAGTCCACTGCTCTCGAAGTACTGTCTGACACGCCAAAGTCCCCTGCTCTTGCAGGACTGTCTGACACACCAAAGTCCCCTGCTCTTGCAGGACTGTCTGACACGCCAAAGTCCCCTGCTCTTGCCCGCCATGCCACTCGCTGGTGAGCGCTTGTTGAGAACAGGTGACCTGTGTGTAAAGACGGGTCATATAAACCTCCTGCTTCCTCCTGCTTTCTGGTCCTCGTCAACTGAGCGCGAGGCAACATCTCGATCGTTTCCTCCAGTTTGTAGCTGAGTTCGCCTTCACGTTTCCTGGCAGGCTTTTTGTCTCCGTGTGGGTGTTGAGGGGTGTGGACTGCTGCATGGTGAGGAAGGTGGTCTGTGTCACCTTCAGAGGCGTCACGTTCTGCACAGGGCAGGTCAGCTGTGTCACGTTCTGTACAGGGCAGGTCAGCCATGTCACGTTCTGCACGGGGCAGGTCAGCTGTGTCACGTTCTGCACAGGGCAGGTCAATCGTGTCACGTTCTGCACAGGGCAGGTCAGCCGTGTCACGTTCTGCACAGGGCAGGTCAGCCGTGTCACGTTCTGCACAGGGCAGGTCAGCGGTGTCCACTTGATAAACACCATCAACATCATCGGTGTGGTCAGAAAGCGGTGTTGGTGACTTGGGACTGTTCCTTCCTGCTTGTTCTGCCTCTTGATCCCTGCAGTCACACAACCCCAGCTGTGTCATGGATGATGATGATGATGGTGGTGATGACAATGAAAATAATGATGATAATGATGAAAATGATAATAACGATAATGTTGACAGCGAAGGCAATGGCTATGATGATAATGGTGATAATGATTAAAAAAAAATCATAATGGTAACAATGATGAGGAAGACAATAAAGATAAGATAACTGAAAGTGCATTTGTAGTACATGTTTCACGGGTTAGTTCAAAACACCAGGAAGTGATCCAACCTGCATGGTTATGCAAACTGCTTACATTACTGCACAGCCTGAACATCTGTACAGAGTCTTCACAACTTTTATCAGGTCATCACAATGAAAAGTAAAGTCAGGGGAGACTGATTCAGAATGGTCTGTTTCCAAATATCATGACAAGGAAGCAGATCCAAGTTTGTTTGGTTTTTTTTGTTTTTTTTTTAAAGCATGTGTCTTTTATGTGTTAATGCATCATATTATTGCAAATGTTCTTGTATAAAAAAATGTTTTGTCATGTGAATATAGCTTTTGGAATATCAGTTCTAAATGAAACTTTATGATCTGGAAGAAGAAATAAAAAATACAACAACATGGCAATAGGCCTAAACATCATAAGATACAAAGTAAAAAAAAAAAAAAATTTAATAAATCCAGTGTCTTACTTGGAATGCTGACTGACTCTGCATGCCTCTCCTCAGCACTGGGTCTTTCAGCTACCTCCGATGGCACGTCACGCTCCAGTGAAGAGTGAAGTGGGGAAGGGGGAACACTTATGCTTTCAAAGATGGCCCCGGAGTCCCCTGCATCATGCACGGAAATGTAAGCAGGCTGGAAGTCCACAGACATCTGCGTGAACACTGACACCAGTCGATGCTCTGCGCCAGGCTTGGTTGACAGGTCATGGCCTTTAACCTCAGTCCTTTTCTTCTCTGCTGCCGTTTCCTGTGGGTGTTTTGCTGCTGCTGAGTGACTTGGGGGTCTGGACTTAGGTGATGGAGAGAAATTCAACAGACTGTCTGTGTGAAATTCTTGATCTGGAAGAAAATCTGTCTGACTGTGCGTGTCACTCGTATGCAACTTATCATAACTACTGCTAGCATCTTTGGTGTCTCTGTGGACAGAGGCAGTCCCACGAGCGTTCTCAGTCAGGTCAGCAGAGGCAGACAGCCGCACATTGTCGACGCTGCTGCTGGCATCTCTCATCGACCTGAGGGACGGGGACGGCTGGAAGGAGAGGTCATGCGTCTGGGACATGGTACTGGTCAGGGTCACCGCGACCTCCACACCGCTGCTGGAGCGGGGCCGCAGGCTGCCCTCGATGCTGCCGGACTGGAGGTCGGCCTGAAGGTCAGAGTCTGTCTGAGACTCCACTGTGGACAGGTCTCCCAGGGAGAAGCCGGTCTGGGTGAGGGCATCCTTCACTTTGATGACGATGGTGATGGGCGATTCCCGTGGCGTGCCCAGTGCAGGGTACCTGCTGAGTAACACCTGAGGGGAGAACCGCTCTGTGGGGGTCTGGGTTCCTGTCTCCACCCAGCGCTCCATGTCTTCCCTTAGCTGTTTATCTGCTGACACAGTGACAGATTTGGGTGCTGATTCGTTAAAATGTTCTGTTTGCATAGCTGAAGATTGGAAAGCATCACGGGATGTAAGAACAGGAGGCATGGAATGAGCAAGGCCATCCTGTGACTCAGAAGTATAGCCAGCAGCAGAGGATGCCTGGTGAAAGTGTTTCACGTCTCCAAAGTCCTGGCCGGAAGCATCAGAACAACTCTGTCTGGAGTGGGGTTGCTTCTCTGTCTGCGCTCCACTGTCCGACAGCTGGAGCTGAATTCCTGGGGCACGGTACCTGAAGTAGGGCTGACCCGATTCCACTTCCTGCACAGAACCAAGAGGGACAGGCTGACCACGTCCACTGTGGTACACACTGCCAGAGAGAGCAGACTGGTGATCAGTCTGATCAACTGACTCTGGCCTGCTGGTGTACAGCTGTGTGGGTGAAGACATGTAGATGTGCTGTTCAGCAGTGGGCTCCACAAGGCTGGGTCGGTGGATGAAGCTGGGGTTGGTGATCGTCGACAGATCTGCATCATCATCATCATCATCATCTACGTCATCCTCATGTAAAGAGCCTCTTTGCTCCAAGACAACTTCTTCCAGGCTGGTGCACGAGCTGCTGTGCACATGGGGAGGAAAGATGGCCTCGCTCCCGTCAGCATCGTCCATTGTACTCGTGCCGACATCCAGCAGGCTGGTCGACCGTGAGCGGTGCAGCTGCACCACATTCTGAATGCTGGTCGTCACCGCAGAGTAGATATCGTCCATGGATGCTGAATGCTCCGAAAAGGGAGGGACCGGCCTTTCTCCATAAAATGGAAGGTCTTCTGTGGAGTGGCTCTGAGTGACCAAGTGCTCCGAGTCATCTGATATGGTGCCACCCACTGCCTGCAAATGAGCTTCTGATTCTGGGGTTTTCTGGCCCATGAAGACGAAGCAGATACTGTCGGCAGAGCTGTCCCCGTCGTCCTGTGAGTCATCCTCCAGGACCAATCCCTCCAGACAGGCCAACGACACAGGACGCTCCAACTGTAACACCACCAACAGTGACACTGTGTCATCACACACAGCAAAACAATGCCACGTGAAACACGATTTAACATTAATGTGTCCACAACGGACAGGTTTAGCAGACAAACAAACCTACAATGAAAAGAATATGGCCTAGAAATACTATGTATAACTATATATACGAATGCACACAACAGAAATCTTCCTCAACCTCAGTAATCATAAGTTCCTTTGGAAGCAAATGTGAACAATATCCAAATACACAAACATACTCAAATGTAAACTGGAGTACATGCATGCATCCACACACACTGAGAGAAAGAACCATGCTGACACACTTTCAAAAATGGACTCATGGCAGAGTACATGAAAGGAAGAAAGGAGGAAAGGTGTGGCACTGGGTTAAACAAAAAGAGCAACATATAAATCAAGGTTAACATTGTGTTTCTGTACCTGACAGGCTGAGGAATCCTGTTCATCACCTTCACCCACGTAATATCCATGGCCAATGTTGGACGTGGACAGGGCCTTGCATTGCAGCATCTTCAACTGCCCAGCTGTCTGCTCCTGGCTGTCCAATCCCTGGAAGGGGCTGGACTGCAACAGATCCTTAGCATCCCCATCCCACTGGACGTTCTGAAGGTGATGCACTGCTTGTTCCGGAAGGCTGAGTTCTTCATGAGAAACGCCGACCTCTCGTCGGGATGAAGGGTGACGCAGGGGGCTGGCTCCACGGATACGGAGCTGATCCAAACATTTTGAGGAGTTTCTGTCACTGTTTTCATCAGATGTCACTCCAAACTGTCTGGCCAGGATTTCTGCTAAGATCTCCTCTCCTGGACTCAGTGACCTGGAAGGGTCAGCCTCTGTCTGCGGGCGGAAGTTCCGGACAGCGGCCCTTGCGTTGATGGCTGCCACCTCGAGCTCTCCGGAGGTCAGCAAGCACTCATCTGAAGCCTCTCCATCAGAATCTGCATCCTGAGAGTCAACACTGTCATCATGTTCCCTGTCTTCTGCTGGTCTTTGATCAGCACATGATGAATAGAACGACGTGACCTTGACTGTGTCAGCTGCTGTGACAAATGTTTCGTCAGGCACCACTCCCTGCTGGGCTTGTTGCATGGGCTGATCACTCTTCTCAATTTGCACAGACAGCACCACAGGCCCTGCTGAATCCACTCCAGCTGCATTCAATATATGTCTGACAGCTTGTTGTGAGATGCCTCTTAAAAATTGGGAAGAATGCTGTGGCTCTGATGCTGCGACACTAGAGGAATGTCCGCTTTCAGTCTTCAGGGTCCCTCTCTCTGCAGACCCTACTTCACTCAGTACATTGTCACCATGTGAAGGCACTTGCTGCAAGATGACTTTGCCATCGTCACTACTAACAATGTCCTCTTTCTCACTGCACTTTGACAGATTCACTGCTGTCAGGTCAAAGGTCTTGGTGTTTGCCTTGTTTTCAGCTCTGGAGGCCTGTAAGATGAGCCTGGCCTGCTCCAACAGGTTCTCCTCCAGATTGTGGTACCTCTGACTGGCAGCCAACTCTTCCAGGTTGTTCAGAGACTTGGTTTTCCTCCCAACAAGACCTTTGCCTTTTCGGCGCAGAGAGAAATAAGACTCCAAAGCTGAAGATGGCCAGGACTGTTGCTCAGAAAGAATGGACTCTACAACTCCCACAACTTGTTCAGAGACACGGTGTGTCATCAGGTGATGCTCATAGGGGGTGGAGGAGGATGGCTGCTGAGTGTGTATAGATCCGGCAGAGGAGACATCATCAGCATCATGAATAAATGCCTCTGATGTTGCTGCTGCTTGTTTACTGCCCACCCCTTCAGGTGAAGACAAACGAACATGAGCTTGGGGGTAAGACTTGGAATGTTGATCAGGTGTAGAACCCGAAAAACTGTTCTGAGCTCTGGTGGCACCACTGAGATCATGTGGGGACACACGCCGCGCAGGACCATCACCAGTCACAGGCCTCTTTCCCTGGGGAAGGTTGCCGCTTTCCTCACCGTCCTCCTCCTGCCCGGAACAGCTGTCCTGCCACTGATCGTCATGGATGTTACCAGAGTCTTCAAGGGATTTCACACGCTGCTGCTCTGTCTGGTCAGCTCCTGTCTGAACATGGACCTTGGGGTCATCACTCACTCTGACACTGGAAAAGAACACGTCCTGCGCATTGTGGAAGAATGGAGACCTGTGTGAAGGGGCGTCAGGAGACACGTAATCCATGTTCACATCGGACACTGGGATACGTGAAGAGCGTGGTGACACAGAGTTAGACTCTGGGTCTGTGAAGTCGGAGCTGATGGCAGAGTCGCTGAGAGAACGAACGCGTCTCTCCAGCCTGGCGATCTGCTGTTCAACCTGCAACAGTGAGGATCATGGACTGGGAATTCAGTACTGCAGGAATTCACCACATCCCTTGGACACTACACCTACAAAACATCACAGAAGGAATTCATTACAACAGAATTTCATGATATCCCTGTAATTCTTTATCCAAGTAATGTGACAGCAGGAATTTCAATGTAATTTATTTTCAGTTGAGAACAACAACAAAAAGAGACAGTCACAGAACAAAGAAGGAAAAAATCAGATGAAAACAGACAGAAAAAGAAAATGATGAAATTAAAAACAACTTAAAAACCCCCCACAGAAGACAGAGGAGAAAGGTATGTAGTAGGGGTTGATAACCCGAAAGCAAAACTCAAAGTGAATGTGTCTGTTGTAATGCGTGTGTGTAGTTTGAGTATGTGACTAACTTTGTGTCCATGTGTGTGTCAGTAAGAATGTTGGAAATGAAAAGGTTTATTCACATTAGGCATCAGCCCCAAGTGAAGGGGTTCACATGAATACAACACAACTCAATGAAACAACATAAGCAAACAATCATAAATATAGACAGCAAAACAAATCAAATTCATTTATGAAGTAGTAGTAGTAGTAGAAGAGAGAGAGAGAGAGAGAGAGAGAGAGAGAGAGTGTGTGTGTGTGTGTGTGTGCTTGTGTGCATTCATTATGTACATGCACAAAGTGAGTGCACACACAGTTGTAATGTTCATGAATATACAATGAAGGAGAAGTGAACTGTGACAGGACCAACAACCCCCCCCCCTTCCCCCCACCTTACACACAGACCTTACCTTCCGTTTCAAGATCTTCCTCATTGTCTCCTCTTCAGGGGTGGCACCACTGCCCACCAGCCCCCTCCCCACAGCACTGGCCACAGCTGTCAGGGTACACCCCTCCTCACTGTCTGCCTGTGGACTAGACGCCTCTCCAGAAGAGCCGCTAACCATAACCACCCGTGTGTCTGAAGTCCTGTGACCTGTGGGGTCCACAATGTCCCTGGGCGACTGCTGAGGTGTTGTGTACGCCGGCGACTCTGGGCTGAGGGGCGTGGTGTCAGGGCTGTGGAAGGACTCATCGGGTGACATGCAGGGGTCATCCAACTGCAGTCTGTTCTCTTGGGCACTGGAGTGTGACAGGGAAGGGAAGGGGGGTGAGCTTGGTGCTGCTGGCATTTGGCGCTGCGAGCAGGATCCTTGCTGATCCAGCACCCCATGAGAGGCTGAATGGAATTCTCTTGAAACATAGCCAGAAGCTGTGTCCTGGAACTGTCCTGTATTGTTTTGGCAAGGTTCGTTCTTGTAGCGAGAGGCAAACACAATCGGTCCAGAGTGATCTGAGGCCACCACAATCTCTTCAAACAACTCTTCTTCACTGCTTTCTGACTGCCTACTGCTGCTTCTCTTCAACGCCATCAGGAGAGCTTCAGCATCCTGTTCTGATACCAGTCTGCTTCTCCTTTGAGACGATGTAATGTTCGATGTTATGCCTGTCTCCTCCCTGAAGACATCAATCCAAGAATATGGCTCCTCACTGCAGGAGGTTGAAGTGAAGAGCAAAAGGCCATCACGACATGAGGGGTATGCTGTGACTGGCTGGGAGCCCTGTGCTGCTGGTGCTTGAGGCAGTCCTTCAACCCTTCCCAAGGGAATCTCTTCCACAGATGGCAGACTTTGTCGCTGCTGTCTTTGTTCATCTCTCCGAGGCTGAGGTTGGTTTGGATCAGACACACCTGCAGAAGTATCCAGATTTCTGTTTGTTTGTGTTGCAGATGGATACTCTTTGGACAAAGACGAATCTTCAGAGTGGCTTCCTTTATGACAACGATCCTCAGTGCTTGGCACAGCATGCTCTTGCTTTCTACCTTGCACCAGTTTACTGTGCTCCTGCGCGGAGTCTGTATCAGCAGGCATGGACGTGGAGGAGACAGAAAGGGAATCATTCTGCTGTGAACCTTCTTCACTTCCAAACCAAACATCAGCTGGAAAAAATCTGACGCTGTCATCAGCGCTGACCGCCAAAGCACCAGAACTTACTGTCTCATTCACATCTTGTTCTGACCTTGTCTGGCCTGGTAAGGTATCCCTGCTTCCTATTTGTTCGGTCTCACCACTTTTTAGAGAGGATTTCTGCAGCCTGTCTTGATTCCTATCAGCTTTGTACAAGTCTTGATTATCAGTGCTGTGCAAGAAAGAAGCAGACTGATCAGCAGACTCCTTGTAGGATGTAGAGCTGACTGACTCATGCAGGTGAACCACTGGGATTTCCACTGCCTGCTCTGTCCTGTTGTGAGGACTGTGGTCAGAGTCTGTCTCATCTTTCTTCATGCTCTCCTGGGATGTCACTGAAATCAATGGAAGGTCTGATGCAGTGACAGTAAAACTGTGAGGAGAATCCTGTGAAGTGTGTTGAAATGAGGGAGATGTTTCTGCAAGATGAACAGGCCTTTCCTGAGCTTTGCTGCTAAGAGGTGGTGGGGTGTCTGGGATGTCCAACTCCACCTGTAGGAAAGACGTCACCTGCGGTGAGGCATGAAGCTGATGATGACCAGTCCTGACAGGTTCTTTGGGTCCAGTTTGTGGGGAAGACTGGACAGGATGGATGCTTTGTGTACTGTCCTGACTGGGCAAACCTTGGTTCAAGGTTACTGTCTGCTGCAGCTGACCCAACACAGATCCAGACCCTTGGACTCGAAAGGTATTGTTGATGTCTTCCCTTCGCATCACGACTCGTCCAGGTAACTGAGGTGTGGACATGACTGCTTGGTCAGTGTGACCTGATAAAGGGAAAACTTCTCCAACCACTGCACTGTCCACATCCTGAGTGGTGTTGGTCCTTGGAACTGAGAGATCTGCATCACTGGAGCCTGCTGGGAAATCACTATTTTGAGTTTGGTCACCAAGATGTGTTACAGGTATTTCTGAAGATGATGTGACACCTGTAGACGATGATGTCTTGAAAGCTGACACGTCTCTTCCTTCCTCCACTGATGATGCCCTGGACTGTGGAGATGATGCCAGAGAGGTAACGTCAGAAGTAGATCCACTCTCTTTGTTGCTGGAGACATGTGACTGAGTGTGAACAGTGTCCAGACTTGGTGGACACACAGGATCATGTGATGAAGTGCGCAGTTCGGCAGAGAGGAAATCCTGTGACTCTTTCACAGTCAGGCTGGAGCTGGAGTCCTCGTCTGTCAAGCCGTGCTCCACAGAACTTTCTCTGCTGACAGTTGTCCCCTCCCTGTCCTGCTCCACATCGATGGCATGGCCCCTGGCAAATGTGCGCTCAGTGAGGAGAACATCACTTTTTCCATTCCCTTCTCCATTCCCATCAAATATTACTCGTTCCTTGGTGACAGTCTCAAAATGATCTTCTCGTTGAACAGTGGTTGTTTCAGTCAGGTTGATGTTGATGGTTTCTGGGATCCTGTTCAAAGCAAGCTGTTCAGTCTCCTTAGCTTCACTGTTTTTCAGTGGGATAGTTTTGTATTCTGTTGTTTCAATGTTGTACAGCACGTTGGTCTCATCTTGGTTGATGGTGACTTCAAGTACAAGGTTTCCATCCTTGTCTCTCTTGGCTGTTTGAGTCTTGAGAAGCACTCTGTCCTGGTGAGGGGGTTCTGTTTGGTGATGGACAGGACTTTGACCAGACACTGCTGCTGCTGTTGTTCCCTGCTGTTCTTCCTCATCAGACATGTGGTCAGTTTCGTCCATCAGACCGTACTTAGAGTGCAAGGTGTTCAGCTTGTCCTGGCGCTGACGTTTCTCTGGGTTGTCAGTGGAGCACTCAAGCTTGGATTTTCGCCTCACACCAACAACTTCTCGGTTTTCTTCCTCCATGGCAGACTCGTCCAACTGCTGTGCGGAAGAACTGTGCCATGTGTCTGTGGGGGCGATGGACAGATTCCATGAACGCCGAGACTGTGCACCGATGCTGCTGACTTCCTCGATGTTCTGGCTTCCGCTCATGCTCTGCAGCGCTCCGTTGGACACGACAAAGTCTGGATCCCCCGCGCTCAGCACTGACACCGGGGCTTTGCTCATCACCACACTGCCCCCCTCTGTCTGGGTGGCCTCGCTGGCTGAGCTGCTCCCTTCGTCAGACTGGAGGGAAGACACGGACAGTTCCCTGTGAGTTCTGCAGGGACTCGACCCAGGACTTGGCTCCTTTCCATCCACATGGTCCTGAGGCTGAGTGGCCTGAGCCTCAAAGTAGGACACAAGGGCAGGGACACTCCTCAAGTTCTGATCCTCCATGGTGTCACCTCTCTGATCTGCAGCACCCCCACTCACTGCTCCACACTCGTCAAGGCTGGCAGTCAGCTGCTGGATGGACGACCGGATGTCAGATATGTGGGAAGCAGAGGCCTCATGGCGCTCCCCGGAGTGGGTCAGAGAATCATCGGAGAAGATGCTGCTGCTGTCCGATGAGACGTACTCCTCAGAACTGTGGCCACGGTGTTTCTTCACAGCGGGGTCTGTCACTTTGCTGGGGGGGCGTCGACGTCGGCGAGATCCTGAACTGGGTCGGGAAGAAGAGCGGGAGTTGGCACCTGGAAATGTCAACAGTTTCTTCATGTCAACTGGAACAAATATCATAGTTCTCGCCTAAAGTACCAAACACAGGTAAAACAGATTCTTCATTGCAGATCTGAAATGACTGAAAAAGGGACAGAAACTACCGTAACAACAACAACAAAAACACATTAAAACTCTACAAACATAATTTCAAAAAAGAGAATGTTACTCACAAAAAAAACACCCCTAAAAAAAGCTCAGAGAAAACGCATTCCTTTTTAGTCAAACAAAAAGACTTTTTTTTCCCACCTTGAAAATGATTCAACAAAATATAAACACACTTTTCTTTTTAAAAACATAACCATTTCAAAATCATCTCCACTGAAGCTGCTGATTGAAAACTGACCTGAAGCGGCCAGAGTGTCATCAGACTCGTGGTCAGCATTGTCAGCAGAGTCAGAGCCCTTCACGTGTCGGGAATGTTGCCGCCGTTTGCCGCGGCGAGTGCTGGCCGGGTGTGAAGTACTGCTGTTGGCACTGCCGGCTTGGGGAGGTGCTGCTGCAGCTGCTGCAGTTCTGGAAACAGATTAAAAAAAAAAGTGAGTGAAATAAAACCAATTTCCTTTTTGCTTGAAGCATTTTCTGTGCATGCCAGGAAAACTGAAATAGACACCGCTTCCTGGGAAACTGATGCCCATGACTGCTCTCGCTGGAGGATGCTGTGCTCTAGTGGCATAAAGACGTTCGAAAACAAGAGAACGCTGGCCATTAAGGAGAAGCGTGAGCGAAGGAAGCAGGACTCAACTTCTGGAGACGTTTTCCCTTGCAACACCTGTGGGAAGTGCTGCGCATCCAGAATCGGCCTCTTCTCCCATATGATGACACACACCGACAGATAAGCCTGCCTGCCTACTCATCCGTCGGTCCGACGGGAGACTCCATTAATTATTAATAATTAATTAATTACCTATTTTGGTTTATTCATAGCCTGAAGCTACAAATAGTACTTCTTCTTCTTTACCTTACACGACCAACATCGACTTACCGATGACTCTGTCGTGATTGATGCACAGTGCTGGGTATTTTTGTGTCTCCATAGCCCACCGAACACTGACATGGATTACAGGATCTTTAACATGCATATTTCATCAGCTGCGCGCATATACACACGAAGGCAACTTGATATACACAGTCACGTGTACACAGGCATATACACACATAACATGAAGGCAGAAATTGACAGCCATAAAGCAAACCCACAGAGTGAAACAGACAACAGACGGAAAGAGAGAAACCAACCAGTAAGGCAGAGCCAGAGAAGGTATAATCTGTACAGACGATCGGTGTGTCTTCCTACCTCACACAAACCACTCCACAACAAACCCACAAGTTGAAAATCACACACACACACACACACTCTCTCTCTCTCTCACACACACACACGTGACGCTCTCTCTCTCTCTCTCTCACGTGACGCTCTCTCTCTTACACACACACACACACACACACACACACACCATTGTACGACACTGCAACTTAACAACAACAACAACAAACAAAACCAAAAAAAACGAAAAAACAAAAAACAAAAAACAACAACAACAACAACCAAACAAACAACAACAACAACAACAAAACCCCAAACAAACAAACCAACAACAAATCGAAACAATACCCTACACGGCTGTACCCGGAACGGAACGATACGTGCAATGCAGGCAACAACTTCAACCGACCCTCTCCTCCAACACCCCTCCCTCGTAGCACACAGCACTCTTTCTCCCTTTTCCTCAGCTATGTCACTAATGATTCCATTCAATGCTTCTTTTTCCACCTCTCTTTAACGCCACACTACACTATACTACACGACAGTACACTACATTAAACACACACACACACACACACACACAGAACGAGCGAACGAGAAAGAGAGAGAGACACACACACACCACACTCATGCCACCAATTCCATTCAATGCTACTCCTCTTTCCACTTCTGTTTCAAGTTACACCACACTACACTACACACACACACACACACACACACACACACACCACACACACACACACACACACACGAGGATACACACACACACACACACACACACACACACACACACACACACACACACATTCTATATCACCCGTACCCTAAATCACCCGTGAGGTCAACAAACCAATACAATCGATATCTGACGACACCCGGCAGATTGCCCACTTTGCTTGCATGCCGAGGGCTGGCAAGTGTTTAGGAACTATATATAGAATCATAGTACGAACTGTGTACAGCACTGTGTACAACACTGTGTAAAACACACGGCGGCAGTCTTTCCGGCACTGAAAGTGGCTGTAATACACAGTATCACTAAGTGAAGGAAGCGCTGGTCAAAGATATCCTGGAACTGAGGTCAGGAATATCTCTGCGGACAGTTCACACTGTCGTCTAAGAAACGAATGGTTAGCCTAGTTCGATGTTGATCGTGTGGACGGAATATGAACAACATACACATGCGTGCGCTACACGCTACACACACACACACACACACACATAAACGGAGTCACCCACTTGAACGCATACATACGCGCGCGCGCACACTCACACATAAACTCAAAGTTCTGTTCTCTTTTCAAAGTTTCCCGTTTAATATCACTGATAATGGTAAGACGTTAAAGTAAAGAAACACACACACATGTACGCGCAAGAACACACACACTAACTTTCTTGCGAATAACTTTGCTTTTACTGTCATGAGTAATGCAAATGCTCTGTGTGTGTGTGTGTGTGTGTGTGTGTGTGTGTGTGTGCGCGCGTGCGTGCGTGCGTGCGTGCGTGCGTGCGTGCGTGCGTGCGTGTGTGTTCCGTTCTTAAAGTACAATACGTACAGCCTGCCTATAACGCTCTCCTGATCTGGATTACTGGCATGGTGAGAATTCTTTTCATACTGAGCATTTCTTGCATATCTGTGAAAATGAATTATTTCCAAAGGATGATATAATCAAATACATCGCTCTTAAGAGTGTACAAAAGTAGTGTAGAGTGTGTGTGTGTGTGTGTCACGTGTGTGTGTGTGTGTGTGTGGGGGGGGGGGGGTTGTTTGTGTATGTGCGCGCGGGTGTGTACGCGCATGTGCGTCAGTGTGGGTGTGTAGGCCGCGCGCGCGCGCGCGTTTGCGTGTGTATATTTGGGGGTGCAACAGAAGGAATGGGAGGATCAAGAGAGAATGCGTGTGTGTGTTTCTGTGTGTGCATTCGTACGTGCGTGGGTGCGTACGTGCTCACGAACTTTTGCTCCCTCACATGCATGAATCTGAAAAAGAAAAAAAAAATGCATACGGACATGCGGACAGAACGAGGGTGTTTGTGACACACACAGGCAAAAGAAAATGTATATGCGCAGAAGTAAGAAGACACCATTTATAAATGTAAATTTGACAAATGCAGCCCCAGCTTAGCAGCTTTTGAGAGATACATTTCCTGGCGTTATAAAATAGAAGAACACAATGCAAGAATGCAGCCTAACATTCAAGACTTCTAAAGCAAAGTGGTTGTCTTACAAGACATTGATTACAGACGTTTCGTAAATGCCGGTGTAAAGGGGTCGAATGTATTTGATACATGCCAGTCATTATTATCATTATGTTTTTAATGACTGATAATTAGTTGTGTTTTTGTTTTTGTTTTAGTTTTTTTATTACATTATTTCTTTTTGTCCCTTGTGTATTAAGAAACAGAAATATCCTTGCAAGTTAACTGTCACTGAAGTTAATTGCAATTGCCTAATGTGTTAAGGATGTAATTTTCCTTTTGTGACACAAGTGAACTGTGCAAAAGTCTGTCAAACATGATGTTTCACTGGAAAGAAATATAACCTTCAATACAAGGGGGGGAAGAAAAGAAAAGAAAAGAAGACACCGCTTGCCCACAGGGAAGGCAGCCGTCAGCACGTTGTGTCTCCTGCAGAGCATGTATACTGTATACTGTGTGCCAACAGGGTCAGTGAATAGGACCCCGCAAATCCAAACATTACGCTGACAAAACGGAGTACTGTACCTTCAGAGCAAACACGCTTCTGACATACACTGCAAGCAGCTTACCAAAGCCAACAGTCTCGCTTCTGTTGTTTTTTTTTTGCACGTCGGCACGAATGGTTATTGTTGATCATTCTCCCTGACCCACTCTTCCTCCTCTCTCTCTCTCTCTCTCTCTCTCTCTCTCCCATGCCCTTTCCTCTATTCTTTTTGTATATGCATGGTGCGGTGAGAGACAGAGAGAATGAAAGAGAAAGAAGAGAGAGAGAGAGAGAGAGAGAGAGAGCACACACACACACACTCAAACACACACACAGAACATGCTCACATCACCACTCGTGAAAAACATGCATCCAGCCCTCAGTCCCTCCCTCCCTCTGCAATACACATACACGCTATTCGACAGACACAGAACAGAACGTGACAGGACAGGACAGACAGACAGGCAAACAGAAGAACAAAGAGAGTACCTGTTTAGCACGAAGACGCTTCAATATCCACTGGGTATTGTGCAAAAAGTACCATCTCCCCTGGCCGTCAGCCAGTCTCCACAATACTGTTACCCGCACCGAATGCGCGCGAGAAAAAGGGCACAGCTTGTGCAATAAACTCTCAACTCTGTTTTTATCTGTATGGAAATATCTTGGTGTATGTATGTGCAGGTTAACGTCAACGCCATTCTTTTTTTTCTTTTTTTTCCCTAACCGCTTGGCAAGAACACGCACCGTCTGACTGTAACGTCCTTTTAAAAACACTTACATGTACAGAATCACAGACTCACGCACGCACATACACATATTACCTACGCAGAACTCAGTGAGAAGGAGAGAGAGAGGGGGGGGGGGGCAAGAGACAGAAAGAGGGAATGGGGGAAAAGGCAGACACAGGGAGAGACAGATGGGTATATAGACAGAGAGAGAGGGGGGGGGGGGGGCGGGGGGAGGAGGGGGATGCAGAAAGACAGAGGCAGACAGACAGAGAGAACGGTAGCCAGAGAAACACAGACAAACAAAACAGACCGACAGAGAGAGACCGAGAACGTTTATCTAACGTTTATCTATCTGTCTGGAGGCCTAGAGTGCCCCTCATTCGACTTTGGTCGTTCAAAACAATGGAAATCTTCTATGCTTTCCTTTCCATTACTTACACTGATAAAATCATCAGACAAGATACCAAAAGAAAAAAACACACCAAAAAAACAACAAAGAAATAAAACAAGAGACAAACGACACACATCAGCGCATCAATATAATACAGTTGCATCTGGTGATTTACGCAGACCGCGATGATTATAGGTAGTCCAACAAGACACCTACAGCGCTGTATCCACAGTTTCAGTTTCAGTTTCACTTTCTCAAGGAGGCGTCACTGCGTTCGGACAAATCCATACACGCTACACCACATCTGTTGAGCAGATGCCTGACCAGCAGCATAACCCAACGCGCTTAGTCAGGCCTTGAGTGCATGCTTACATATTTGTGTACCTATGAAAGTGGATTTCATTTTACGTAATTTCGCCAGAGGACAACACTCTCGTTGCCATGGGTTCTTTTTCAGTGCGCCAAGTGCGTGCTGCACACGGGACCTCGGTTTATCGTCTCATCCGAAAGACTAGACGCTCAGTTTGATTTTCCAGTCAAACTTAGGAGAAAGGGCGAGAGCGGGATTCGAACCCACACCCTCACGGACTCTCTGTATTGGCAGCTGAGCGTCTTAACCATTCTGCCACCTTCCTCTTCCACAGATAACACGTCAAGACCGAACTGAAGAACGTGGTGAAACCGAAACCTCTTTCCTGGTCCGACACGGGTGTTTGTTCTCGTGAAATAAGCGAAGAAACAGAGGAACGTAAACAGCGAAAACACAACGTTGAGATCTTCAGTCAAAGCCTGTCTTGAACAATAGGGGTTTCCAGGTGGAAAACATGGCTGTATGTTACCCCTGCTTGTCAGAACGATTGAGTGTGTTTGGGTCACCCGAAAGCAGCCCTCTTAATTCAACTCCCAAAACATTGGCACTGATTTCACGCCCCTTCCCCCCCTCTCTCTCTCTCTCCTTATCTCTCTCTCTCTCTCTCTCTCTCTCTCTATATATATATATATATGTGTGTGTGTGTGTGTGTGTGTGTGTGTGTGTGTGTGTGTGTGTGTGTGTGTGTGTGTGCGTGTGTGTGTCTGTCCGTGTGTGTGTGTGTGCTGAGTGCCAAACAAATATCACCGCTATGCTGGAAACACATGTACACACTCTCTCTCGAAGATCGATGAACCGAATGCGAACGTCGGTGCGCTCGAATGACCAAAGAGAATGAGCGTCCACAAAGAACAACACACACGCGCCTGCTATGATGACTGACCTATTCTCATACGTGGGAGTCGAGCAAAAAAAGGGGGAAGGAAGGAGAGGACACATAGGTGAACAGGTGGAGAGAGAAGAAAAGATGCCTTTGGGGAATTTTCTTTTTTTTCTCCTAGTAATCAAAGGTGAGAGGGAAACCACGAGAGAAGAAAAGCATGCATTCACAACAGTATTGTATAAAACGGATATAGCATGTGTATATATACATACATACATATATATATATATATATATATATATATATATATATATATATGATAAGAGTATTGCGAATTACGAGCCACAAGCATACTGACAGAACTATACACTGCAATGATGGGAGAACATTACTATAAGAAGGCAAGCATGATCCCCAAAACAAAATAAACTGCTGTAAGTGGGTCAAAGAGAGAATCAGGGGGCTTGGGGGTTGGGGGGGGGGGGGGGGCGAGAAAGGGAGAAAAAAAAAGGGGAGGGAATATATATATAGAGAGAGAGAGATGGGGGAGCCAGACAGACATAGAGTGAGAGAAAGAGAAGGAGAGAGTGAGGGAGAGTGGCGGGGGAGATAGAGAGGGGTGAGAGAGAGAGAGAGAGAGAGAGAGGGAGGGAGAGAGATGGATGGACATGGCGAGGGGGGGGGGGATTGGGGGGAGGGGTGAGTTATTGCAGCTTCATCGAACGATCTTACAATTACCGCCCAAGACACCACCCGCCGCGAATGATTGGCACTGCAGACTGACGACTTGAGAAGACTGCGGGATGAGTGGGAATGCGAGGGGGGTGGGAAGGGAGAGAGAGAGAGAGAGAGGGGGGGGGGGTAGAGAGAGGGAGAGAGAGAGGAGGAGGAGGGATGTTGCAGCTTCATCGAACCATTTTACAAATTTCCGCCCAAAGCACCACCCGCCGCGAAGTGATTAGCATCGCGGACTGACGACTTGGAGGGCGCGGGTTCAAACCCCATTTAAGGAAAGGATTTTCTCGGCCCGTCGCCGGCTCCTACCCACAGCCGAGTGTGTTATGGTCTCAAACAGGAAGACTGGGACCACAAAATCGAGGGTCATCCACTTGAAGGATGGGTCTTTAGAAGTTCTGTTCAAATTTCACAACCAACACCGCAGGTGCCTTATCTCTCGGGCCTGGCTGATGCCAGGTTACACTGTGAAAGGAAGCGTAGAGTTCAACCGTGTCACAAAGTCCCAAAACCCAAATGGACCTCCAATATTACTTTTTATCATGTATGCATAGTGTTTCTTTTTTTCTGAATAAATATTAATTTAAAACCACCTCCAAAATATCACGCAAGTCGGAAGACTTTAAAACAAAGAACACACACACACACACACACACTCCCCTGTTCTCGTTCTTTCTCCTTCCCTCCCTCCCTCTCACTCACTCAGACGCATACACACAAACACACCCTAACAGGCACACACACACACACACACACACACACACACACACACTCACAAACACACACACACACACACACTCACAAACACACACACACACACACTCACAACACACACACACACACACACTCACAAACACACACACACATATATATATACTCTCGTCACGTACACGCTGCCACCTCAAGGCAAGCAGCCTAACCTCAAGAAGCCAACACAGTTACACCTCAAGTGCTTCTTTCTTTCTTTCCTTTCTTCTTTTTCTTGTTCTTTTTTTTTCTCCTTCTTTCTCTTCACCGGCTGACCGACATCCGGTAACTCAGTGGATCAATAGGCCACCCGATCAATCACGCATCGAACTCCTCCTAGGGCTACCCGCGGGTGCATCTGTGTACACCGTGTACTCAATACGTATGTGCCACACAGGTCTACCTTTGGAGCTTACACATCATGTAATGTATACGCCCGAGTAATGGACTCTACAGGTTCTGCTGTCTGTCTTGGCAAAGATCTATTACGTGCTATACGCTGATGCGCAAGCGTATTGACTGATATACGCAAGCGTAAGCGTGCACGAACATGTTTTAAGATGGTTTTAACGTAGCGAGCAGGACAGGACAAGGTGTTAAAAAAGTAAATGACAGCATTTAAATCGCGCAAGAGGTTAACTGCTAACTGTTGAAAAATCAAACACCATATACCTCTCTCTTATTTGAGAGGGACGCGCGCGCGGGCGCGTGCATGTGTGTGTGTGTGTGTGTGTGTGTGTTGGCGTACTTACATTAGCAGGTTGGAACAGGCTGAGAAGTCCAGTACAAAGAAACCGCTTCTTATCTCACTTAACACTCACATTGCCCTCTCCGCTCAGAAGGCAGAAAATGCAACGGAATGAACTGAACCAACGAATAAAGAACGGAACAAACACACGCACGTTATTCATCACGCGCAATAAATATCCACACTCAGAGGAAAGCACGTTCACACCGGCTGAAAACAAAACAAAACAAAAAAACAACAACAAAAAACTCTGCACATATACACCGTTGCAAGCTAAACACGTCGCTTATTTTCTCACTCTCTCTCTCTCGGCTCTGAACGTACAGACTTGAGAACGGGTATACCTACATTCAATGGACGTATCGAACATTTATAAGCAATACATTTCATAGCTCAATGGCAGTACCACTCGGCTCTGACTGCTATCACCGGGCCCCCAAGGACAGGGGTGAGCATTCACAGACCTCAACAGCACGGCCACTTGAAAAAAAAACACAACACCATCTCATAAGCGCGGGACTTGCACGCGCGTGGAATGCGAGTTCTTAATTACTGGGCAGATAAAAGTTCTGATTGATCGGCCAGACAGGAAAATGTTCTGTTGAATTTTGCGCAAGATGTTGCACAGCTGTGTCAAAAGATGAACATTTGCGGCAGTGGAAAGCGTAAGATATACGGTAACAGACTGACAAACGATAGAAAGATCACGTGAGAGAGAGAGAGAGAGACAGAGGTGGAGAGAGAGAGGTGGGGGTTGGGGGGGGGGGGAGGGGCGGTGTGTTCAGCTCTGTGTTATCCGTCCCTTGATCATCCACGCTGAACAAACTTCAACAGGGCTTGGACATACGGTCACAGTCATAGATCTACCCACAATGGTCGTTCATTGTCTCCTTTGACGAGATCACAAAGTCAAGAAAACTGTTTTAGCACACGTGCTCATTTCGAGAGACAGACAGACAGACAGACAGTGGCAGACAGAGACTCGGACAATCAGTCTACGCATGTTCGTTGCAGGATACAAGTTAAACATTCATGGCCGACAAGTGCACGCACAACAGATTCGTGCCCACCCCAAAAGCAGTTGACCCACTGGATGTCAGAGAGCAAGACGGTGACACACATGGAACTTTGGACAATGATACAATCTTTAATCAATTAAAACAAACAAACAAAAATAGGAGTGAGATTCCTAGTTTCCTATTTACACTGAAATCGACCCATATGGGAACAAACAGGCCTGACTCAACTAACTATACGCCCCCCCTCCCCTACACACACACACCCCACACACTTTCCCACATCCTGGTTCAGTACTGCAATCTTTTATTGCTGTTGAACTTTCACCTGCAGTACAATAACAACGTATAGCGAATGAAAGATTTCCTAGCAGCCAAAGACGGCTGCATCGCTTCCTAAATTCCCCGAGCTGTAATTCTGTATTAAGCACCGGATCTGTTCCAGATTGGCCCAGAGCCTAATAGGTATCGCAATTAAGTGGTTAATGTGCCAGGTTTCAGCTCCAACAGTTAAAAAATGTACATGTGCTTAGTGTACCACGAAACTCTGACAGACGGACCGAAGCGTACCAAACAACTGAACACAGAACATATGAAAAACACGAAAATAACAGAAGGAACGAACGAACGAACGAACGAACGAACTTGTTAAAATCAGGACAGTGGAATAAGCATGAATATGCTTTTTTTTTTTTTCTTTTAACATCCAGCCCTCAGGGCAAAGAGAAATGAATTCAAAATATTCACAAGATAAGAAAAGGTTATAGAAATACATACATGACATTCTAATACACTCAAATGCACAGTAAACATTTATACGGGTACATAATCATAATACGTGCATATAAACATATATGTATATAAACATAGTAGTGCAATGAGAGAGAGAGAGAGAGAGAGAGAGAGAAATGTGGGAGTGAGAGAGAAATGTGGGAGAGAGAGGGGTGGGAGGGAGGGAGGAGAGAGAGACAGAGACAAAGGGAAAACAGAAATGAAGAGAGACAGAGAGAGAAAGAGATACGGAGGCGGAGAGAAAGAGAGAGACACACACAAACAGAAACACAGACAGACAGACAGACTCGGACAGTCAATCTATTCATGTTCCAAGCAGGATACGTGTTACACATCTTTTATACAAGTGCACGCACAATGCAGGTGAACCACAATAATTAAAAGGAATTTTGACACCAGAAAGAGAAACAGACACAGACGAAGACTGGATGATGTCAACAGTACCCCCCACCCTCTTCTCCCCCCTCCATCCACGCACTGCAAGGTGGAGCGGTGGTCTCGTGGTGAAGTGCAACACAGGGATGCAGAAGTCAAACAACGTCGAGTCCTGGTCCGTAACCGGGCATTGCGGCGTGCAAAATATGAAGTTTAACAAAAGCAGCAAAAGAAAGAAAGAAAGAAAAAAAAAAAAAAAACAACCCAACAACTACCCCCCACCCGCCAGTTCCAAAACAAATGTTTCTCTGTGGCTGCCTTCACCTCTACACTCCATCTCGCTCACTACGATCGGCTTCGGATCCACTCTGTTTTACGCATATCCAGATTCAAACTGTTGGACGCCGTTCTTTCTCTGTCTCTGGACCTTGCAATTGGAATGAACTTCCTCTTTCTCTTCATCAGGTCTCCACACTCAGCTCTTTCAAGTCTGGTCTTAAAACCCCCCTCTTCCCAAAATAGCCTCCCTTCCCTGCCTCTTCCTTGTCTTCAGTTTCTCCAGTTTTAGAGTTATGCATGCATGTGAATGACTGGTGCGAAAGCGCTTTGATTTGTCTCTGCACAAGATTCAGCGCTATATAAATAAAATAATTATCAATTATCATTATTAAAACAATCGCTGCTTCTAGCAGTCTTTCCGCTTAAGTAACTCTGAACAAATTTCTCACCTTCGGAAGAAGTTTCGGCGACTCTGAACACGAATCTTTGGTTTGAAGCGTCAACACTTGGGTGCTATTTTACAACCCACAGTTTGTTGTCATAGACTTCCGGAGAAGAAAACAATCACACAAACGGGAAAAGAACCACTACCACCGCAAGCAGTAAACCTTGGCACAATGATAATAAGAAGTAGTGAAGAAACAAACCCAAATCTCTCTACTCCATTCCGCAAAGTCACCAGTCACAAAACCACCACGGAGCCCCAGCACTATGAACTCTTTTGAACCCAACGAGCAACAACCACCCTGATTATTAATAATACCCGATCACACACCCACATAACAGCAGCTTTGGAAAGCTGTAACCTACCACCCTAAAAAACTCGGTGATCCATGCAAAACCAACCACGGATATAAAGACACAGAGCCATTTACCCTTCAACAATGTGTGGAGTCACACGTTTAGGTAACAATAAATCCCCAACTTACCCGTGAACGGAAAAAAAGGGACAACAGTCTACCCGGATCTCTTCCACATAAAATGCGTTCAGGCTAATCGAAGACTCCCGACAGATGGAGACCAGACCAGACCAGACCAGCTACAACCCAACAGGCTTTGGCACCCGCCGCCCAGCTGTGGCAGAAGGCCAAGTTCTGTGAATTAATTCTCCTTTGAATGGTGTCGGGTACCAGTTGTTGTACCCCGGGTGGGTGGGTGGTGGTGGTGGAGGTGGTGGGAGGATACAGTCGTGGCTACCCTAGCATTACAGTTTACACGCTCGAGCCCAGCTCTGATCGAGGGCCCGGCTTTTGAGTCGGGTATGTTTTTATCTCGGCGACTGACTGTGCATTGATAAGAACTCCGCTACCTCTCTGTCGGTCTGTCTGTCTGTCTTTCTTTTAATAGACAGAAATGGACACACTTGTGTGTCCAAAAGACACACACACATACAGCCACACACGCACGCACACACAAACACCAGATTATAATTTTAACCCCTTTTGTGCAAGAGAGACAGACAGACAGACAGACTGACAGATGCTGAACGATATCCGTCAGTACTGCAGGACCAACAAATATTGTACCAAACACATCTGACCCGTGCAGGGAAAAAAAGGGACAACAGTCTTCCCCATCTCTTCTCTTCGTGCGTTCAAGCTAATCGAAGGAATGATTATTACTGAACACATCTGACGTGGTTTCACATTTATTAAGTCCTCTACTTTTATAGCAGTACTTTCATATATCGCCTGTCTACTGAAATATGCTTTATCTCTTTTTCTTTCCCCAGATCTCTCCTTCAGAAGAGAGTTCTTTCTTTGCGCGGTCTGAAACCTACCTGGAATTCCTGTTCATCTCGTTCATTGACAGCATTGCTGACGTCACGTTTGCAGACAACCTTGCTGACGTCACGTTTGTAGACGCCTTTACTGACGTCACATTTGTACACACACTATCTTTACTGACGTCACATTTGCAGACATCGCGGATATTATCTTAGCAACGTACAGATACCCTAACAGAGGAAACCATGTCAATGACAAGCTCGCCACAGAATAAATTCTGGGTACTAATCCCTTACCTCCCTCCCTCCCTCTCCCTCTCTGCGTGCATGTGCGTCTCTCGCTCTCTGTGCCTGCCTGCTGCTACGTGTGTGTGTGTGTGTGTGTGTGTGTGTGTGTGTGTGTGTGTGTGTGTGTGTGTGTGAGTGAGTGAGTGAGTGAGTGTGTGTGTGTGTGTGTGTGTGTGTGTGTGTGAGTGAGTGAGTGAGTGAGTGTGTGTGTGTGTGTGTGTGTGTGTGTGTGTGTGTGTGTGTGTGTGGCGGGGAGAGAGAAGGGATAAATGGACATGGTGCATGCATGCGTATACGTCTCTTTCTCTTTGTTATCTTTCTCTCAGTGCGTGCTTCTCTCTGTGTGTTACACACACACACACACACACACGCGTGCGCGCTCACACACACACACACACAAACAAACAACACCACACACAACCCACTCACACAAAGGTACTCGCAGTGCAGGGTTCCAACATGCTTGCAAAGGAAAAACGGCAATGGAAGGGCGCTGGTGGTGGTGGTTGTTAATATTATATTGTTGCCACTCAGAGAAGACGTGTATGGAACTCTTTTCTTCCCCACGTTTTACGCAACACTGCATTTTCAGAATGCAAAATTAATACGCCCGCGGTACTGCCGTGTACGTGTTCGTATTGCACGTGTAGTGCTTTGTGTTGTTCCACGCATGACTTGCTGTCAACGTTTACCTTTTGTGGTGTTCCCTCAATGGTCGCACTGACTCGGTGAACAGTATCACATTGTATTGTATTGTGTTTTTTTGTTTTTTTGTTTGTTTTTTTGTCATAACAGATTTGTCTGTGTGAAATTCGGGCTACTCTTCCTGGGCAGAGCGCGTAGCCATAGTGCAGCGCCACCCACTATTTTTCTTTTCAATTTTTTTTTCGTCTTGAAGTGTGCTGGCAGTCATGTCAGCAGTTTTGAGTATGTGTGTAAAACAGTCTTTTCTTTCTTGATTAAAAAACCCCAAACAAACTCGTTCTACTAAGAACATTCCGTCAGTGCTGTTTAAAAGACATTTAACAAAACTGCAGCTCATCATCAAGAACACACAATCATACTGATACACACACAAACCCACAAACTCTCTCTGTAGCACACACCACACACTGCACGCGCACACACTGCACGCGCACCCACCCACGCGCGCTACCCATACACTCTCTCATCAACTGTTCTTTATGAAAAAAAATATAACATTGATTAAAACCCCGCCTTCAAAAGCTGCCACGATATCTAAATAAAATTTTTTTTCTGGAAACACCCACTTCTGTGCCCCCCCCCCCTCCCCGCCCCCCTCTCGCCCCCCCCCCCCCCCCTCCACCAAAGTACACAGATGAAAGCTGACAGGAAGGGGGAAGCACCCGGTAACTTAACGAAGGGGAAAAGTTGCGAGAAAGACTTCATCGGAAGAGCTGTAAAGAAACACCCAAAGACCGTGCATCGTGTCTTTGATATGCTCTTTCCACACTGACAGGTACAGCCTATGAATCGCATGTTCCTGGCAGTCCATAATATCAATTAAAAGCAGGCATGTTAGTTTGGGTGGGTGTCTATCTATATAATGCTTCTAGCTGATGGATTTCTTTCGTTTTAAGAACGTGTGACGAGACACGTGTGTGTGTGTGTGTGTGTGTGTGTGTGTGTGCGTTACTGAATGAACGCGTGCCTATATATTTGTGTTGTGTGTGTGTTCATGTTCATGTGGCCCAATGAACGTGTGCAAGCGCGTGTGTGAATAAAGACATGCGTGCATGTGTGTACACGCATACATACAGATGTGTGCGTGTGTGTGTGTGTGTGTGTGCATGCAGTGCGTCTCGTGCACATGCGCGTGATGGACTGACCTTGACCTTGGAGACAGGTGGTGGAGGACCTCCTGCAGGGCCTGGATCTGTTTCTCCACGTGGGAGGACGACCCCTCGTCAGACAGCTGGCTGCCCTCCCCCTCCTCCTCTCCCTCCCCCAGCAGGCTCAGCATCCCACGCTTACTGACACCTCGCCTCTGCTCCTCGCTGCTGAAATCTCCTGTCCACTCCCTGACACCTCTCGTCTCCTTCCCGATTGTTCTCGTCCTCTCCCTGTTGTTGTCACCTCGCCTCCACTCCCCACTGTTGACATCTCGTCTCCACTCCCTGACACCTGTCCACTCCCTGACACCTGTCCACTCCCTGACACCTCTCGTCTCCTTCCCGATTGTTCTCGTCCTCTCCCTGTTGTTGTCACCTCGCCTCCACTCCCCGCAATCTCACGTCCACTCCCCGCTGTTGACATCTCGTCTCCACTCCCTGACACCTGTCCACTTCCTGACACCTCCTGTCCACTCCCTGACACCTGTCCACTCCCTGACACCTGTCCACTTCCTGACACCTGTCCACTTCCTGACACCTCCTGTCCACTTCCCGACACCTGTCCACTCCCTGACACCTCCTGTCCACTCCCTGCAATCGGCATCTCGTTTCCACTCCCTGAAACGTCTCGTCCTCTTCCTGATTGTTCTCGTCCACTCGCTGTTGTTGTCACCTTGCCTCCACTCCCCACTGCTGGTACCTCTTGTCCACTCCCCGTAACCTCTTGTCCACTCCCTGTAACCTCTCGTCCACTCCATGAAACCTCTTGTCCACTCCCTGTAACCTCTTGTCCACTCCCCGTAACCTCTTGTCCACTCCCTGTAACCTCTCGTCCACTCCATGAAATGGGCATTTCCAGCCCTTTCTTTGTCATGTTTTGCCCAGTCGCTGTTGCCTCGGGGTTGCTCGGGCGTTGTTCTGTCCTTGGTGTCCCCTCTTCAGCCCTCGCCATTACCTCCTCTCGTTCCCTTCCCAGCACCTCTTGTCTTCCCCATCCTAACTCACGTCCCCTTCCGGGTACCACCACTACCTCTTGTCCACTCGTCACTACTGGCACTGGATGTCCACTACCTGTCGGTGGCATCTCTTCTGCTCTCACGCTTCTTGACGCCTCTCGTCCTGTCCCCGTCAGAGGCACGTCACCTTCAATGCCAGGAATCTCCTGCCCTAGTCCTGTCACTGGCATCTCCTGCCCTTTTTCAGTCAACATCTGCCCCGTCTCCTCCGGTCCTCTTGGGGCGACTGAAAACACCTCTCCCACAGTGACGGACAGCCCTCGCCGGCTACTGCCCGTCACCAGGGCCTGTCCACCTTTCTCAGTCACCTCCCTGTTCCCAGTCAGCTCGTGTCCACTCTTCTTCTCAGCCAGGTGTTGTCCGCCCCCTTTCGCTGACTGCCCGCTGCCCGTTACCGGCACTCGTTGGTCACTCCCTGTCAACGCCTGTTCTCCTGTGCCCGTAACTGATTGTTCTTGCCCATCCCCTATCACCTTTTGAGAGTCATCCTCCATTGGCACTCCTCCACTCCCTCCGTCAGGTAGCGTTCCACTGCTTTTGACAGTGGCCTCCTCGCTGGTCAAGCCGGGATCTGTGATGGAGTCTTTTGATCGTCCTGAAGTTCTTTGGCCGCAAAACACACCAATGTTCCCGTTTTCGTTCTCCAGCGATACACGTTCAGCATGACTTGTCAGTTCTGGTGCCTGAAAACCTTCAAACGATGTTCTTGAATTTTCCCCAGGTTCTGGTTCATGAAGGAAAAATGCACCGCTGACTTTGGGTTTTTCATGGAGGAAAAATCCTGTACTTTCCCCTTTGCTATATTCATTGTCAGTACTGTTTTTATGGACATTAACGGATTCCGTTTGTATAAAATGAGAATCCACTTCATCTTCTTCATCGAGAGAATCTTGGGAATAGCTTCCATCCGAGTCTTTCCCGAGGCTGGTCGTTCTGCCATCACGGTCACTGTCTGCTGATTCGTGGTCAGGTAAAGAAGTCGGGGCCTGAGGACTGACTTCAGTTCCGTCGTCATTCTGGACACTGGCTTTCTTTTTCTTGGGCACCACCTCACTGACACTCTTGCGTTCGTCCGCTGCAATGTGGTGACGTTTCTGGCCTGTTCTATTTGCTTGTACCTGAGACACATCTTGGGGATCTGTATCTGCTTGTGGGTGGAAACCCGTTTCATCCACCCAAAACAACGGTGAACTTTCGGAGGTGTCCATACGATTCAGAACGTCAGCTTGGTCGTCCCGCTCAACTACAGACACGAAAGATCCTTGAGATGTGTCCTCGATACTGTCCTGGGAAGAGTTCGCATCGGAACTGCTTGGCGAGGCTTCGATGAGGTTGATCTGTGGAATGATTCGTGCAGCCACGGTGGTCCCGTTGTTGGTCCATTCCAGAGAGGGTGTAGGGGAGAGGCGGTCTGCCTTGTGCAGCCCCTCCCGCCCCATGCCGCTCTCCATCTCCGCTGTGTACTGGGCCAGGGCCTCAGCCAGCTTGTCCCCCACGGGCTCCGAGTGGCGGCGCTCCTCGTCCTCCTCCAGACAGAACCGACCTCGCCGCGGTCTGCGAGGCACGGCAGCCACCAGGGCCGCCATGTCAGGGTCAGAGGTCAGGGGAACAGAGTCAAGGTCGGTCTCCCCTTCAGCTGTGGCCTCGGGGACACTGGGTAAGCTTGAGGCGCTGGAGATCTGCCGGACCCGTGAGCGTGGCCGGTACGGCTGCTGCCGCTGCACACTGCACAACAGACTGCTGTCTGAGCCACCCAGGCGCTGTTTTCTGCCCTCTGCTCTTCCCTGGTCTGGTGCTGAGGTTTTGGCGCTGTCTTGGCTTCCTGGGTGTTTGGGCTTGTGATGCACATCTTTCAAGGGCTGCTTCTTTCCTACATGATGCTTATCATCCACCGACTTTTTGTCCCTTGAATAGGGCGTTCTTGTCGTTCCAGCATCTGCAGATTTTCCATGCTCTTTGGGCAGTTTACCCTCCTTGTCACCCTTTCCTGCAGAACCGCCTTTTCCGCTTTTAACATCACCAGGCAGTTTAGCATCAGAACTTCTAACCGATCTGCCTTCACGCTTTTCAGGATCTGACCCTTTCCTGTTGGTGCCTGGTGCTGTGCCACTCTGTGGTGAAGCAGCTGGTTTGCTCCCGACGGGTGGAGTCTGTCTCCATGGCCGCTCCCAGCTCTCCCTGTTCCTGTCCAGGGACCTGTGGCTGGGACTGCGCTGGTCCCCCTCCTCCCTCCGCCTGTCCAGGAGCTGTGGTGGTGTCCTCCACGGCCTGTCCCACTCCTCCCTGCTCCGGGTCCTCTTCTGGGCAGCGTCCTGGGGAGTGGGGGAGTCTCCTGCTCTTCTGCCCTCAGGCGCGTGTTTGGGTGATGACGATTTGAAGGGTGGTTTGGGTGACGATGATGATTTCAAGGGTGGTTTGGGTGACGGTGATGATGATTTAAAGGGTGGTTTGGGTGACGGTGACGTGCGGGAAGATGGTGAGCTGGAAGCTGTTGCTGCCTCCTTGTCCCGCTTGCTTTTCAAAAGCCTTTCTTGGGAAGCCCGTAACGCGGACTTGGGTTGGGAACCCGGGATTGTGGACTTTGGATGGGAACCAGGGGATGGGGAACTGTGTTGGGAACTTGGGGACGCAGACTTGGACTGGTAGAGTCTGGCAGTCACTTCTTTAGCGCGCGCTGTGAGCAGCTTTTTGTCTTCAGCTGTCTCAGGTTTACCCTGACCTTGACTCTGCACTGACCTTGGCTTCCCCCGACCTGCTGACCTGACCCTGCTTCTCCCTCGGCCTTCTGCAGAACGCCCGGAGGTGGTGAACTGTCCTGACAGCTCTGAGCTGTCTCCCACATCCACGCCGCCAGACCTCCCTTCCTCAAAGTCCATTCCAGATCCTACCGACTGAGACAAATCACTGTGCTCACCCTCCTGCGTGTCCATGGAATCAGATCGAAGAAACTCCGAAGACGGTGACTGACCCAGGTAGAAATCAACCGAAGAAGACTCTCCACCGTCGAGAGACTCCCTGGAACCAGACGTGTTGCTCTCTGATGGCACAACATCATGAATGTTGGAGTCTCCACACTCCCCCACGTTGGATTCACTGGTGGTGCGCGCTGAGCGTGCTGGGAACGTGTCGCTGACGGGGCCACGTCCAGCCAGGGAGACCTCGCTATGGGCGCCCCTCAGGGGGCGGGGCCGGGCCTGACCCACGGCCAGCAGGTCCTGCTTCTCCTCCAGGTACAGCTCCAGCTGCTCCTCCTGTCGGTGAAGCTCCTCCAGCTGCTCCTTCTGCAATGCACAGGGAGACAGTGTGTACATGTGTCCTAGGCTTCATCAATGATGTACAGGGAGACAGTGTGTACACCAGGTGTCCTAGGCTTCATCTGTGATGTACAGGGAGACAGTGTGTACAGGTGTCCTAGGCTTCATCTGTGATGTACAGGGAGACAGTGTGTACAGGTGTTCTAGGCTTCATCTGTGATACACAGGGAGACAGTGTGTACACCAGGTGTCCTAGGCTTCATCTATGATACACAGGGAGACAGTGTGTACACCAGGTGTCCTAGGCTTCATCTATGATGCACAGGGAGACAGTGTGTACAAGAGGTGTCCTAGGCTTCATCTGTGATACACAGGGAGACAGTGTGTACATCAGGTGTCCTAGGCTTCATCAATGATGTACAGGGAGACTGTGTACACCAGGTGTCCTAGGCTTCATCTGTGATGCACAAAGAGTGTGTACATGAGGTGTCCTAGGCTTCATCTGTGATGCACATGGAGACAGTGTGTACATGGCTTCATCTACACTGTATGCATGGAGGCGTTACAGGCTTCAGCTTCCATGCACACGGAGACATTGTATACATGACTTCATTATACTGTGTACATGGAGGTGTCCCAGGCATCATCTCTGATCTATAACACCCGGGGAAACATTGCGTACATAGAGGTGTCCTAGGTTTCATCGGCATGGCGCAAGGAGACAATGTATACATGTTGATGTCATAGGATTCATCTATATTGCACATAGAGACACTGAGTACATGATTTCATTACATTGTGCACATGGAGGTGTCCCAGGCTTCCTCAACAATGCACAAACAGGAAGTGTATACATGTTGGTGACAAAGGCTTCATCTACAATGAAAAATGTCATCTTGTTCTCACGTAGGTGTCCAAGACTTCATCTGCATATTCCAGGATACACTGCATACAGACCAATCCTCACTAGCTGAGAAACAGGCCACTAATCTGTGCTCATTTCTACTGTGATACACAAGGGTACACTGAATACAACTTCTTTGTTGCTGCATGCACCTTCTGCAATGTTCAAAGACACACTGGATACAATGACAGACGATTACAGCATCTTCTGCAAAATAAAGCTTTTAGAGTACTGTGCTCAATGCTTCATTTGCTATGCTGAGAATAAACCTGATAAAAACCACCGAAAGACATACTGGACACAATCCTGTGATCATTTCTCTTACAATGCAGAAAGTGCGTGCAAACAAGTGAGGGAGACAGCGCGAGACAGACAGGCAGACAGACACGAACGTCTTTATGCCCTTTTCTGTGGCTTCAGGTCCGTGCAAGATGACAGAGCACATGATTTCACTGTTTGCTTTTCTTTCCTTTTTTTTCAATGCTCTGCACGACTTTCTTTATTTGCCAAAAACAAAACAAAACAAACAAAACAAAGAAACAAAAAGGTAAATAAAAACTACAACAAAAAACAACGAATGATACTACTGTTCATTAACTCTTTGAAGAGTCATTTGAGCACTGCGCAAATGAACTGTTCATCAGATTCCTCCATGTCTGCTGGTTGTTGTGCCAAAGCCTGGGTCTCTGCAAATGATTTTCCTGTCCACACTGCTTGTCAGTCCATCGTTTTTTTTATGTGTGTTTTTGTTGTTGTTAGTTTAGGTCTTCGCATCCGTCTCCTCCCTCCACAGTTCCCTGGAGGATCGTTGTATAGTACGGCCACTGGATCAAAAGGCAGAAGCCACAACAACAACAAAGCACAGCCAAAGGGGAAAAAACGTTAATTTTTGTGCTCCCTGGGGGGCACTGAAACATAACATACATACGACAGGCGCAACAGCCGAGTGCTTAAAGTGTTGAACTTTCAATCTGAGGGTCCCTGGTTCGAATCTCGGTGACGGCGCCTGGTGGGTAAAGGGTGGAGATTTTCCGATCTCACTGGTCAATATATGTGCAGACCTGCTAGTGCCTGAACCCCCTTCGTGTGTATACGCACGCAGAAGATCAAATACGCACGTTAAAGATCCTGTAATCCATGTCAGCGTTCGGTGGGTTATGGAAACAAGAACATACCCAGCATGCACACCCACGAAAGCGGAGTATGGCTGCCTACACGGCGGGGTAAAAACGGTCATACACGCAAAAGCCCACTCGTGAGCATACGAGTGAACGTGGGAGTTGCGGCCCATGAACGCAGAAAAAGAAGAAGATGATTATCATACATACATCTTTTACATATACCACACAAACAAACAGGAGTGATGTCAAAAGAACAGAGCAGAGTGCACGGCCATAGGATCAAAAGACAGCAGCAGCCACAACAAAGCTGAATGTACCAACCTGCTGACGGATCTTGCTCAGCCAGGTGGTGTCGGCGTGCTGGTAGTGCTGCTCCAACTGCTGGATGTGCTGCAGCCGGCTCTCCACCTCCCCCCGGGACCGCTGCAGCTCCTCCTCCATCCTCTCCTCCCGTCCCTCCAGCTCCTGCACCTCCTGCCGGTGTCTGAAGCCGTGTAGCAGCTCTGTCTGTGCCAGGCCCTTGATCTGAAAGGTGGTGTCCGTCTGAATGTTTGTGGTGTTTTTTTGTTTTTGTTTGTGAGTGTGTGTGTGTGTGTGTGTGTGTGTGTGTGTTCGTTCGTCTTCAGTTTTACGTCTTTCCACTTGAAGTGATATTAGACGAGAAAAAAACAACAAAACACCGTGGGGGTAGGGGTTGTGGGAGGGGCGTGGGGGGTAAAAGTGTGTGTATGTGTGGAGGGTGAATAGGGAGAGACAACGCTAGGGAAAATGGAAACGTTATAAACGCCAACATCAAACAACTATAACAATTGTCCTATTGGACTACGCAGCAAACCTTCTGCAACAGCAAATGACATATTGGAATTGTTAATAACACATTCAAAAGAACTTTTGGTGAAGTCTGGTAAAAAAAACATTTTAGATTCTGACATTCGAATATTATATGGTTATGTGTGTGTGTGTGTGTGTGTGTGTGTGTGTTTGCCAGTGTCAACTTCTAAAGCATGAACACAACTTACATATACTTAGAAAGACAAGGACAATTGGCGCCACTCGCGCACGCACACACACACACATGTGAACGCTGCATACATATATACACACATAAGCATATATGCGTGCGCACACACACACACGCACACACACACACACACACACACGCAAATTTCTCCCCTGCCTTCCCCAACCCCCACACTGATTCACACCCGGCCCAACCTAAAACACCACTCTTTCCCCAACTCTCCTACCTACCACAGTGTACACCACCACTACCACCTTTCCTGACCATCCACCCACCACTTTCTCCGTTGGACCGCCTCCCCAGCATACCCCGAGATCATCACCACGTCCCCACATGGGGTGTCTACACACACACACGCATGCACACGCACGCACTCACACACACACACGCACGCGCACGCACACACACGCACTTGCGCGCGCACACACGCAAACATACACGTACATAGAAAGGCACGCGCGGACAACACACACTGCCACACACACACACTCACACAACCTCTCCCCTCCATCCAACCCGACCCGCGTTCCCCCGCCTCCTACACGAATTCACGCCCTATCAAACCACTTTCCCCAAACTTCTCCCAACCAAGAACATCTATCTGAACATCTACCCTTCCACCCCCAACACCCACACCGCCACCACCACCACCACCTTACCGGATCCTTCATCGAAGACTTTCTCCGTCGGATCTCCTTGCCAGCAAGCCTCCAAGATGATCACCATGTGTCCACACACACACACACACATATACACACGAGATCGACCCTCCATCCGACCTTCCCACCTCCCACACTTAATTCACACCCTAGCAAACCAACTTCCCTCAACCTCTCCCCACCAACAACCACCAACCTTCACCACCAAGAACACGCCCTGCCCCCCTAACTCTCCCTCCATCCCAAGCAGTATGTACACCACCACCACCACCGCTTTTCAAATTGCACTGGCTCTTAGTGCTGCAGCCTTGTGGGCAAGTTGGCCTTTGGGAACCATCCCAACGCCGACTGTCCTAAAAACCTCTTGGCCGAGAGAGTGAGGATGTAACCTGGGCAAGACACTTCCAACGCCGACTGTCCTAAAACCCTCTTGGCCGAGAGAGTGGGGATGTAACTTGGGCAAGACATTTCCAACACCGACTGTCCTAAAAACCTCTTGGCCGAGAGAGTGAGGATGAAACTTGGGCAAGACATTTCCAACGCCGACTGTCCTAAAACCCTCTTGGCCGAGAGAGTGGGGATGTAACATGGGCAAGACACTCTCCACTATAATCAAATTCTAGCCAAGATGGTCGGAACAGCTATTACTTCCTCTGTTGTTCTGATGGTCATACTCTAACAAGACTATCATACCTGACCCTCCACCGATGACTTTCTCCGTCGGATCTCCTCGCCGGCAGTCCCCGAGATGGTGACCACGTCCCCCCCACCCGGGGTGGCCACCTCCGAGACATCTTCAGGGTGCCCCGTGGCCATAGGTGCAGTGGCCGTGCTGGTGGTAGGGGGCCAGTCAGTCTGCATGGCGGAGGTGGACATGTGCTGAGGGTCTGTCTGTTGCCCCGTGGAGTCCCCAGTGCTCCTCTTCCGGCTGCTCAGCTGGTCCAGTCGGGTCTGCAGGTTTTGGCGGTCTGTGGGCGGGGTAAGGAGAGGAGAGGTATCAGTTAAAGTGTGTGTGTGTGTGTGTGTGTGTGTGTGTGTGTGTGTGTGTGTGTGCGTGCGTGCGTGCGTGCGTGCGTGCGTGCGTGCGTTAGCGCTAGCTCACACAGCGCATGTGTGCTAAAGAATATGCAACTCCCCCCCCCATCCCCCTCCAGTACACACGCACACACACACATATGTATACACAAGCACACGCACACACACAAACGCACAAAAAGAACACAGACTCGTACACACAGGAGTGTGTGTGTGCTTATGTGTGTGAGTTCCTTTTGGCATGTTTGTTTTTATTTTGATCTCTGCCATCATAAGACACAGTTACACATACACATTTACACGCAAGCGTTACACGAAAACAACACATTTACATAATATATGCATACGCACCACCCAAGCACGCACACACACACACGCGCGCGCTAACACACACACACACACGACCCCCTCCCCCAGCCACGAACGCATGAACACACACACAAGCACGCTGCCCTCCACCCCCCACCCAATCGAACACACACGCACACATACCTCCCCCAGCCACGAACGCACAAACACACAAAACACACACGCCCCACCCCCCACCCCCAGACATGAACACACACACACACACACACACCCTCCACCCCCACTGACACCACCACCCCTCACACACAAACGCCTTATCCCCCCCCCCCCCACCCCAAAAGAAAAACTCACACAGGGCCTCCTTCTCCTCCAGATGTCTCCGCTGCTGACTCAGGTTGTCCCGGGCCTCGCGCTCCATCCTCACCAGCCTCTCCCTCAGCTGGGCCAGGTGCCCCTTCTCCGCCTGCAGCTCCTCGTGCTGCCGCTCGTGCTCCCGCCACAGCCGCTCCTCCTCCTCGCCCTCCACCTCCTCCCGCACGCTCAGCTCCGCGCGGAGCCGCTCCAGCTCGCTCCTGATTGGTTGAGGAGGGGAGAAAAGAAGAGTTTACAATGATGGCAGACTCCGAGGAGCATTTCGAAGAAAGTTATTCGCGACGAGCAGAGGTGCAACACAATACAAAAATGTCTCTGTGTGAAATTCGGGCTGCTCTCCCCAGGGAGAGCGCATCGCTACACTACAGCGCCACCCTTTTTTTTTCCTTTTTTTTTTCCTGCGTGCAGTTTGATTTGTTTTTCCTATCGACGTGGATTTTTCTACAGAATTTTGCCAGGAACAACCATTTTGTTGCCGTGGGTTCTTTTACATGCGCTAAGTGCATGCTGCACACGAGAACTCGGTTTATTGTCTCATCCGAATGACTAAGAGTCCAGACCATCACTCACGGTCTAGTGGAGGGGGAGAAAATATCGGCGGCCGAGCCGTGATTCGAACCAGCGCGCTCAGATTCTCTCGCTTCCTAGGCGGACGCGTTACCTCTAGGCCATCACTCCACTTGCGGTTGTGTCCATACATGTCAATTTGGGAGAAAACCCGGTTGATTTCAGTTGTTGTTTTTGTTTGTTTGTTCTTTGGGTTGTTGGGTTGTTGTTTTTTGTTTTTTTGTTGATGTTTTTTGCGTTTTTCCCCAGAGGTATAGCAGGAAGCAAGCCGAGTTTGTAAAATCCCTAAAGGGTTGAATGGGTTAATCCATTGCAAATTGTGTGTGTATCATGTAGGGAAGGTGTTAATTTCTGCACCGGTATGAGCGCAATGGCTTACGTGCATGGTACGTTCTGCAATACGCTTTCTTCTTAAGAGCTCTGTACAACCATGGGAAACACTTTCTTCGCGGGGTCATGCTCGCGAGAGATGCGCGTGAGGGAGGGATCGTGGTCAGCTCTGGCATCGTGCCATTGGCTGTCCCGACTCCCAGCATCCTTTGCATCCACGTGTATAAACAGCCTTCTCGCGGAGTTTCCCCTTTTTCTTTATTTTATTTTATTTGGGGGGCGAGGGGGTGATACTCATCAGTCAAAAGCGATGTGAGGGTGAAAAGAGCGAGGGGCGGGTACTTTTTCATTTATTTTCAACAGTTCAGCAGATAACAGAGTTTCAATAATTTTTTTAATAGCTGTCCTAATTCAATCCTGAATGGTGGAAGGGGGAAAGAGAGACGGTGACATTGATTATTTATCAAAAAGTAAAAAGGGGAGGGAAGGGAGGGGGGAGGTAAGGATGTGAGGAGATGACAAGTTTTTATCTATCACTGTTTCGACATTTTGGTCCGTACTTAATACTTCTGTTTCTTTTCTACCTCGCTTCTGATTGGGTGGAAAGACAATACGGGTATAGGTGGATGGGTCACTTATTCATCTGTGTTCCATAGTTCTCTTGTATGACGGTAAATGTCTGCATTCATTCAGCCTGCATCTGCCAATATACCAGCGTGCAAGGTTACAGGAAGTTCCAAAAATCACAGGTTTGAAGTTATGTGCGCTTTTGATTTGTTTCAGACAGAAAAGTTACTGTTGTCCATTTGGTTCGATTCAATAACATCTGATTTAAGGTAGCTCCGGATATCAATATATTCTGTATCTTCATAATAATAACACACCTGCAGTTTAATGATGAATACTTAATGTTGCTGCGTTTTCTTTCCTTTTCTTTCTTTCTTTTTTTTTGTTGTTGTTTTTTTGTGTGTTTTTGTTTGTTTGTTTGTAAGATATGAGAGACAGAAGTGGGTACGTGGGGAGACCAAACTATTCCCACTCACAGCAAGTCTACAACAAGAAAAATAACGTCAAGTCCTTCATGAAAGAAGAAAAAAGGCGGGCCACACGTTTCGCTGAACAATCGCATCACTACACAGCTGTATCTGCATGTATTCAAAACACACCACTCCAAATTACAATATCATACTCACAACGAAGGTCAAACTCTCTGCAGCACAGCCCTACACTTTACAGTACCAAGCATCGACAATGCCTGTGGTACCATGCATGAACAAACGTACTCCGTGAAGGAAAAACAAACAAACACAAAAACAAACAACACATACACAACGAAGGTGAGGAAAACGAACTCACAATCCTGGAAAAGTTAAAACCTCGTCAGACTAAACGTGTCGATACCTATTTAAGACTCGAGAGCAGCTATGCTACCCGTCTGAGACAATTAACAGGCAGCGGAACGGAAGACGGAAGACTCAGTGAGGGTTACAGTCAGACCTACGAAAAAAAAAAAAATCTACAACAACGAATAAACCTACCCTAACTGCCGATCGGCGGTTGGTTTGTGCCCAACACTGAGTCATAAGGGTCGTTGACAACTGACAGCAATCAACACTTTGGAAAAGGGTGTGATTTGAGAAGCGATAAACACTAACCTAATTTGTGACTGTGCGAACACACACACACACACACACACACACATACACATATTACTGAAGAGAGAAAAGGGGGCAGACAGATAAAGGAGATCACCACCACTACCAGCACACCAAGGACCGTTAGAATGCCACGGCAATTACAGATCAGCACGACATAGTCAAGCCATACAAGTCATCTCAAGTTATGAAGTATACAAAACAAAACACGTTACTTCCCTTGCCACCCTTGGTGGCACCGGCTTGAACACCACACACGCTCTCCTTCCCGCCCTCCTCTGTCCCCTCGTGAACCCTCCACAACCCCCTACACCCTTTCTGCCTTCCCCGGAACCCCCGAATATCCCCCACACCCTTACTACACCCATTCACCCCCGACGACCCTCAAACTCGACTCCAGACCCTGTAATTTCCTGACCGACCACCCACCGGCCCTACACCCTCCTCCACACAGGATTCTTACACTCCCACTCCTCCTGGTGACCTCCCATCTCCTCCCCCCTCCCAACCCTACTCATCCTAGCTAAGACCCTACACACAAGTGCATTTACATTTGTATTTGTATTTCTCATTTTATCACAACAGATTTCTCTGTGTAAAATTCGGGCTGCTCTCCCCACGGAGAGCGCGTCGCTACACTACAGCACCACCCATTAAAAAAAAAAAAAAAATTCCTGCGTGCAGTTATATTTGTTTTTCCTGTCGAAGTGGATTTTTCTACAGAATTTTGCCAGGAACAACCCTTTTGCTGCCGTGGGTTCTTTTACGTGCGCTAAGTGCATGCTGCATACGGGACCTCGGCTTATTGTCTCATCCGAATGACTAGCGTCCAGACCACCACTCAAGGTCTAGTGGAGGGGGAGAAAATATCGGCGGCTGAGCCGTGATTCAAACCAACGCGCTCAGATTCTCTCGCTTCCTAGGCGGACGCGTTACCTCTGGGCCATCACTCCATGGTGTTTGATCCCAATGACCCTTCCTCAGAACCCCGCCTCCTGTTCCGTCCCGAAACCCAACCAGTGTGTTGTATCATCACCCACCTGCCCTCAAAAGTGTATGCGATTAAATAATAATAATAATAATAATAATAATAAAAAGACTCAGCGTTGTTGAAACTGCATTTGAACCATGGACATAAAGATATAAAGTCGTTAATCGTTAGCAAGAGAAAAGTGACTTAGAATAGAATATGTCTTTATTACCCAGTGTACCGGGGCCACAAGGAATATTGGGGGAGGGGGGGGGGGGGTAGGGTTAGTACATAACAAGGTACGAACATAAATCGAAAATCATACACAAACACAGATAAGTAGAAATTAGGATACATACAAGTGCCTATCAATATAAAAACTTGTGCATACTCACACATGCACACACACATACACACGCGCGCGGGCACACACACACACACACACACGTTTGAACAGAAGCCGCATATTACATGTGGATGGGGCTGATGACTAGATCTTCAGTTGGATGGTTGTTGATTACACTTGAACTGCTTATCAGACGCATGACTGGGCTTTTGCCTTCTAACTTTCGTCGCCTTCTTCTCCTTTTTCGTTGTACATGCAGTCATTACGATCACATGCGTGTGCATGTTTTTGTGTGTGTTTGAGTGTGTCCGAGTGCCTTGTCTCTACGTCAATAAATTCAACATCATTTTGTGAACATTTTAATTTCATTTTTCACTTTGCTCCGAGGGCTGGAAGAAGAAGAAGAAGACGCAGAAAAAAAAGAAAAAAAGAAAAAAAAGAGCACAATATTCCACATATGTTTTCTCATTTCAAACTCTCTCTCTCTCTCCCCCCAACCCCTCCCCTTTCTCTTATTGTATCTCTAACGCACACGGAATTCATACATACGGATATGTGGTAAAAAGTATAACTTTTAAATAATTTTTTCAAGTCCTTTCGAGAATTGAAAAAAAAAAAAAAATAATAATAAATAAATTAAAAAATCCAAGTTTGCCGATCTTACAACCTGGAGACATGCCTCTTAAAAAATTAAAAGATTTTTTTTTTCTTTTAAGTCAAGCAGAAAAATCCAAAGAAGTCTGAATCGTACGGTTCCGTCCTTCCAAACCCCCCTGTGAGAGGGCAGGTGCATTACCACAACAGCGAATGACATTTATGCGTTCTATGGTGCCTGTCAGTACGACTGAATTTGTGAAATCTTTGGATCGATGTACTCTCAGTTCTCGCGTTCTCCGACGCCTGCGTGCTCCTGTGTCAGTGCGATTTCAGCCCCTGTGGCACGGTTGTTTTCGTTTTGTGATCTGCCTCCACGGACAGACATGCAGATTCACTGACACACGCAAACCATACTTTCACACAATTATAAACACACACACACACACACACATGAACGCATTCACACATATACACACACAGAGTAAAGAAGCACAGTATGCAAATCAAGAGACAATCAAACAAAGAGACTGAATGAGTAAGAAACAAGTCAGAGACCAAGTGACCGAATTCAAACATGATATCAGTATATGCCAAGGCTATTTTCACGTTCCCTGACCACCAATCTCAAGCACACTGACAATATGTCATTTTCAAACGAGATCCAGATCAAGATCCCTCCCTTCGAAGCTGCCGAGAAACACGTACAGACATACGTCAGAGACAGATCGAGATTACAGGGAGTGAGACAGCTACAATGCACCCCAATCAATCTTCCATCTGCACCAGACATGTGAATACCTTGTATTTTATATTCTCCCAGCACAGTCCGCTAACTCAGGTTTGTACATATGTGTATGTTAACAGAGAGATGGGGAACAGAAAGGAGATTAAAAGTGGATGCATGGGAGTGGGGGGGGGGGGGGGAGGGGGGGGGGGACAGACAGAGACAGAGAAATATGGAAAAATAAAATGAGGAAAAGCAGGAGGAGGAGGAAGAACGAGGCAGCCGAGAAAGGCTGTGAGTACAGCTGAAATAATATTACCAAAGTAATAGTAAATAAATGAATTCAACAAAGGCCTGTCTATACTAGACTTCCTGCAAAGTTCTTCACTATAAAATAATGAATGAATAAAATAAAGGCCGATCTACCATTCTTCTGGCAAACCCTTTACCATGCACGTGAACTGATCTTCACAACAATACAAAACCCATTCAAGTCTCTGGACACTTTACCCTGTTCACCAGTGACTGCACTTATGTCTTGATCAGGAGTTTTATGTAGTGCATATAACTCTGACTTACTGTAAAGTCAGGTCTTTGAAGTCTAAAAAAAAAAAAAAAAAAAAAAAAAAAAAAAAATCCCAAACCAATGCACGAGTCGCCCATGCACGAATCATGAGTTACTGAACAAAGGATCATTTCAAGTAGTGTGTGTGTGTGTGTGTGTGTGTGTGTGTGTGATTGTGTGTGTGTGTGTGTGTGTGTGTGTGTGTGTGTGTGTGACTCTGTGTGTGTGTGTGTGTGTGTGTGTGTGTGTGACTCTGTGTGTGTGTGTGTGTGTGTGTGTGTGTGTGTCTGTGTCTGTGTGTGTGCAGGTGCTTGCTTGTTAGCATACATAGCCAGTCGGGTAGAGGCAAGATAAACGTCTGCAAGATGATTCATCTTCATACGTGCTCAAGCTTTTATTTACCGGCTACCCACTGATTAAATTCTTAGCACTGGACACTCCCTGGCTCAGTGGGCATATAGGAGTGGCTACATTTCATTGCTCATTCCAATTTGAGGTTACGAAATAGATTTTTTTTTATTTTTTATATTCAACAGATCTAACTTTGGGAAAAATAAACGTAAAAATAATACAGAATCAGAGAACCTATAAAATCAAATACAGTGTCTTTAGAACACTGAAACGGACTATTCGATGACCACTGCTTTTTTCAGCTATCAGTGAAGATAGAGCAATTAAAGTGATTCCCGCCTTTTTCTTTCTTCCTTACTTGATTTCTAACCAATGAAAAAGATACATTGATTGCTTGATCCGGCAGTCTGTCCTGAAGAGGGTTGTTATCAACGAACAACACATTTCAGAGCTTCCACAGACCTTTTCCTGTCTACTTTTCCCACAGCAGAAAGTTTTGACAAAAATGTGTCATTTCTTTCACAATAATGGCGCATCAGTTTTGTATACACTGTCTCATCATTATCAGCTTGCTTGTCATTAAAATACAGCTGCTGAATTTCAACCTTACATGTTGGCATTGAGACGTGCAGCAAAAGTGCAGCAGTGCAGTGTTAGGGGAAAGCCGGCAAAACACAATGAAGGGAACTATACTGAGAATATTGAAGGAAAATGTCAACATTGCTAAAATATAATATCAAATTATATACATACTCATTTTCAACCACGACTGGATTACACACAACAGATGAAATCTTGGAGTAAATAATGTCATATGTTAAACATTGTAGTTGTAAGTGTAGGATTAAAATAATATCACTTGTCAACATTTCATTAATAAATGTAGAATAAAAAAACAAATCATGCATAACATATTTTTGACAGTGTTAAAAATGTGATAATATTGAAAAATGTGTTATCTTTACAAATCTGTCTTCTGTGGCAAGTTGTACCCATAAAATAAAGTAAAATAATAAAATTTATAAAAATAAAAAAACAAAACAAAACAAAAACATATGGAGATGACATAAGACATAGAAACGTCAGTCAAGGTAAAATCATGATCAAACATTATTGGCATCCAATCTGATTCATACTTACGCACAACAAACCCACATGAACACATGATGAAAAAAATGAAAAAAAAAAATCCACCGTTTACACTTGACACACACACACGATAGACACATGCGAACATTCATTTCCAAACACGGGCAAGCACCATGACTTTACTCCACCCACGACAGCAGACCAACAGCTACTCACCTGGCATGCTGTATGCGCTCATCCTCATTTGCATACGCATGCTCCAGGTCCAGACTGAAACAGGTGGACAAGGTGAGGGGGGCATGCAGCACAAGGCACAGTGTCTGTCACAACTCAACATGCACAACTACATGCATGCTTTCGCACAACACATCTCGCCCCTTTCCTTGGCACTGAAAAAAACACTGTTCTCCATCACAATGTCCACGATTGGATGGATGGATGTACAGATTAATGGACTAATGGATTAACTGATGGATGGATGAGTATCTGTATTTGTATTTCTTTTTATCACAACAGATTTCTCTGTGTGAAATTCGGGCTGCTCTCCCCAGGGAGAGTGCGTCGCTACACTACAGCGCCACCCATTCTTTTATATTTTTTCCTGCATGCAGTTTTATTTGTTTTTCCTATCGATGAGGATTTTTTCTACAGAATTTTGCCAGGAACAACCCTTTTGTTGCCGTGGGTTCTTTTACATGCGCTAAGTGCATGCTGCACACGGGACCTCGGTTTATCGTCTCATCCGAATGACTAGCGTCCAGACCACCACTCATGGTCTTGTGGAGGGGGAGAAAATATCGGTGGCTGAACTGTGATTCGAACCAGCGTGCTCAGATTCTCTCGCTTCCTAGGCGGACGCGTTACCTCTAGGCTATCACTCCACAGTATGGGTGAATGGCTAGCTGGATGGATGGATGGATGGATGGAATAATGGATGGATGGATGGACAGACAGGAGGGTAATTGAATGGATGAACTGATGGTTGTAGAAATGATCAGTGCTCATCAACCTTTATTCTAGATGATGGAAAATGATGACAGTAAACTGAAGTTTAAGATATATGTGTCTTGAGCATTCATATTCCCCTTTTAAAGTCTAAGAAATACTGCAATTGTATTAACAATAAGTTATCTCATAAAATGTGCAAAGATGGGAACACAAACATAAAACAAATAAATGCAATATTCCATCAAGATCATAACCACAGTACTGGGTCCTGCAGCATATGACTGCAGATAAAAATAATGCATCCAAGGTATCATTAAGATACAGATCCACTAAATTATACATTTAATTTTCAACACACAGAGTCAATACTGTGCAGATCCCAATGAATTTTATTCCTTTTTTTTTTTTTTTTTTTTTTTTAAACCTAGAGTTTTTGCTCTCAGTACTGGTACATGCTAGATTTTCCTTCAGTTCTTTCCATTTTAGTTAGTATGTTTTTCTATGATATCTTGATTGAATGAGTCTCCTGGTCTACTAATAACTTATGACATAGAAAGGTGAATGATGCAATATGTGTGATGCATATACACGGCATGCAACGATACACATCAATATGTGTGATGCATATACACGGCATGCAACGATACACATCAATATGTGTGATGCATATACACGGCATGCAACGATACACATTATGGGGCTTTATTACAAATACATCTCAGTCATTCACAAACAAAGGACTGCCTGCTTCTTTGAAGCAACATGCAAAATGAGTTTCTTACACTTAACACAATAATGAACAGAGAACCAATTTCACTCACAATCACTCAGGAGACATAAGTGATAAAAATCTGTGACTGAGAACTGATCCAGTTTTACAAGGCGATACAACAAACCAACCAGTTTTCAAACACACACACACACACTTTCATCCAAGGAACCTACAGCTCAAACTAAATCAAACTAAACCCCATGATATTCAAACCCTTAGCAGATTGAAAAAAAATAATTCAAAGAGATAAAAGGAGTATGGACACATAATATCATTGCCAAACAAAATAAACCACTCAATAAAAAGATTTTAAGAAAAACAAAAAAACCAAAAGACATGTACATCTAAACATCTAGGAACTTTCCTCCCCCCTCCACTTACATCACACACAGCCATTTCAGACAGGCAAAACTCCACTTTAATCCTGAAGTCAACACCAAACCATGTGTGCCAGCTATAACAACACCTTCCTCACCCCCCAAAAATCCCACCCCTACCACGGCAAGGTGAATTGGCTGACACAGAAGGGAGATAACTTTGTACTTGTTAATACCAGATAAGAAAGCCAATACCCCCTGGCCCTAATCTCTCCCAGTTCGTGGGGCCAAGGCAAGAACAGAGGCGACAATCTCAACAAGAAAAATCTGCTCTGACAGCAGTGTTTAACGATATCTTACTTCTGGTCACTCAATTTCGCAGCAAGTGAAAAATGAACATGACGGAGCCAACGTGACGCTGTTAGTCTGGCTAGAGTGAATAACTGAGAACATCTTGCACAGCAGTTTTAGCTGATTGCTGATGTAACAGGGAGGCAACGTTTCCTTCTGTCATCCCTAGAATGCTTCACTGATGGAGCTCTGTGACAGGGTAAATAACTGCAGGAAATGTGTCATCATACATACCTGAAAGACTGTAAAAATACTGGAGTTTGATCAAGAGTCAAATGCACACGGCAGAGAACAGAGACTCGCCAAACATGCAAACTCTGCACTCCAAAGGCATGGACAGCACCAGCCACAGAACTAATCCAGGTCATCCCCTTACACTAACTTGCAGAAGAACCCCAGCTGCTCCATTGTAAAAATTGGTTTACATGCACACACAAGTCAGAGATAATTAGGTTTTCAATTTTCACACTGTTCTATTTGAATTTCATCTTTCTGACTGATCTGGCTTTATTTTACTATCTTTTTTTCATAATTTCTTATTGTGTGTGGGTGTCATGGGACACTGTGCTGGCACTCTGCTGACTTTCATAGGTTGGAAAATTTTATTCCACACCTATGATTTCTGGAGTGCACATTTTCTTTACACAATAAGCCCATGATCTCCCCTGCATACACTAAACTTCATGCTGAATCATTTTACAAAGCCTTCTTCTTCTTCTTCTGCGTTCGTGGGCTGCAACTCCCACGTTCACTCGTATGCACACGAGTGGGCTTTTACGTGTATGACCGTTTTTACCCCGCCGTGTAGGCAGCCATACTCCGCTTTCGGGGGTGTGCATGCTGGGGTATGTTCTTGTTTCCATAACCCACCGAACGCTGACATGGATTACAGGGTATTTAACGTGCGTATTTGATCTTCTGCTTGCGTATACACACGAGGAGGGTTCAGGCACTAGCAGGTCTGCACACATGTTGACCTAGGAGATTGGAAAAATCTCCACCCTTTACCCACCAGGCGCCGTCACCGTGATTCGAACCTGGGACCCTCCGATTGAAAGTCCAACGCTTTAACCACTCAGCTGTTGCGCCCGTCACAAAGCCTTCTGATTCAGGCTGCACAGAAATGACCCCCCTGTTCTGACTGAACTTTATTTTCTAAGAGGTTTCAGTTATTTTATTTTGAAGGCAATGGATTCCTAAAACAAGCTGCTGACTGGAAACTTGTCTTGCATAATCCAGAAAATGTTGATTTATTATGCATTCCTTTTTAATAACTATATAACACATAAGCAGTGCACTTACTGGAGTGACCATCAGACTGATAAACATTTTTTTTTTGGGGGGGGGGGGGGGGGGGGGGGCTGGGGGGTTGGGGGTAGGGGGGGTGAAGTGTATATGCCTTCTAACAATTTTGAGCTCATTCAGTGACTGCAAAAACCACCCCAGTCTTTATAAGCACAACAATAAGCAATCAAAAAAGCAGTTATGATATCTGCCACTCCAAAGATTGATACTAATGCCAAACTATAATTTCAAATATCTACCAACAATTGTTCAATTCTACAATAAAACTGAATAATTATAAGCAAAGTGTTTGTATTCCTTTTGAACCAGACAGAAAGCAAAGCAAAATTTACCCTGAAGATTAAAAAATCACAAAGCTGAAAACTGACAAACGAAAATAATCAAACAGAAAAAAGCAAACCTACTGCAAAGTGACTTGAGTCCAAATAAGCTGCTAAGTGGCACACTAGCTATTTTGTCTGGAAATGGCAACGGAATTGTCAAAGACTTACTGTATTCATTCTAATTCACTTTGCTCAGGATCCAAGGAGAGATACACATTTGCTATGTTCACTTTTCTTCAAAACTTGTCCACAGAGCACCTAGCTCTGGAAACGGGGTATGGCTGCCCAAATGGTGAGGAATAAAGTGAAAACCATTCACAGTCAAGTGTACATGGGATCAAACCACAACCGTGAAGTACTGATGCTGCACACTCACTGAGAATACACTTCAGTCCAGTTACTCAACAAGTAACTGCATTTGGACAAATCCATATACGCTACACCACATCTGCTAAGCATATGCCTGACCAGCAGCGCAACCCAAGCTGGCAAAGCTTATCTTCAGTCAGCCAGTCTTCCTGCATAAAAATGTCTAAATAAGGAATGCACACTTCACATACGTGCATGTTTAAGCACATGCACTACTCAGGCACTGACGTCAAGCAAAATTCCAAAGCAAAACAAGTTCTTAAAAAAGACAGCCAGCATAGGTTGCACTGTTTTGTACTTCTGCTAAATCCCAGGTCTACAAATTCAATATTGTGAAAATTTCACAACAGCACATGTAAAATCAATGTCAAAAAAAGAAAAAAAAGAGAGAAAAGAACAAGTGGAAGGCAAGGGCTGGACAGTTTACAAACCCAAAAGAAACTTTAATTAATTATGTTTAATCTAACATCAATCAATTTCCAATTTTTAAAATTTCAAGCATAATGTATCCTTTTATGTCCTCTCTGTTTTCAACAGATACACTCCTTTTATGTCATCTCTATTTTCAACAGATACACTCCTTTTATGTCCTCTCTATTTTCAACAGATACACTCCTTTTATGTCCTCTCTATTTTCAACAGAAACACTGAACAAGCACAAAAGCATTAACTCTTTGAGGCCTGCACCTGATCATTGCCCTGGTATCAAAATTCGTCTCATTTAATCCATTTTTACTGTCCTACATATGCATATATTGTCAAGAAAAGGAACTAACTTCTACAGTATTTCAGTATGTGTCCACACATAAAATGGGAAAAACAGCATAATTTCTGCATTTTTCAGCATCACTATGGCACGGGACACCTGCTGAGGATGTAAACAACCCAGGGTTGAATATGTTAAGAAAAAAACCCAACAAACTGAATTACAGGCATGTGCTAGAAGCCAGGAAATGTAAAAAGGATGCGCAGTCCTAACATGACAGGTATTTATAAAGTTTCATGAATTGAGCCCACATCCATCATTCAGATCTACTGTCAGGTTTCCAGCTCATCAGTACTTAATACACTGTGTGCATTTGATTATGTTTATTTGCTCACTAATTGTTTTGTAAATATGCTGACTGATATTTTTGCAACACCCTTCTTTTAGCCTTGTTATGACATCATTTGATTTCATGGACCGGACAGGCTCTGAGAAATTCCATACAATGAGAACAATAACAACATTAAATCTCCATTACATTTTTTTTTTTCAAACTGTAGTAAAGATTTTTTGTGTGTGCATAGATTATCCATATCTATTTCACATAAATATTCAAGCAGGAACTACATACAGAACAACAACACAGGAACTTCACAACAAACACAACAACTGTCAAAGGCGCTATCTTTGCTGTTCTGTTCAGCCACGCTGATTGACAACTTTCACCAAAGCGCAGGGAAAGGAGCATGCAGGGATGGAAAATGAAGGCAGCGGGGAAACATAGTAGTAAGCCATGCAGACACTTACCAGATCTGAGCCGATTCCAGACTGGACTCACAAGAGAAAGGCACCATCCACAGTGTTAAGGCACACGAAAACTTAACAGGATATTGACATTTGTCATTTGTACAGGGGTAAATCATGATATATCAACATTCAAAATCCACACTTGTGAAAATTATGATATGTCAACATTCGTCATTCACACTATGGAAACACATGAGGCATCAACGTTCACAGTTTGGACAATCACTAATTTGATGTGATCAAATTATTTATTTAATACAGACCATCAATGATCTGATACGAACAATTCATTCATTTAATAACAAACACGCTGTGACAAAAAGAGGATGGGAAGAAAACACACAGTATATGCTTGATGCAAATTAACAGTGAAATGCTAGCTATTTAACATATATGAAGAAGAAAAAAAAGAAGAGAAAATGACACTTTTGTTGAATTTGAAAGTTTTTCGTAAATGCCCATGCAAATGTTTACATATAAAGATGAGAAGCTAGAAAAGACAGGCTATGAAACGGAACAATAACACACATCAGTTACCAAGACAACAACAAACCATAACAAAAAGCACACCACTCATCACAAACACGGCTAAGCAAACAATTAAAGATTACAGATCTACAAAGTGTAAGTGTCAGTGACATCCTTCATGCAAAATCAATCATCCAATATGACAAACTAATGTCCAGAACAAAACACTACCAAGACACAAACAAAAAAGGTTAGACAGAGAGTGACAAAGTGCTATGTTGCAGTGGGTTTGGTAGGCTTTTCGTATTTGGCTTTTTTTTTTTTTTCTTTTTTTTTGCTTTTTTTTCCATTAATTTTCTCTCCAGTGTGTGTTTCTGCAAACCAAGCCAAATACACCTGTCTAAATGATACTGTTGAACACCTGTATATGTAAATACAGACAGCATCACACATCTTCAAATAATGCAAGTGCTCATACCCATAATTCATTCACATAATGTGAAACGACCCTTGAACGTTGTGTCAGCACGACGAGGAAGCTGTGACACAAACAACACGCAGCAAACACAGTCACACATGCATGACACACAAACACACACACGTGCAGTGGGACGCGCCGTGCACTCACTTGGGGTTGAACATGCGGAGAGGAGCGGCGCGAGACAGCTCCGTGTCTGAAAGGGAGGCCAGGCTGCTGGCGGCCGACAGGAGTTCTCCATCCTGCAAGCTCTGCAACACGCCACAACAAAGCTGAAAACACACTCTTTTCCGTTTTGAATTTGCCTCCTCGGCTCGTCGTTACCACTTGTCCCTCCTCAGCGTCTTTTCGTTGCCCCCATAACCAAGTCTCGTTCTCACATGTCCTATACTTCGTTATATCCGGTAAACTCTTCTGATTAAGTTTTGTTCGATCACACTTTGATTGACACACAGCTTTTGTTAACGCTATCAATAGTAACATAAGAATTCTTTTTTTTCTTTTTTTTAATGCTATAGAGAGCAGCCATGACAGAATCAGTCATGAGTTGGGACTTCTGATCCAGTGTTTACTAGCTCTTTCATTCATGCAGCATGGTTTTCCAGTTTACAGGAATTTTACCCTTCATTCCTGGAGGCCGGAAAACCGTGCAGCAGAGAATTCCCCCTTTCCTTCCTGCAGCCTGGAAAATAGGTTCTCGCAGTAAGCACTTTGAACTTCGCGCGAGTCACGTCATCAGTGCACATCATCTATCCTAGACCGGGTCACTAGCGGGGCAGTGTTTATGAGTGAAATGGATGCCAGACACCCCCCTCCCCTTCCCTAGACCGTGGGAAAGTGGGCGCTGCTACATTCTTGCCGATGTGCTGTGTAGACACACGGACACAGAAAAAAGGAATGTGTAGAAAGTTCGGATTCTGACCAGTTTTCTGATGATAAGTTTTACAACGCTCTATCAGATAATGATTTCGATCTGTTTCAAATGAATGACAAGGAGAGAGTGCAATTAGCTGTTGCTGAAGAAGCACAGATAGCGGGTGATGAAAACTTCAAATAGTAACAAGTGTGAAAATTGTGGTGTATATTTGTGTATTAACTAGTGTGACTACTTCAAGGTATATCACACATGTCAGCTTTGTGTAGCATATTACGTGATGACTGTGACACGGACATGCATATTTAGAGAAAGTATTGTTTCTGAATAGTTTTTGTTCAAGAAATGTGTAGATAATGATCTGATTCTGGCTCAGTGACTGCTAGTGTAGTGAAAGGCATGTATTCTCTTTGAGACAAAGTTCATATCATTCACGTGATGAGGACAATAGAAGTGTTGAAAGGCATGTATTCTCTTTGAGACAAAGTTCATATCATTCACGTGATGAGGACAATAGCAGTGACAATTGTGACAGTTTTTCATGGATATGACAAGCAGTGTGGCTCTGAGATACTTATGCGGCACTACTTGGTGAGTACCTGCATGATGTGCATACACTACAAGCAAAACACTGTCCTGCATGTGGTACGTACTTGTATGCATTCTGTTTGACTCTGGACTCACCTGTTTTACACCAGAGTGTCACCCGAGGTGTCACCATATAGTGTCAACAGGGTCACAGACAACTTCTCACATCAATTCTGTACACAACAGTATATGACAATCTTAATGTATTGTAATAAGCAGTGTTGCCGAAAGTCTCCAAAATAAGTACCCTGATTCAAGCTTTCTTTCTCTTCTCTAAATCCAGGAATGAAGGGAATATATGTATGGTAGGAATCTTGAGAAAAAGGGGGAGTAATAGTTCATAGAAAAATAGGAACAAAAGAGCTAGTGATCAGGATTCAAGGACACTATTTCAGCATGGCTGAGAAAGGGACTTATCTCGGATTCTCCTCACTCCACTGTAGTGTGACTGGGTACCTGATTTCCGTCACGAAAAGGTTAAAACAGCGGAAGAAGAGGATTGGGCTGCACCTTCCTGTGTTGAGCTCTATGCACAGTGGATATCAATTCACTGTCCCAATGATTATAATTATTATATATTTATTTATCTATTTATTTATTTAGTTATTTATTTATGTAAGCTTATCCATTATTTATTCACCTTTTTTTTTTTCTCAAGGCCTGATTAAGCGCGTTGTGTTACGCTGCTGGTCAGGCATCTGCTTGGCAGATGTGGTGTAGCGTATATGGATTTGTCCGAATGCAGTGACGCCTCCTTGAGCTACTGAAACTGAAACTGTCCCAATGGCCATAAAAGGATATGGGACCTTTAACCCTTCTTTTTTTTTTTTTTTCCTTAAATCAATTTCATTTTTTCAAATAGCACTGCATTTCAATGGACTCTTCAAAAAGTTAAAATCCGCTGAGTCTGTAGAATCTGATGAACGAACTGAAGAAGGAAACCGTCAGAGGGTTTTTAGCAACTTCAGTTCTAGTGAACGCTAGCATGCACTCTAGAAAGCAGGACTATTTCAACAGAACTATTCATAGGCACATGCATTTATGTGTTGGTGTGCGTATTTGTGTGTGTATGTGCATGTGTGTGTGTGCGCGTGTGTGCGCGCGCGTGCGTGTGTGTGTGCGCGCGCGTGCGTGTGTGTGTATGTGTGTGTTTGTGTGTGTGTGTATGCGTGTGTTTGTGTGTGTGTGCATGCATATGCATGAGCGTGTGTGTGTGTGTGTGTGTGTGTGTGTGTGTGTGTGTGTGTGTGTGCGTGCGTGCGTGCGTGAATGCGTGTCTGTCTGTCTGTCTGTGTCTGTGCTTAATAAGACTGAAGGCAAAACAAGCGTTCTGGAGTAAGGGGGAAAAACAGTGCATGTTTCATGCAATACATAAGGAAAATTCAACAGAAAAAACATTGCACACATATGTTAAGACATACAAAACACTCCTTATTGAACAATAATACACATTTTCTAGTCCAGTAAAGGAAACAACAAACTAAGCATGCATATATACACAACACAGCATTTAGAGTACAAGGTAATGGTCAAATAGCACTTTTTCAAAACATGCAGAACTGCCAAGAATTAGATTATTATTAAATCCTGTTATTGAACTGTTTATGCCAGCTTACATCAGAAAACAAAGTTTATAAAAATGATACAAAATTACTTAATTAGCCAGAAAAAGTATATTAACTGTACGTTAATTACTGGCTGGAAAATAAGGCCAAGGTCAGTCACTGTACGTCTCCAGAGATGAGTATAGAGACAGCATACTGCTGCCTAGTTCATGGAGTCCTTGTGGGATAAATTCTCATGATGACTGCTGTGGTGAAAATAAAACTGTAGTAAAGTTGTTGGTATAACAAATGCATATTATGTTTCTTCTTCAAAAAAAAGAAAAAAAAGTTTTTCTGTATATATTCAGTTGGTATGCACATTCACAAACTTTATTTCATTTTATTTTATATTTCATTCTATTTATTTATTTATTTATTATTTCATTTTTATTTCTACAATTTATCACGCCATATACATTTCTTAACCCCTTGACTGTTGAAGCTCAGTGAAGGCAGATCAGGCTGGTATCAGCTGTAACTGAATTTCCTACTTTTTGTGTACCTTTTAATGACATAACTGATTCCGCTGATCAAAGGTAACATGATCTCTGGCAGAAGAAATCTTAATACAGAATGGTAACTGACATCCTGACCCGTAAACTCAGTCTTATGTCAGTGAGGTGACAGCCCTTCACTGATGAGCATGCTTGTCAGCAGCAGTCAAGGTGTTAAACACAATGCAAACAATGTTGAGTATTTTGTTTACATCTGTTCGGCGAAAAGGGGTAACGCATACAAACACAGTGAAGCGACTGATCAAAGCTAGTAGGGACTATGACTAACATGGACTGGACGGTAACAGAGATGTGGATGACTTTGAACGTCTACATGCATGAACATGCTGTCTCCCTCCCTCTCTACCCCCCCCTCTCAACATGCACAGGCATGCATACATGCACATACACTCACACACAAATGTGCACGCACGCGCGTGCGCGCGCACACACACACACACACACACACACGCACACACTTCTTTTTTTTTTTTTCAAACGTGACAAAAGACAATACAAATGTACAAATCATTATCATGAATTAGACTGTTCAGCTGAAATTATGGCATGCACTGCACAGCTTACATACACTTAAAATGATACAAGGATATTGAGGGAAGTTATTTTCAATACAAAATTAACAGCTTACCACATTTAGCAAACGCTGAAACCAAATCAGATAAACAGTGGGAAATTGTTCAGATCAACAAGATGCAAAGGGAATATATATATATATATTTTTTTTTTGGATGCACACACAGAAATGTTGTTTACAAAATGCAACAGAAAAGCAATGAAATACAAAATCCAGTTCTTCCCCCTCAAAAAAGACACACGCACACGCACATGCACACACACACACATACACGCACACACACACACAAACGCATGTATGCACGCACGCACGCATGCACGCACACACACGCACACACACACACACATTCACAATTTACAATTTTACATGGTTTGTCACCTTTAGATGATGGAAAGAAATAACTGAACATGTGTTTATCACCAACACACACACACACACACACACACACACACACACACAGATAACTGACAAAACACCTATGCATGCCATTCATGCACTAACAAGCCATCACAACAAAAACACAATGAACAATCATATCAACCCTTTTCGCCTTCTTTCAGAATATCGACACCACATCAAGTAACAACTGATAGAAGAATATTTCAGACAACAATCAAACTGAAATACAACCAGAAACAGATTTCTGACAAAAGGTAGTCTCAAACAAGTTCAAAGACATTGCCAACACAGTATTCCTTTTTCAAAAGACAGAAGACATCAGGCGGCAAAAAAAACACCAAAATCAACTGTCAAAGATATTCCGAGAACAAAGAATGTCCCCACAAACACAAAACAACAAAAATCAAGTCGTAATTTTTTCATATTTTTTGCAAAATCTCTTATGTATGTATAATGAATCCACATGTATATACACATACAAATACACACTAAAATGTGAACACACATTCGCATGCACTTGCTCTCTTTCACTTCTCTTTCAAACACCTCTCACCCCCCATCCTACCCCATTCTCTTCAGTTACCTGTCTGTGTTGTCGAAGCTTGGCAGCCTGTGCAGGGTTGTTGAAGCGATACATGTTGGTCTTTCCCAGCACAACCACATCACCTTCAAATAAAAATAAAATAAAATAAAACCTAATGTTTCCTTTATTACATTTTCTTCACAAAAACCAGCCAGAATATGCACACACACACACACACACACACACACACACACACACACACACACATATTTGTACACTCACAAACACAAATGCTTAAAATAATAGTTGCAGTACATCCCTGTTTTGTAGAAAGTGACAATGAATAATTCATGGAAGAAGAGAGAAATACAAAAACCTAAAAAAAATCAAATAAAAAAAAAAAAGAAAAGAAAAGAACAGACAGCCCTCCCTTCCACAATCCCTGACCTCCAACTTCACTCCCAACATGCACATACATAAAAACACAGATATACACACCTACAAGGAAGCACACACACACACACACACACACACACACACCAACCACACACACAAACACCCACCCCCAAGCCCCATAAAAACACTGACACAACATTACCTTGAGTGAGGGTGGTGGGTTCATGAACGACCACGCCGTTGACGGAACACTGCCCCCCACGGTGGGGGTACAGTACCACCTGCCCCCCTTCGTTCTCCACGTGACAGTGCTCCGCCTCAATGCCCGGACCCTCCAGAACTGACAGACATACATGACTCTTGTCAAGTCTAGTCACTTGACCATCTCCAAATGACGGGCGCAATAGCCGAATGGTTAAAGCGTTGGACTGTCAATCTGAGGGTCCCGGGTTCGAATCACGGTGACGGCGCCTGGTGGGTAAAGGGTGGAGATTTTTACGATCTCCCAGGTCAACATATGTGCAGACCTGCTAGTGCCTGAACCCCCTTCGTGTGTATATGCAAGCAGAAGATCAAATACACACGTTAAAGATCCTGTAATCCATGTGAGCATTCGGTGGGTTATGGAAACAAGAACATACCCAGCATGCACACCCCTGAAAACAGAGTATGGCTGCCTACATGGCGGGGTAAAAACGGTCATACACGTAAAAGCCCACTCGTGTTCATACGAGTGAACACAGAAGAATAAGAATAAGAAGACCATCTCCAAAGAGTCAGGTTAAGTCAGGTGACCTTTATCATAGAGAGTCAAGTCAAATCAGCTTTGTTATTTCCAAAGAGGTAAGTCAAGTCAACTTTACCATCTCCAAAAAGTCAAGTCAAGTCAAGTCAGCTTTGTTATTTCCAAAGTGTCAAGTCATGTCAAATTCACTATCTCTGAAGAGTCATGTCAACGATATTATCTCTGAATGGCCTAGTCAATTTTATCATCTCCAGAGAGTTAAGTCATGTCAACTTTATTACCTGTAAAGAGGTCAGTCACCTTTATTATCTCCAAGAGTCAAATCAATTTTATTATCTCCAAAAAGTCATGTGAAGTAAGCTTTATCATCTCCAATGCATCACGTCATGTCAACTTCATAATCTCCAAAGAGACAAGTCAACTAAATCTCCAAAATGCCAAGTCCACTTTATCATCTCCAAATAGTAATTCACTTGTGGTTGTGTTGCTCATGCTCACAATTCAAACTTAAAACAATATGCATTTAAAACATGTGTACATGTTTAAAATTCACATTGACACAGTTAAGAACATTGGTTTATTGTTTTACTGTCTATACACAGATACAGAAACTCATTGTTCCACATGTGCAAGAAAATATATAAATGAATAACAATAATGATAATAAATAAATGAACTGAAGCAAACTTAAGAAAGCATGTAAATTAACACACACACACACACACACACACATGCTCACACACACACACACATGCTCACACGCACACACACACACACACTTCCCCTCCTCCCATCTCTGTATGGTTTTGGGTTTTAAGACACTTTGGCTCTCCAATCCACACTCACCAATATCTTGATCTCTTCTGGCATCTTCACGTCCAATCAGCGTTGTACCTTCCTGTTTGAGAACAAAACATTTTATCAATACTAATTTTGTTATGACTTCAGACCAGTTTCCCAACCTGAAGCACCACCTGCTACCCACTCACTCATCCATTTGAAGTGTTAACCCTTACAGCACTGCTTGTTTGAATAGCAGTAGCAGTTGCCAATGCCAGACTTTTTTTTTCTGGAAAACAGAACAGTAATATTTCTTGCAGCTTGTATAAGACCATTTTCAAAATAACTTAAGTCACTAAGAAATGGTAATGTGAACTCTGCAATGCGACTGAAAGTTGAGGGTTTTGCTCCCTGGCGAAAATACTTCGACAGACAGTACTCCTTTGCAACCTCCTTCGGTGTGTAATGTGAAGAATGGGACATCAGCTCCAAATGGGTTTGTGACAGAGTGAGTTTCGAATGCCTGTGGCCAGAGGAAGAACGAGAAATGTTATTTGTACACTTAGAATACCTGTATGAATGTGAAAATGTTTTGCACATGGTAAGTGTGGGTGAATTGTGAGCTGTGCATGTTCATGTGTGTGTATGCGTATATGTATGTGCTGTAACGTCAGTCTGAGTGTATCAGAGCTCGGGTGATGTGCGTCTGTGAGACGGAGTGAGCCTTGACTGTTCCGAACATCAGGTGGGGAAAAATTAAGTTATTTCATTGTTTATTCAATGGTTTGTTGCTGGATTATTTTATTCAAAATTCAACTTATGATTGAATAGTTTGAGAAGTTAGTAGTTTTTGCTGTTGGTTTTGAAATGTTTGCTTTTTGATAAATTAATACTTTTTTTATGTAATTTATAAGACGTATTGACTCTTAAATGAATATTGTATTGTTAATTGGAAAATGGTAAGAATGCATGAGTGGTGTGAATGGGCAGTAAATATAAGAAAATAACATGGGTGGAGATATTTCTGATCTCCCAGGTCAACATATGTGCAGACCTGCTTGTGCCTGAACCCCCTTCCTGTGTATACGCAAGCAGAAGATCAAATATGCAGGTTAAAGATCCTGCAATCCATGTCAGTGTTCCATGGGTTATGGAAACAAGAACATACCAAGCATCCACCCCCCCCCCCCCCCTCCCTACCCGAAAATGGAGTATGGCTGCCTACACGGCGGGGTAAAAACGGTCATACATGTAAAAGCCCACTCGTGTACATATGAGTGAACGTGGGAATTGCAGCCCACCAACGAAGAAGAAGAAGAAGAAGTAACAGTTGGCATCTCTGCTCAACACTACCTTGAGGTGGTAGATGATGACGCCGGTGGACAAGATGTCATCATCCATGCCAATCAGGTGGGGCAGCTGGGAGTCGATGATGACGCCATAGGAGCTGGACCGACGACCCAGGCCCCGGATAGACAGGTCAGTGTCCTTCACAGCGATAAAATACATACATCATTGAACAGATAAGCGACGAAAATGAGTGGTAAACGTCTGGGAAGATTCATTTGTATGATTTATCAGCATTTCATAGAAGTTTGATACCAAACATACTTTATGTAAGTAAGTGAGAGAAAAAAAACACCCACCCACCACCACCCCTATCCCACCAGAAACGAAAAAGTATAAGTAAAAAACCATACAATATATATATATATATATATATATATATATATATATATATATATATATATATATATATATATATATATCTTGCTAATCTATATAAAAAGTGATAAATAAATAATGAATCACACATTCAAAGAATAAAATACATAATCACTGGATAATATACTCAATCACTCAAACATATAATATCAGTCAGTACCTTACATATACAATCAACCCATTTATCAAACAACCAGCAAGAACCTCATTTACACCACTTACTCAAAAGCAGATAATTGAGGGATTCATTAATATATGCTAACCCCAAATTCTTCATCAGGAACAGATGATTTAAAAATCAGGAACAAGCTGAGATTTTCAAGAATTTCAGGAACACACTTTTTTTGTTTTTTGATTCAGTGTGTTGATGACAATCATCACAGTCACCATGACATGGACAACTGTACTTGAAGAGAGTGCAAAAAGTAAGTTTTCTGTCCTTGTAAATGCAATTAATTTTATTCTTTCATGAAGATCTGGCAACATTGATTTTGTTGGGTATTTGAAGAGAGTGCAAAAAGTTTTCTGTCCTTGTAAATGCAATTAATTTTATTCTTTCATGAAGATCTGGCAACATTGATTTTGTTGGGTATTTTTTGTGTGTTTGAAAATAATTTCCTTTCCATCAGTCTCACAGCGATGTTTTCAGTTGAACACGCCTTTATTTATTATTATTTTTTTAACTCTATATCTTCCATTGTCAGTTATGGATTTATGCACATGTGCACACTGTTCAAATTACAACTTCACATCTGCCGCAAGGTTACCTTTTGAAACTTCCTCGTGTCAATACAACAACTTTCCTCATTATATACGGGCATCTGATTCTATTTCTGCTTTTTGCTCATCACTAAAAACTCATCTTTTAAAAACCTATCTATAAGCACTCTCAGCATCCTTGTTCTCCAACACCACCCATGTCAGCTCACTTTGGATGTATGTAGAGTGGGAAAGGGAGAGTGTGGGGAGGGGGGGGGGGGGGGGGGCAGGGTGTTTTTGAGAAAGAGTGGTCATAAATGTTTTATGTAACTTGTAATATTTTTCTTTCATGTAAAACGCCCTGAGTTCTTAGAGAGAAAGGGCGCTATATAAATGTACATTATTATTATCATAAGGTTAGTTGACCAGTGAAAAAAGGTGCAGCCGTTTGTTTGTTTTTTTCCCCCTATAATGCATCCACACCTGCAACAAGTATGGCTGATTCAGAACAGTAGGCATGTAAGACATTTACCTGCATCAGTGTCTGGGTCTCGTTCCACTTGTTCAGCCAGGACTGGGTCAGCTGGTTTGCCTGCAACAGGGTGGTGTCTGGTAAGTTCTTTTCATGTCTCTCAGCAGAATCAATTCAGTGTGTGTGTGTGTGTGTGTGTGTGTGTGTGTGTGCACACATGCATGTGTATGTGTGTGCATGTATGTGGTGTATGTGTGTGTGTGCATGTGTGTGGTGTATGTGTGTGTGTTCATGTGTGCATGCATGCTCATGTGTGGTGTGTGCGTGTGTGCATGTATGCGCTGGGTGTATGTGTGCATACATGCATGCGTGTGTGTGTGCTCAGTGCTTTGGCGTTAAATATATTTGGCTGCACACAATCCAGTAATGATCTTATGATGACACAACACCTTTAACTGTCCGTACATCTGTCAGCTGATGCCAGCATGTTCACTGAAAGAAGTGTGCAGTAAAAATACATTTCATTCATGCAACACAAAGCAACAGAGTTCCTTTCTCACAATGCTGTTCTCAACAGAGAAAAGCTGGTTGGGGGAAAAAAGTTTACATAAAGAACTTCACCTGCACTATTTCATCTGACATAAACAATAGTAACTGCCAAGTTCTTTCTCTTTTTTTGCCTTTTTAAAAAATTATATAATAATCACTGGGTTATTCTGTTTTATGTCAATATGATGAAATGACTGCCTCAACATCATCAGTGAATGTGTCAAAGGGAGGCTAGTCTACACTGCACTGCTGGGCACCAGTTGTCCACCTTATACTGTGAGAAAGCTTAAAGCTAACTCAACATGGCTGTTTGTTTTCTTTTTTTCACTGAAAATGTGTAAAGAAATAAACGTGGATCCATAAAAAAAATAAAATAATAAAATAAGAACAAAAAAAAAAAAAAGAATGGATGGGGAAAAAAAAGAGATGTTGATCCTTAGAATACAGATATGGAACTGAGTGCCTTTATCATGTAGACAGTGCTTGCAAAAGCTCTAAACTAACTCACCATGGCTTCGTTTTCTTTCAGCTTTTCGCTCAAAATGGCCCCGGAGTCCTGCTCTGTGGCCACCGCCCCACCCTGCACATCAGTTTCAAGGTATTAAAGTGTGCAGACAACTCTTTATTTGCTGTGCATTTATCTTTTTTTATTTTTTTTATTTTTTTTAAAGCAGTTGATCGATCATCACAGGATCAAGCCTTGACAGCCTACCCTAGTGACATGCATCTTAAGTACTCATTCTCACATCTATTATGTATCATACTTTGATATTCAATAATCATATATATATCAATTCCACATTCCTATTCAAACTATTGTGCTCACGTGCTACAATGTATAAATTTCTACCTGCAAAGACATCCCTCACATATTCAGCATTTGTATACATATATATATGCACATTATGACAGGACTTGTGATATAAGACTTTCTTGTTGTCCTTTCAAGTTCATTGTATTTGTATTGTGACATTTTCAAATATAAACACTGTTCAAACAAAGAGAAACCAACACAACTTTACCATTCCTTTGCAAACTATTGAAAGCACACCATTCATCGTTTTTGCTGACTTTAAAGTGTTCCTCTTCACAACTCTTTTTAACACGTGAGAAATATTCAGAGGTTAACTGACAGCAACATGACTGATATTTCAGTAATGAAAGCAAAAGTCACTGCTTTAAACCATGCTGAGGCAATACTTTTTTTTTGTCTGTTTTTGTTTTTTGTCATGACACCATTTATCTGATCAATATACCAGCCCAGTTTTTCTATCTGTATTCCAGCCACACTCCACTGGCACTGTTCACACAAATAAACAGGGCTGAATGTCAGTTCTTTCAAGAATGCTTCTGTCAAATAAAGTCTTTTTCTTTTTTTTCTTTTTTTTTGTACTGATTGTACCACATGAATACAACAGTACATCATGCTGCACAAGCAAAATCATAAATTCCATGACTTTAGAAAATTGACTCAACACTTATGAAACAGTACATTACGGTGTTTAGTGTGTGAAAACTAATTATCAGTGCAATGGTGTATGTATGCACTTATGTTAAGTGTGTGTGTAAGTACTTATGTTAAGTGTGTGTCTGTACTGATGTTAAGTGTGTGTGTGTTTGTAGTGCTGCTAAGCTGGTGTGTATGCACTGATGTAAAGTGTGTGTGTGTGTGTGTGTGAGCGTGTAAACTGATGCTAAGTGTGCATGTGTATATGGGTTGTTCACAAGATCAGGCTGGATCCATTTACTGTCATTTGGAAAAAAAAAGAAAAAAAGAAAAAACAATTGGGAAAAGCACCTGTACCATCATCATCACCATGTTAACTCTCTCCATACGAACAGCGAAAGAGACGCCGTTAACAGCGTTTCACCCCAGTTACCATCATCAAAATATTGCAAGCGGAAGGCTCTTATACTGAAGAGGTGAATGTTGACAAAGAATACCACACTTCTGACGACTGAAGCTAAATGTTGGGTCATTCAGACACCCACTGGACATCCGAGGGGTCTGTGTAGAGGAGAAGAGAGGGCTGGCCGTACTGAGTGAGTTAACTATCACTGCTGTTGTTGGAAAATCTTGATAGCTGCTGTTGCTCCAATGCACATGTTTACATATACCAATGCTGCATAAAACAACTCTGTATTAAATCTAAAAGCCGAGACACCCTTCTAACAAATACTCAGGCCATGCAATGGATCGTGTGCATAAACATGCCACATGTTATGATAAAAAAACAACAACATACATACACCAACGTCAAACATGCTTCATGGAGTGCTCATTAATTCATCAAAGCAATGGATCACTGATTCACAGTCTGCACATCATTTTCATTTTATGTGTCCATTATTAATCAGACAAAATTATGCACATAAGTTGTAAATGCTGTTGTGTTTGTTGTTGTTTTTTTTGTGATGCTGATATGCCTGCTGTTATTTCCATCAGTTTTGCTCCCCACCACCCACCCACCCTTTCTTTGTTTACTCATCTGCTCAGTTCCGCTGGGTTTGCTAAATTTACTTTCTTGTGTTTTGTATCAACAGGAACAGTTTTTGATATTCTGTCATCGTTCCTCACTGAAAATAGCAGTTCATGAATATTCCATTGTCTATATTCTGTCAGCATTCATCAGTTTAAAATTCACTTTCTCAAGGAGGCCTCAATGCATTCAGACAAATCCATTTACACACCACATCTGCCAGGCTGATGCCTGACCAGCAGCTTCACCAAACGCACTTAGTCAGGCCTTGAGTGCATGCATACATACTGGTTTACCTGTCAGGGTGGACTTTCTGCCACAGTATTTCACCAGAAGACAACACTCTAGCTGCCAAGGGTTCTTTTCCAGTGTGCCAAATGTGTGCTGCACACGGGGCCTCAGTTTACAATCTCATCCGAATGACTAGACGCTCAGTTTGATTTTCCAGTCAAACTTGGGAGAAGGGGCGAAAGCGGGATTCAAACCCTGACTCTCACGGACTCTTTGTACTGGCAGATGAGCCTCTTAACCATTCTGCCACCTATCATCACGGATGGTAACAGTTAATGTACACCCTTTACTGTTTTCCCCCCACCCTTCTCTTATCACACCTTGTTCCTTGATGTCAGCCCTCTTCCCCCTCCCCGCCCTCCCTGAAGGACTACCTCCTCAGACTCCACGTCCGACTGGGCGCAGGTGAGAAACCTGTCCGCGCCTGGCAGCAGGTAGAGAATTTCGTTCAGCTGAGGGCTGTGGGACTGCAACAGAACAGGGGGTGGGTGGAGGGGTTGTGAGGGGGGGGGGGGGGGGGAGAAGGGGTTGTGGGGGCGAAGGGGGGGGGGGGGTGGTGGTCTACAACTGGCCTTCTAACATGCTTCTTCCTCTCCTCTACAACATGCACCTTTCTACACAACACAACAGTCATACACAGTGGAGCTTTCTTGTGACCGAGATTTAACCCCCTTACTGCTGCTGACAAGTTTGCTCATTCATAAAGGGTGTTCAGCGCACTGAAGTAAGACTTTACAGGTCAAGATGTCAGTAGCCACTATCTATTTGGACTCCTTCTTTACAGGTCAGGATGTCAGTAGCCATGATCTTCTTCTTCTGCTGCTTCTTCGTTCGTAGGCTGCAACTCCCACATTCAGTCGCATGGACACAAATGGGCTTTTACGTGAATTACCGTTTTTACCCTGCCTTGTTGGCAGCCTTATTCCGTTTTCGGGGGCAGCCATGATCTAGTTGGAATTCTCTCTTTTGGGACCTCACTGCTTTCGATCAGCCAAATCAATGACAACACTTGAAAGAGCACAAAAAGTAGTGGACACAGCAGTTAAGGGGTTAAGAGCTCTCCTCCTTTCTTATTCTCACTCAAGGTTTTTTGCAGTGTTCTTTTTTTAAATCTTTTTTTTCTTGAAACCTGTCCAAGGTAATATTGAGTAAAATGTGACAGAAATTAATCTATTAATACAATCAAGATATGAAAATGTCTGTGACTTGGAAACTACAAATGTGATAATATTTTCTTAAACTATGAATGTGAAACAACTCTTTTGTTTAATCAATCATCTTGAAAAGTTAATTCGACATTTTCACAATTAATATTTACCCCCCCAAAAAAATCGACTTCAATGAATATAAAAATGTTTTGTATTATCTCTTTCTTTAATCAGATGTTTTTAACAATCCATTCAACTTCATTAAACAACATGCATAATCCAAGTCTGACCAACAGAGAATACATTTCCTTGTGCCCAGAGAAAGAGAAAAAAAAATCCTCATTTATACAAGGGAAGAACAAACACCAAGAGGCAAGAACCCTGTGTCACAAAACAGCTCCACTGTCAACACAAACACATCAGCACATCAAACTATCTCCAACACACTTTACATACCTTTGGGTTATTTTTGCAACCGTTTTACCTGCAATGGTGCTTACTGAGCCTCTGGCAATTGAGCTAACGATATTCATTTATTCATCAGGACAGCACATTCTGTCCTCCATTTTGCTGGAACGCAGCAGGTAATCATCACTCAATTGTCGTTTGATTTATACTTCTTTCTTGTACTGACACATCATGCATAAAAAACCAAAACCAGTTTCATAACATGCATGCATGTACATTAGGGTGTACAATGCCCTTTTCATGCCTACATGCACACTGTTGATGCATTTTTGTGAACACACACACACACACACACACACACACACAAACACACACACTCACACGCACACACAGAGCACAGCACACACTCATGCATGCATGTACACACGCACATACACACACACAGAGTTAATCTTTGTGCTGTTACATTGACTGCATACTCACAATGACAGATACATTTTGAGCAAGCATGCATGCACAGTAATTTCCCAAGTATAAATCAAAACAGTGGACAAGTGCATCTCCTGATCTGAAGGAAAAGTCCCTGATTATGTATGAGCCATGTCTGCCAAACAGGCCCCAGGCATCAGATTACCATGACGACAAAAAAAGAGAAATATTGAATATCAGAAGTCTTCATGACTACAAACTAGAGACAATCAGAACAGGTATATAAAAATGCTTGTTTTTTTGTTGGCAAGCAAGTCTAGCAACAGAACCACACCACAACACCATGAAGCATAAATCTAGTCCAACACTTCCCAAGCCAAGGAACAATGATCTGTTTTCTGGACAGCGAACAATGCCACTTCACAACTCACGACACACATCTGATGCTGGCTATAAAACCATGCACGGTTCATCTGTATTATACATACCATTCGAGCTGAAGCCAACATTTGCTTGAGTCGCTCAATTTCTTGCCGTAACTGACGAATCAGTGACACATTGTCATCCTGGGAAGAAGAAGACAAAAAATCCAAGCTCTATCATCATCCTCCTCCTCCTCCCTCATCATTACCAATATAAACAAAAAAAGTCCCAAAGTCTGTAGCCTTTCATGCCCTTCTGTCATGGTGACCTGTTTCGATACCCCTCCACTTCCGTGCTTGAGGTGAGTCTTGTCAAGGTCTTCAGTGTCAGTGGATTCATGGGGGACTGCTGTTGGAGGGACGTGGCAGCGGTCTCCACGCTGGGAGGGACGCTGACTCAGTCTGGCTCCGCGACTAAGCCATTATTGTCATCAGTAGGGGGCTTAGTAGGTGGTGTCCTAAGTAAGTTAAATCAGAACAGGCATCACTGAACACCACCGAAGTGACTCAGCAGCAGTGCAGGGTCTCCTCTGGTGTGTGGCTTCCTGGCGACCTAACATCGATCGTTCCCTGTGGACTGCCGACACTGGACCTGTGATGGACGAACCCGGGTGTGGCTGTGTATGGGTGACTGGGAATGAGCGGCGTGGGAGTAATGCCACTGAAACAGGGCAGACGACGGGGCAGCAAAAAAAAAAAAAAAAAAAAAAAAAGAAAAAAAAATCCAAGCTCTGATGGGTGTAAAGAGCAGCTGAAGAACAGTAAAGTTATAAAAATAATGAATTCTAAAAGTATACAAAAGTATGGTAAGTGCCAGTGTAATAAAAAAAACCACAAAAAAAACCCACCCCATCTTTTCTTAATCTGTGTCAAAATACATTTTGAGAAAGAAATGGTAAGTTGCATGAAATCTGCCTGGCTGAAATAAGTACCGTATTAGGATATGTGATGCAATGTAAAAAGGCACAAGAGGCTTCAGTGTACAAAAAAAATGAATCACAAGGAAAAAACACAATGGTGTATCACACCTCTTTTTATTCAACATGATCCAGCTCCATGAAAGATTCGTATCTGTCTTTAAAAAAAAAAAAAAATCAACCAAATAAACACATAAAGAGACAAAAACAGTCTTTGTTTACACACACCTCATTAATCCTGGGTTGGTTGACGATACGTTTCGCTTGCTGGGCATAGCGAAGAGTGCTGATGGTTTCATTGTAGCTCTGGCTTGCTGGGGTGATGGCTGTAATTAACAACTCTGTCTCAAGTGTCTGTATTACAATTTTCTAAAAATCAGCGCAAAATGAAACTTACGTTGCAATCACATTGAACATAGTTGATAAATCATAAATTTGAAGAAAAAAAAAAAAGGGGGGGACAGCAAACGCCATCAATCTGTGACACTTTTCAAGCTGTTAGACAGAAAGTCATAAAATGAGGTGACAACCTTTAGCCTTGTGCACATTCTGTTGCCCATTCACAGTGCAGCATAACTCAAAATCACCATCTTCCTTGGCAGTTAAGCATGCACACGCACGCACGCACGCACACACACACACACACTGTTACTAGACTCACTCAAACATACACACGCACACACACACACACACACACACTCTTACTCACTCACTCACTCACACACACACTTAACAGGCAAACGCATGCACACACGCACACACTTTTTCACTCACACACATGCACATACACACACACACACACAAAACCACACACTTACCCGTTCACTCACACACAAACACACCTGCAAACACATGCACACGCACACACTTTTTCACTCACACACATGCACACACAACACACACACACACACAGAAGCACACACACACATTACATGTCTAATATCATCAAAGTGAAAAGGCATCATAAGAAACACACACACACACACACACACACACACAGATTTCGGCATTTTTTCAAAGAAAACAAAGGGAAACAAACTCACTGGCAATCATCAGCGTTTTGGAGTTGCCTCCCAGGCTGTCTTTGAGCAGCCAGGTGAGCACGGAGTCTCTGTATGGAATGTACAGCGCGCGCGGCTTCTTGCCTCCCCCCTGAGATTCTGTGCCACTGGCGAAACTCTGGTCCGACCCCATCGTGTCGGTGCTCCATGCCAGTATGGACCTTTCCGCTGCACAGGGTGTCAAAAGGCAGGGATCTTAATAATAGTTTCAGTTTCAGTTTCACTTTCTCAAGGAGGCGTCACTGCGTTCGGACAAATCCATACACGCTACACCACATCTGTTGAGCAGATGCCTGACCAGCAGCATAACCCAACGCGCTTAGTCAGGCCTTGAGTGCATGCTTACATATTTGTGTACCTATGAAAGTGGATTTCATTTTACGTAATTTCGCCAGAGGACAACACTCTCGTTGCCATGGGTTCTTTTTCAGTGCGCCAAGTGCGTGCTGCACACGGGACCTCGGTTTATCGTCTCATCCGAAAGACTAGACGCTCAGTTTGATTTTCCAGTCAAACTTAGGAGAAAGGGCGAGAGCGGGATTCGAACCCACACCCTCACGGACTCTCTGTATTGGCAGCTGAGCGTCTTAACCATAATAATAATCATGTTAAAAAGAATAAAGATAACATAATGATTGTATTGTATTACTCTTTTTTTTTTGTCACAGTGACAGATTTCTCTTTGTGAAATTCAGGCTGCTCTCCCCAGGGAGAGCGCATCACTACACTGAGAGCGCCACCCTTTTTAAAAGAAATATTTCCTGTTTTGTTTTTTGTTTTTTTTTGTTTTCCTATCATAGTGGATTTTTCTACAGAGCCAGGAACAACCATTTTGTTGCCGTGGGTTCTTTTACGTGCACAAAGTGCATGCTGCACACACGACCTTGGTCTATCGTCTCATCCGAATGACTAGCGTCCAGACCACCACTCAAGGTCTAGTCAGGGGGAGAAAATACTGGCGACTGTGTCTGGATTCGAACCAGTGCGCTCAGATTTTCTAACTTCCTAGACGGACGGTTTACCTCTAGGCCATCACTCCACATTATGATGATGATGATAATAATAATAATCATCATCATCATCATCATAATATTAAAGAAAAACAAGAGGGAGATTTATGATGTTTTTGTATGGATAACAATATTCAAAGAGAAAGAAACATTCTACAAACATTCGTCACATGTTTTCATATGGATAAATAATTAGACAAACAAGTACTCCCTATCCCACACTAACAATCGTGTTTCTGTGCACTTGTTTGTCTGTGTTTTTGTCTGCATGTTTGTGAGTGTGTGTATGTGTATACACCTGTGTGTGCTTGCACATATGGTATGTGCATGCATGTGTACATGTTTGTATGGATGCGCATGTGCATGTGCATGTCAGCTTGTGCAGAAATGTCCGTCCGTCTGAGCGGACAACTCTATGTGTGCACATAACCACGCCTTTGTAAATGGTTCTGTATGTGCCTGTGTGTCTTTGTGTCTTATCAAATGTGGCTTTATAGGCATCAGCCTGTGCACACAGCTGCCTGGCTTGTCTATAATATGTCCATCTGTGTGTCTGGTTATGTGTCAGTATGCCTGTTAGTAAATCTGACTGCCGGTATACCTGCCTGTGCATCTGTTCCGTGTATACCAGTCTGTTCATATGTTGGAGAGTCTGTATGTCTGTGTATCTGCCCGTGTCTTTCTTTCTTTTTTATCCGATCCATCATTGTACACCATTTCAGTGGCATTATTCCTACGCAGCTCATTTCGACTCCCCCGTTCACAGCTACAAACGGGTTCGTCTGTCTCAGTCCCAGTGCTGGCAGTCCAAAGGAAATCATCCATGTTAGGTCGCAAGGAGGCCACACGTACACCTGTGTCTTTCTGTCAGCGGGTCCGCTCATCTAGTTGTGTGACCTGTCTGTGCTTCCTCCGTCTTCTGAAACTGTCTATAGGTCTGCATAATCATGCTTGTCAGGGAGAGAGTGTGCGTGCGTGCGTGCGTGCGCGCGCGCGTGTGTGTGAGTGAGTACGCACGCGTGCATTTGCATGCATGCGTGCGTCTCCGTCTCTGTGCCATTCATATGTGCATACGCTTAGACTGGATGAACAGATGGATCTGAACACTGAAAATTCCTCTTTGGAATGCAAAGCTGCTTTCCTGCACCCCCCACCCTCCCCCCCAAAACTAATCCTCCCAAAACGGGTGGAAAGCAATCCTCTTCACCACCACCACCCCCCACCCCACCCCACCCCCCTCTCTCTCCCCGCACCCCTCACCCAGCGCCTTGATGACATAGCCCAGGGTGTAGAGGGACTTGTTGATGTTGGCACCCTCCGTGATCCGCCCCTTGTAACCCGCGCTGTAATTAGGGTCTGCACGTTCGCTGGAAAAAAAAAAAAAAAAACCACATAGAGGAAAGAAAGGACATTGGTTGGGTCCAGATGGATAAGAACGAAACTGGAATGGTCATAAGCTTTTGGTAGGGGATAGGGGATGGGGGGGATTGGGGGTGGGGGGCGGGAGTGGGGTGGAGGTGGGGGGGGGCTTTGTTTTTATCTGTCGGTTTGTCTGTCTCTGTTTCGTGTCGCCCTCTACCATGCCTGCCTGCCTGCCTGCCTGTGTGTCTGTCTGTCTGTCTGTCCGTCCGTCTCTCTCTCTCTCTGTCTTCTAAAACACACAACAGATGAGCGCTCAAAACACACAATTTCGTACACTAAAATAAACGTATTCATTTATCAAAATATCTTGCTATCGCGCATGAGTCTATTCTTGAAATTTATGCGCTTTACAATTGCACTTTAAAAAAAAACAAAACGTATTCACTCAAACACCCCCAACAAACATACACCTGCGGTTAGAAACACTGGCAACAGAGGACTATCAAAAGAGATCACGTCATAAAGTTGTTTTTTTTCACAATTACGCATGCACACACACACACACACACACACACATTGAGCATGTGAAAGCACACGCTGGACCGACAAAACAAACAGAATATTGTGCATTATTTCAAATCCAATCTGGACCTCACCTGCTTTATCAAGAGGGGTTGAGGGGCGGTGGTGGCGTGGGGGGGGGGGGGGGGGGGGGGCACAGCTAGGCCTGTATGTATATATCGACAAACACATCGGCAGGGGAGCGCCCCACGTGTGTGTGTGTGTGTGTGTGTATGCGTGTGTGTGTGTGTGTGTGTGTGTGTGTGTGTGTGTGTGTGTGTGTGTGTGTGTGTGTGTGTGTGTGTGTGTGTGCAAGTGTGTGACTGGTATCGTGTCCAAAGGGACAGAATCGAAAGAGAAAGTCAGCTATGCAGACAGAGACGGGGGGAATAAGGAGGGGGTGAGACTGACAGAGAGGCAGAGACTGGGATCGAGAGGCAGGCAGAAACAAAGAGAAGCGGTGTGCACACGCACGCAGGCGCATACACATGCACACACATACAAACACGCGCGCGCGCACATGCACACACGCACACACACGCACGTACGCACACACACACAGGGGAAGGAAACAGAGAGGGGAGGGAAAGAGAAAGAGAGATGGGGGAGACTGACTGATTTAAAAAACAAAAAAACAACAACAAAAACAGAGACTGACTGAAAGAACAAAAGAGAGCGAGAGAATCAAGGGGAGAGACAGCCACAGGCTGAAATAACGGAAGGCTGGCACACAGATCAACTACGACGACGGAGAGAGAGAGAGACAGAGAGAGAGAGAGAGAGACAGAGAGAGACAGAGAGAGACAGAGACAGAGAGACAGAGAGAGAGCAAACAGACAGACAGACACAGAGAGAGAGAGATGACAGACAGACAGACAGACACTGACAACCAGACCGAGACAAACTGACAGAAAGAAAGACTGGACAGACAAGATGCAGACACACACAGAGACACAGACAGACAGACAGACAGACACACACACACACGAGATTAAAAAACAGTCACAGCCCCCCTCATTACACTCACCGTGTTATAACAAGGTATCTGCACAACCCCAGAATGTCACCCCCCCCCCCCCCCGGCCCTTTGATCCTACCCCCCGGCGGGAACTTCATGACAAATTAACCTCCACATGCGGCCAGCCAAACAAAAACTAATTAATATTTCAGTTATCGATCAAAAGACGAAAACGGTTACCGGACGTCGTTGATACACTCTGGGTGGACCTACCCAGGATTAAATACTGTGCCAGGAACAATAAACAGACTCGGATTAGATCCGGCCCAAGGGCGTGACCAGCGGAGATAATATAAACCTTGACGATGTGTTTTTTAATTTTTATTTTTTATTTTTTAAGTAATATTTAATTTTAAGGATTAACGTGCGGATTTGCTTGGCTGTGTTTAAGACTAGTGCACCTGCTTAATTTCCTTTAAACTTTTAATCGTAAGGATTCGGGAGATAAATTAACTTGGTAACTGCGTTGTTATATTAAATAAAATAATAGAATAAAAATAAAATAAAAACCCTATCTCTACAACACACGTAACGTGATTAGGAAATTTACACTAAAAATCTTAACATTTCAAACACCACGGTAAATTTGTCTATACTGAACTCTTCTTTTTTTTTTCTCAAAATGATATATATTGTTCTAAATCAATCAGTCAATAAAAGCACGTGGTTCGTACATCTGAATTGGTGATATTACCTTGTCTGCCTGCATACAAAACCGACCAACCAACCAACCAACCAACCAACTAACTAATGTAAGGAAAAAGAGAGAAATAGAAAGAGCGCTTCCACACAAACTGCTGCTGATGAGTCTTCAAAACGAACGAACCCCCAAAAATATTCAGCGGACTGATTCACAATTTGGAAGCCCTGTGCCCTATCCAAGAACCACAAACTCTCGAGATTTCATCGTCCAAGTCGGAGGTCTGTGATATGCCTGTTCGCGTGGTGCACACACACGCACACACATACGCATGCACAAACACACGTCATTCGGATGAGACGATAAACCGAGGTCCCGTGTGCGCACGTAAAAGAACCCACGGCAACAAAAGGGTTGTTCCTGGCAAATTTCTGTAGAAAAATCCACTTCGATAGGAAAAACAGATACAACTGCACGCAGGAAAAAATACACACAAAAAAAGGGTGGCGCTCTCAGTGTAGCGACGCGCTCTCCCTGGGGAGAGCAGCCCGAATTTCGCACAGAGAATTCTGTTGTGACAAAAAAGGAAAATACACACACACACACACACACACACACACACACACACACACGCACGCACGCACGCACGCACACATATATATACACACACGCGCGCGCGCGCGCGCATCACGATAAACCAGTTAAGTGACAGGAACAGGCACAGTTGAGGCGCCAGTGACGAAAACCCTATCTGCCTGATCGGCACTGTTCAAGAACTGGCGACCCCAGCTCACTTTGGCACCTTGCTCTGCTGCCACAGTCACGATCAGAGAAAACCGTACACTGAAGAGAGAAATCAAATGAGAGAGCAAATGGGATAAATTGAATCTGAAAGGGTGGGAAGGGGGGAGGGAGAGAAATGAGAGAGAGGGAGGAAATGAGGGAGAGATAGAGAGAGAGGAGTGGGGGGTGGGGTGGGACACAGCGAAAGGAGGGTGTGTTGGGTGGGAAGGAGGGAGGGAGAGAAAATGGGGAGACGGAGGAAAGAAGAGAGAGAGAGGGAGAGAGAGAGAGAGAGAGAGAGAGAGAGAGGGAGAGAGAGAGAACATAATAGTAGGACAGAGAAAGCATACAATGGGACGGTGAGAGGAAAGTATGGGGGCATGGACAGAGAGAGACAGAGACAGAGAGACAGAGACAGACAGAGGGGGAGAAAGGACAGACAGAGAGAGAGAGAGAGGGCCAGAGGCAGGGAGGGTGAGAGGAAAGTAGGGAGGAAGGGTAGGGGCACAGAGAGAGAGAGGGAGAGAGAGAGGGGGGAAACACAGCGAAAGGAGGGTGTATGGAGAGAGAGAGAGAGGGAGAGAGAGAGAGAGAGAGAGAGAGAGAGAGAGAGAGAGAGAGAGAGAGAGAGAAAGAACATACAGTATGACGGAGAAAGCAAACAATGGGAGGGTGAGAGGAAAGTAGCGAGGTAGGGAGACAGAGAGAGAGACAGAGACAGAGAGAGAAACAGACAGACTGACAGGGAGACAGAGAGAGGGGGAGGAAGCACAGACAGAGACAGAGAGGAGGAAGGAAAAGAGACAAGAGACAGAGATAGAGAGAGAGAGCAGAAGGAGGCCAAGTCAGAATGGAGAGAAGGAAATCAGTCAGTTCCATGAGTGCAGGTATGCAGGAAGACTCTCCTATATTCCTACCTGTAGCCGTGTGCGTGCTGTGCGCGTGTTGCTTCACAGGTGTGAACCAGAAAGAGAGCAAGATAAACGCGGACAGAAATAAATACATATAAATATGTATACTATAGGCTTTGCATACAAAGCTCCTCAAAGAGTCCAAAGAGAAAAGTCTTACATCTGTATTTATCTAGCTATCTATTTATCGAGTGGTGGTGGTGGTATGTGGTGGTGGTATGTGGTGTGTGTGTGTGTGTGTGTGTGTGTGTGTGTGTGTGTGTGTGTGTGTGTGTGTGTGTGTGTGCCCCGCCTTCTCTCTCCCTCCCTCCCGACACACACACACACACACACACACACAAACACATACACACACGCACACACACACACTCACACACACACTCTCTCTCTCTCTCTCTCTCACACGAACACCACCACCACCACCACTCGCCAACGTCAAACCTATCAACTTTCACACCAAGCGCAAACAAAGAACCGACGAGAATCTGGCATTCCTTGCCACCTCACCACAGACCCACAGTCTGTCAGAAGACAGGCACAACGACCGGAACTAAGCACACAGCGGGCCACGCAGGAACCAGACAGACAGACGCACTATCCGTGGAACCGGATAGACGCACTTTCTCGCTCTCCTAAGCACCAGACAGACAGACGGACGCACTATATCACTCTCCTTGGAATCAGACAGACAGACAGACGCACGATTCACTCTCCTTGGAACCAGACAGACAGACGCACGATATCACTCTCCTTGGAACCAGACAGACAGACAGACAGACGGATGCACTATCTCGCTCTCCTTGGAACCAGACAGACAGACAGACGCACTATCTCGCTCTCCTTGGAACCAGACAGACAGACATACGCACTATCTCGCTCCCCTTGGAACCAGACAGACAGACGCACTATCTCGCTCTCCTTTTCACCGACGTCAAATGGACCGTAGCACTGGCTATCCTATCAGTTTCACGGCTGAGGTAAAAGTTATTGTGCGTATACCTACTTGGAGGAAGCATACAATCTTCTTTTTCTATGCCGTAGTCTCACACCATAGAGGTATCCTACCGCTGATACAATCACATATTCTACTTCTCTTTTTGTCACAACAAATTTCTGTGTGAAATTCGGGCTGCTCTCTCCAGGGAAAGCGCGTCGCTACACTACAGCGCCACCCATTTTTGACTCACTTGTGTAAACAAAGTGTGTCTATGTTTTAACCCGGTGTTCGGTTGTCTGTGTGTGTGTGTGTGTGTGTGTGTGTGTGTCCGTGGTAAACTTTAACATTGACATTTTCTCTGCAAATACTTTGTCAGTTGACACCAAATTAGGAATAAAAATAGGAAAAATTCAGTTCTTTCCAGTCATCTTGTTTAAAACAATATTGCACCTCTGGGATGGGCACAAAAAAAAAAAAAAATGAAGCCTAATTATATGCAAACTGCATTTACTGTTATATTTAAATTTTTTGTATTCTCTAAACTTGGCACTTTGACCTGATATTCTGACCCAACAACAAGAGCAGTCATTATTATCATTTTTTTGTTCAAACAGGAACTTCTTTTGCTAAGCATGGAAGTTTTATTTATTTTGCAAACGTTTTGGTGCAGATAGTAAAGAAGGGAAATTACTCTGTACTTAATGCTAGGGGACTTAATTCGAATCTGGTTAGGACTAACGCGAAGTTTTATAATAACAAATACAGAACACATTTTAACGATTAGATTTTTTTTAAAGTGTATCACAAGTGAGTCTTGAAGGCCTTGCCTCTCTTGTTTTGTATTTTTTCCTGCGTGCAGTTTTATTTGTTTTTGCGTCAAGTGCATGCTGCACACAGGACCTCGGTTTATCGTCTCATCCGAATGACTAGCGTCCAGACCACCACTCAAGGTCTTGTGGAGGGGGAGAAAATATCGGCGGCTGAGCCGTGATTCGAACCAGCGCGCTCAGATTCTCTCGCTTCCAAGACGGACGCGTTACCTCTAGGCCATCACTCCACTTGTATATCTACAATCGTATACAATCACAAATATCAAAAGAAGAAGACTACAGTATCAACAAAAGGAATTATCAGGGCAGAAAGTTCAAACCAGAGAACAACATTGTCTAATACTCCTTCGTTTCTCAGTTCATTCGTATCCAGGACGAACGATAGTGAAACTGGTTTTGGGGTGGAGAAATATGAGCTGTGACGCACGAAAATAACCCACTATTTGCACGTAATGCACGCGCGTATGTCAAGTAGAGCGCAAACACGGAAGAAAGTAGGCAAGCGAGCGAGCGAATGCACAGAGAGAGACAGACAGAGAGACAGAATGAATGAATGAATGAATGAATATCTGTTATTCTTTCACTCCGCCGACGTTTTACATCGCCATCTTATCCATTGGTTTATCTGGTCCATTCGTTTCCTCTCTTCTTGTGTGGGAAAGAAATGTATTGTAACATCATGATAATAATGACCAGGGTTTTTTTTTCATATGGGGGCATAATCACTTTCTTTTTTTAGCCAATCTGGAGGGGAAAGGCGACCGATCGTTAATGACAGCAAGAAGTAAAAATATGGATGTGATGAAATATTACACGTCGTCAGTTCTTCAATGATTCCTAAAAGGCAATGACTGCAGAAAAGCATAACTGTGACAAAATTAATAACATTTTCCATCTGCAGGTTAAACCAAATGACGTACAGTCACAATACGTAATATGAGTAAGTCCACAACTTTCGGACTACACAACGCATTATCTAATTTTCCTTTAAAAGAAAACTTAATCAGCTTAACACCATTGAACAAAAGACCTAATCTCAAAATCCACACAATAAAAGCTTGGGGGAAAAATCCTTTGCGATCCCCGAACCAGGTGGATCAACAATGTGAAAGAAAGACATTCTGAACTTTGGGAAACGTTTCACAATCCATGGTCCAAGGTCTTGCCCAATTAGGTAGGTCCACCACCCGCGACAAGTCTGCGGCACTTAACAGGACGATTCCAATCACTTAAGTTAGGCATGATTCCTACACAGTTTAGACAAAAACTTAACAGACGCTCAAAGAACGAATGAGAGGGCTTACAATTCAATGGAACCACTGACGACCGTGGAATCTTACCAAGTGCTGACTGACAATGGCTATCGAAATGTCCGTTCCTTTTTTTCTTTTTTTTTCTATGGGAAGGCTTGACTTTCTTCACGGGTGTGATCACGGGGATACGTACGGACACGACAAGGACTCGTTGTTGTTGGATAATATATTGAGTAAGAAGTTGGTGAGCTAATTTGTTTCCAAACAAAGACATTTGAGAAACACGAAACAACAACAACAGAACAAAAACACCGAAAACAGAAAGCTGGTTGTTACATACGTTTAACTTTGTAATCTGGCTGCTTTTTGTGTGTGTGTGTGTGTGTGTGTGTGTGTGTGTGTGTGTGTGTGTGTGTGTGTGTGTGTGTGTGTGTGTGTGTGTGTGTGCTTCTTCTTCTTCTTCTTCTCCTCTGTGCTTAAACAATCCCAAACTTCTCTTATAACTTTCGGAATCTGACATCCTCATTTCCTCCTTTTCCAATGACATCCAACCGACACCAAAATTATACCTTCGCAAGATTCTCTGCATCTTTGTTTAAATCAAATGAACTTTCGGCCAATCTGAATGAGGTTGTGTACATCCGTCCTGTTCTCCCTCTTGCCCCCTGTCTCTTTTTATAGCACCCCTCTCTTCGTCTCCTTTCAGATCTTATTCTTTACTGTATCAGTTGCATATCTCTGACTTCCTGACTACATATGCCTATGAGCCTATACAGCTTGGAACTGTGTCTTTTTCCTCTTCAATCCCGTAGTCTCCGACCGTATGGGGTACCACGAATGATATGGCAGCCAGTTTACACCACATGCCGCGAGTCCGTGAAACTATATATATCGGACATGTATTTCAATGTTCTACAGAGTGATGGCTAAAGTGGACACATATATTCTGTATAGAATATCAATGATATGCCAATTATGGTAGATTGCCATACTACCGTGCCAGATAGGCCTACCGTGTTTTGATTTAAGTAATCGGCCAACGTCAAAATAATTGTGTAGCATTTTCATATACCTCCACGACGGTGAAGTCTGCACACACACACACACACACACACACACACACACGCTCTTTCTTTGCTTTGCTATATTATTCTGTATTATTGGATACACACATTCTAAATGAAGTGTGGACAAAAGCTTTAGAGACGCTCACACGTTTATTCCATACAGAATGGGGGCAATATCATAGTGGAAACGGCTATTTCAGACACGTTTTAGTCCATACAGAGGGAGGGCTGTATTCAGATTCAGGAGGAAGGTGGCAGAATGGTTAAGACGCTCAGCTGCCAATACAGAGAGTCCGTGAGGGTGTGGGTTCGAATCCCGCTCTCGCCCTTTCTCCTAAGTTTGACTGGAAAATCAAACTGAGCGTCTAGTCTTTCGGATGAGACGATAAACCGAGGTCCCGTGTGCAGCACGCACTTGGCGCACTGAAAAAGAACCCATGGCAACGAGAGTGTTGTCCTCTGGCGAAATTACGTAAAATGAAATCCACTTTCATAGGTACACAAATATGTAAGCATGCACTCAAGGCCTGACTAAGCGCGTTGGGTTATGCTGCTGGTCAGGCATCTGCTCAACAGATGTGGTGTAGCGTGTATGGATTTGTCCGAACGCAGTGACGCCTCCTTGAGAAAGTGAAACTGAAAACTGAGGGCTGTGTCGTTGTTGAAACGACTATTTCGACTCGTCCATACAGTGAGGGCGATAATTATGATTATAGTGGTGACGACTATTTCAGACATTTTAGTCCATACACAGTGAGGGCAATATCATAGCGGAAACGATTATTTCAGACACATTTTATTCCATACACAGCGAGGGCGATAATCATGATTATTGACGACTATTTCAGACACGATTTATTCCATAAATGATGGCTGTATCATAGTGGAAACAGCTATTTCAGACACGTTTGAGTCCATACAAAGCGAGGACGATAATTTTAATTATGATTACAGTGAGGACGACGATTTCAGACACGTTTGAGTCCATACACAATGAGGACTGTATCATAGTAGAAACGGCTATTTCAGACACATTTTAGTCCATACATAGCGATGGCCTTATGATTATTAGTCGAGGAAAATTAGGCCAATTATATAGGACAACCCGGAAAAAAATTAAAACAGTTTTGATACTCTGCACCCATATACTGTAGATTACTGTGTAAAAAGTCCGCAAAAAATCCATTTCCTGCAACACTGTCAAAATAATATTACTTTGTGTAAACCTACCGTTTTGACAGTTCAGTGTAAGACCCAGTTTGCTGAGGAAGACAACACGGGTACTTGATCTCATCTCTAAATCACAGTTTTACAGTAGTTTTCTTCTTCAAGCATGGGTATAAAAACAAATGCACTGAATTGCTAAAATACCTTGAATTCCAATATCCTTCTTTCGTACAGCTTACAAAGTAGCATGGTCATGTATTGCAAACAATAATTAGTGAGGACGACTATTTCAGACACGTTTTAGTCCACCCAGAGCCTGGGCGATCTGATCGGACACGAGATCCAGTCGGTTAGTTTCACGCGGTCTTGACGACCCTGACTGAAGGGGAAGGTGCGTGAACAGCACACATTAATCACACGCCACCTGCTGCCAATAGTGGTACGGGTGTCGGAGGTTCGGGTTTTCTGTTCGGGTTCTATGGGGGGTGAACACGCACTACTAAACCGTTCGATCCTCCATCCATCCCTCGATCTGTTCACTTGTGTGTCAGTCTGTCTCTCTGTTTCGGTCAACATTTCATTCGCTTTTTTGCTCCTCCTCTTTCAAACTCCTCGTCAAATTCTTCTTTTTCTTTTTACTGCTGGGACTTCTTTTTTTTCTACTTCTTCTTTTCTCGCTTGCTTGCGCTCATTATTCCACGCGACAGACAGACACACAGACACAGACACACACACCACACACACACAACCACCCGTTTCGTTCATTATCTGGTAGGAAAGAGCACTCTGAAACAGCTTAAATTCAAACCATTACTCTTCATCATGTTTTAAAATCAAATATATAGGTATACCTACCACCTACAATGTGTGGAGTGAATGTGTGAAACGATGTATGCAATGCTTTTACATTCGTGTCGCCGTCATATATTTAATGTATGTTTTACGATTATGTTTTCTTGTTGAGTACTTGTCTACGTTGTGATAATGCACCTGGCCAAATTTCATTAATCTGAGATGCACCTGGCCAAATTGCCAAAATTCATTAATCTGAGATGCACCTGGCCAGATTTAATCAATCTGAAGATAATAGGTTTATTCTTATCTTCTCTTCTATATGCCCGTCCGTCGCTGTGTGAATCTCCTTATCTATCTTTCTCTCGCTCCATGTGCGCGCGTGCGTGGTGAGTGAGAGTGTGTGTGTATGTGCATGCATGCTTGCGAGTCTGTGTGGCGCGGTGTGTGTGTGTGTGTGCGCTCGCGCGCCTGCGTGCGTGCTTGTGTGTGACCCACCATGTAGCAGCCATTCTCCAATTTTGGGGGTGAGTGTTTGCAAGGCATGTTCTTATTGATACAACTCATCGACCGCTGACATGGATTACGTGTAAGATCGTCTTACATTTCGCATTAGATCTTCTGCATGGGTATACACACGAAGGGGGCTCATTCCTGCACTACAGCAGGTCCTGCAACATGAGTGTGTTCTGATGATCCCAGAACTGTATACGGGTGTTCCGTGAGTGCATATTCGTGTGTGTCCTGGCCTACATGCTTGTGTGTGTGTGTGTGTGTGTGTGTGTGTGTGTGTGTGTGTGTGTGTGTACGCGTACGCGCACACACATTCATATGAGAGAGACAGACAGACCGATTAATCGAGCATTTCCCTTTATGTAATAAACAAACACACGTAACCAACCACACTCTGTGCCCCTCGACGGAAATCCAATCAGATCGAGCGTTCTTGAACAAACCGGCTGCCGCCGCACGTCAATAATGTATCAAAATGCAGTTGCGTGGTGTGTGTGTGTGGCCGTTGCATCGTGAGGGTTGCTATTGGTGCACCTTCCACTTAGGCGATAGTTCTTTTCCGGCACTTTCCGCACAGCTCTTTCGGCCGCGCCCGCGGACAAATCACTCGGCAATATAATCCCACAGAAAAAGCAACAAACTTTACATGTATGAAAACAAAAATTGCGATAGATTCGCACGCAAGTGGGTGAGTTACAGCTTCGAACGCCAAGTGCGTGAGTAATAGCTCTGCAAGCTAGTAGCGGACATGAACGTTTGATCCGTTTTTCAAGTCGATTTATACCTCTGCTGCCAGGTCAGTGCTCAAAGCACGAAAGTTAAACATTCTCAAAACAGATTAATCACATGTGGCATAATATACACTCCAGTTTTTCACGATGAACATGATGTAAAATCTCTGTGTGTGTGTGTGTGTGTGTGTGTGTGTGTGTGTGTGTGTGTGTGTGTGTGTGTGCGCGTGTGTGTGTGTGCGCGCATGTGTGTGTGTGCGCGCATGTGTGTGTGTGTGCGCGCAGGCGTGTGCGTGTGTGTGCTGCCGTTATCCCATCGACCAAGAAAGAAGAAGTATCAACAGCTTTGGCAGTGTAGCGACAGGCCGAATTCGATCGACTGCAATGTACCGTTTTCCAACAACTTGAACATGTGAAGCGAAAATCTGGATAAAAACCTTCGGCTACTAAAGATATACCCTCAACGTTCCCGCATGTATACCTACCTGTCTTATCTCTACGTGTGGGGGAAAAAACAACATAATATTACATGGTCAGTGGCGTAATAACCCAGGTAAATCAGTTCATTTGTTTCAACGTCTGTCCGTCCGCATGTTATCTTTTTTCTCTCTAGGCACGACTATTTTACTCAAAGGATTAGCGCTGCATATCTGGTAATGCTGTCTCAGTATCTGTCTTTAAATAATAATAATAATAATAATAATAGTATTTATATAGCGCTGAATCTCGTACAGAGACAAATCTAAGCGCTTTCACACCAGTCATTCACACGCATGCATAACTCTAAAACTGAAGAAACTGAAGACAAGGAAGAGTTAGGGGAGGGAGGCTATCTTGTGAAGAGGTGGGTTTTTAGGCCAGACATGAAAGAGCTGAGTGCGGAGACCCGACGAAGCGAAAGAGGAAGTTCATTCCAAATACAAGGTCCAGAGACAGAGAAAGAACGGCGTCCAACAGTGGAGTGTTTGAATCTGGGTATACGTAAACAGAGTGGATCCGAAGAAACATTAAAACCAATAACTCCTTCTTCTTCTTCGTGCGTGGGCTGCAACTCCCACGTTGACTCGTATGTACATGAATGGGCTTTTACGTGTGTGACCGTTTTTACCCCGCCATGTATGCAGCCATACTCCGTTTTCGGGGGTAAAACCAATAACAAAAACGTACGTCGAAAGGAGGTCAAGTCAAGTCGTATATCTCTCCAGATCAGACACTGCATACAGAATAATCAGTGCACTCGTAATTCGTCAAGGGCACGTCAGCTATGCGGTTTCCGGAAAATCTCAAGGAAATTTCAAAGATATCTCTGACCTTGACCCAATTCAAGGTCAAAACAAATCCAGTGTCCCATCACATCTGGGCTTTTTTAGATTCATAACTGTAGCTTACCACCACCACCACCACCACCACAACCACCCCACACACTATTCCCCCTTCAAGTTCAAAACATCAAGAAAACATTTACAGCTCCCAAAAGCTTTAACAAATAATGAGCCTAAGTCGTTGCGATGATCATTGAAATGATTCACAGTATGTGGTCTAACAGCATGAGTTGCATATTTTTGAGGACTAGTTTAGTCAAACTCGAACTAATCTCAAAGACAACATACGCGAGTCTGAGTGTGAACGAGTGTGAACAAGTGTGTGTGTGTGTGTGTGTGTGTGTGTGTGTGTGTGTGTGTGTGTGTGTGTGTGTGTACGCGTGTCCGTTCTTTAGTTTAACGTCTTTTCACTGTAAGTGATATTAGACGAAGATATTGTAAGTGTGTGTGTAAGTGATATTGTACGTGTGTGTGTGTGTGTGTGTGTGTGTGTGTTTACACGTATGTGTGTTTACATATGTGTGTGTGTGTGTGTGTGTGTGTGTGTGTGTGTTTACCCGTGTATGTCTTTACGTGTGTGTGTGTGTGTGTGTGTGTGTGTGTGTGTGTGTGTGTGTGTGTGTGTGAGTTGTGTTGCGTGTGCGTGCGTGCGTGTGCGTGTGTGCGCGCGCGTGTTTACGTACATTTTCGTGTATGCGTGATTGCTTTCCACTTCAAAACCTACAGAACCGTCCAACCGCAAAACAGAAACTCATTCAATCACACCCAGCCGCGCTTTCCCCTCTGTGTTTTTAAGAAGTATCGAGTTTGCCAACCTACAAGCCCTAAGAAAACCGCTCTGAATACAATGAGATCCAGCCAACACTGGTGCTATTGTATTCATGTCATTGTAGTGGGAGTGAGAACAGAGGTTACGGTAGAGGGGGTTGGGGGGGGGGGGGGAAGATGGATAGGGGGTGGTGCGTGGGTGGTTGTCATGAAGTACAGGCCTTCACCTATCCACCCACCCACACCACCTACTTTTCCAAGTGCCCAGTTCTGGCCTGCATTCATTTGTCTGGCACAAAAGGAACAATCGACAGTTTAGGGCAAGACCAAACAGGCGTGACTGGGTAAGAGCCCCCCGTGTTAATCTCTCTCTCGCTCTCTCTCTTCCTCTCTCTGCATATGTGAGTGAGAGAGACGGAGACAGAGAGAGAGACAGAGAGTGTGTGTGTGTGTGTGTGTGTATGTTGCGCATGCGCATGCACTTCGTATGTGTATGCACGCGTTCGTACAAGCGTGCACGAGGAATAGCTAGGTATAGGTATGGGAATAGGTTCGGATATGGGTATATGGATATAGGTATGGGTATATGGATATAGGTATGGGTACAGGTATGAGTTTGGGTATGGGTATAAGTATGGGTATAGGTTTGGGTATGGGTATGGGTATTGGTATGGGTATGGGTTTGGGTATGGGTATAGGTTTGGGTATGGGTATGGGTATATGGATATAGGTATGGCTATAGGTATGGGTATGGGTATAGGTATGGGTATATGGATATAGGTATGGGTATAGATTTGGGTATGGGTATGGGTATAGGTATAGGTATGGGTATAGATTTGGGTATGGGTATGGGTATAGTTACGTGTACAGGTATAGGTATTGGTGTGGTTATGGATATAGGTATGGGTATAGGTTTGGGTATGGATATGGGTTTGGGTATGGGTATAGGTTTGGATATGGGTATGGGTATTGGTATATGGATATAGGTATGGGTATAGGTATGGGTATATGGATATAGGTAGGGTATAGATTTGGGTATGGGTATAGGTATAGGTATGGGTATAGATTTGGGTATGGGTATGGGTATAGTTACATGTATGGGTATAGGTATTGGTGTGATTATGGGTATAGGTATGGCCATGGATATAGGTTTGGGTATAGGTATGGGGGTATAGGAATGGGCATAAGAATAGGTATGGGCTCGGGTACAGGAATAGGTATCGGTACAGTTAAAGGTATGGGTACAGGCAGTGCTCTCACCTTCCGGCCAGATCCACCAGGTGTACCTTGCTGACCGTCTCACTGGGCATGCCATTCTCCAGCTTAGCCTGGTACAGAAAGGAGGGGGATAATAATAATAATAATAATAATAACAATGGTAATGATGATGATGATGATGATGATGATGATGATGACAAGAAGAAGAAGAAGAAGAGTTTAATGCTAATCACATGAGCAAATATTGTTCTAATCCAAACAACAACAACAACGACAACAACAAAACACCCCAGTCTGTCTGATATCCGCAACTTACTCGCGGTGTATTACAAATATTTCCTTCGACCCTTACCCTTCTTATCACCCACCACATTCTCTCTCCACTCTGTCTCTAACTTCTATGTCTTATCCCCCCATCTCTCTCTCTCTCTCTCTCTTTCCTCTATTTCCTCCACCCCATCCAAATCCTTTTCACCCTCCCATGGACATCAACTCAACGTGCAATACACACTGGTTTTCCAAAGCTTAACTTAACCCAGCACCCTCTCCCTGCCAATGCTACCACCTCCTATGCCTCCACTTTTTCTTTCTTTCTTTCTGTTAGCCTGCCATATTTCAAAAGTCGGGACGATCCATGTTTGGGTTTTTATCCCGTTTCCCTATTTACCTACCCGTGTCCAAGTCTGATATCGGAATTGATTTTGATATGTGTGTGTGTGTGTGTGTGTGTGTGTGTGTGGAGGAGGGGAATGGGGGGGGAGGGGTGCGTGTGTGTATGTGTGCAAGCGCGCGTATGTGTATGAGTACTTCTGTGCGGCGGGTTTTTTTTTCTTTGTTTGTTGCAACGATGATGCTGTCATCACCACTATCTGTCAACGCACAATCCCCCCCCCCCCCCCCCCCACGTTCTCCCCCCTCCCCCCCTCCTCACTTCCAACCACCAACACAACCCACACACAAAGCCACTATAATACATACTGTCCGAAAGAAGTCTTGAACCACGTACAAAGAAAAAAAAATCCTTTTAATATGATTGGTGATCATCCAATCAATCATTACGTAGTTTTGTTTGTTTTAACACAAGAAATCAAATCAAATCAAATCAAAACATGGTGCTTAGAGCCTCGCCGACCACTGAGGCCAGTTTTAACACAAGAAACATCGATCGTGATCCTTCACTTCTTTCGGACAGTATACATATATATGATATATATCATCCTGACCCACCTGTGTGAAGCTGACAGTGACGATGGCGTGACTCCGACTGCTGTGCTCGTGCATGTGGGTTGCTGCCGTCGTCCTGTGCGGCAGACAGAGAGAGGGGGCGGGGGGTGAGTGGGGATGGGGAAACACAAACCTAAAGTGTCGAGACGTCGTGGATAATCAGTCGCCAAAGTACTTACCTATAGTTACACACACACACACACACACACACACACACACACACACACACAAACAAACAAACAAAAAACAGAGGCGAATCTACATATGTAAAAACAAAACAACAACAAAAAAGCCCTGAGGTTGACTTTAAAATAGTTCTGATGTTCTTTGTGGTCCATGAAGGTTGATTGTCAATGTATGTTTCGAGCTGAAAATCCATGGAGGTGTCGGTTTCTATGAGTCATTCTCTTCTTCTTCTTCTTCTGCGTTCACTCGTATGCACACGAGTGGGCTTTTACGTGTATGACCGTTTTTACCCCGCCAAGTAGGCAGCCATACTCCGTTTTCGGGGGTGTGCATGCTGGGTATGTTCTTGTTTCCATAACCCACCGAACGCTGACATGAATTACGGGATCTTTAACGTGCATATTTGATCTTCTGCTTGCATATACACATGAAGGGGGTTCAGGCACAAAAGCAGGTCTGCACATATGTTGACCTGGGAGATCGTAAAAATCTCCACCCTTTACCCACCAGGCGACGTCACCGTGATTCGAACCTGGGACCCTCAGATTGACAGTCGGCTATTTCGCGCGTCTACGAGTCATTCAATATGCGTGTTAGGCTCATAAATGCCTTTGCAAATTGTTAACTTTTTTTGCAAGTGTCAAATGTGTTAACATTCTGTTGTACAGTAGTGATGTAGTGTTAAGTGGATAGAATGGACACTAAGTGAATGACAGCATGAAGGAAGCAAAATTTTCATATCAGGCTTTACCACAGATATCTATTTTTGGTCATAAACAAACGTAACCGTAGTTATCATAACGAAAGGAAAAGAAAAAAAGTATCACTTTTCTCGAGTAATAAATGAAATCCAAATTGTTGACAATCTGGTGTGAGTACGGGCATTCGTCTTTTTTTTCTAAAAAGGTTATGAAGGTGCACAATATTAATTCATATCCATACCATCCCCCACACACCCCACCTCTCTCTCTCTCTCTCTCTCTCTCTATATATATATATATATACATATATCTAAATTTCACATTATATATAGTGTATTTTGTGTGTGACTGTGTGTGTGTTCGCACGCGCGTGCGCATGTACTTACTAAATCCACCCGCCTTCGATCGTGTGGATGTGAATGGGCAACGCACGCACACTCTAATTACGTGTTCGTATACATACGAGTGCATAAACTCGTGGCGAGAGGGAATATGCAGATGTCCAGGTGCAAAACTTAAAAAAACAGTCTGCATGGGAAGCAGCAGATTGCAGCAGGCCAGTGTGTCCAGCTGCGTATCCAGTGCGCGCGCTGCCCACCTGGGGCCGTATTCAAGAGAACATCGTGCCTGAGGGTAAATGTGTACCTGCGGGTAATCTGCCTGAGGCAAGGCAAACTGCCCGAGGGTAAGCAATATCCAGTATTCATGAACACAAGAGTTTACCTGCTGTCTACAAACCCGAAGGCAATTTACCCTTACTACCTGCCAAGGGTGACTGCCCACGAAGCAGAGGTAAATATGGCGGATCCTTTTGCAGCATTTTTCTTTCTTTTTTTCTTTTTTTAAGGGAAAACAGGTGTGCTTTACGGACAGCACTTGTTTTGCGAACTCTCTCGACAATGTTGCGAGCTGTGGTGCATGAGAAGTGTAACTGA
>NC_134879.1:46191157-46201157 GCF_041734735.1 Babylonia areolata | reverse complement strand
CAACCTTCTCCCCCCCCCCCCCTGCCCCCTTCCACTTCCGTCTCTTAGTTTCTATGTATCTGCTTACCTACACTTTCAATTATCATCTAAGCTACCAATTTATCAATTCGTCATTCTGTGTGTGTGTGTGTGTGTGTGTGTGTGTGTGTGTGTGTGTGTGTGAGTGAGTGCAACAGAGAGGGAGACAGACAGACAGAAATAAATGCGCATAAAAAAAAAAATATATATATATATATATAATGACAGAGACAAACACCTTTCCGATTCTCTTGACCCCAATCCGACGGCAGTTCGGGAAGAAGAAGAAGAAGAAAAAATTTTACCACGCGCGTTCTAACGCTTTTCCCTGGACTAAACCCCCGAACAAAACGTCATTACACGCAGAACAAGCGTTCGTTTTCACTCTTCACCTAAGTCACTGCTACAACACCACCACCCTTGTCAAACAGCCAATAGTACCCTACCCCCTCCCCCCGCCCAACCCCCATCCCCGCGAGGTCGAAAGGGGCCAATCATAACAACTGTAACAACAACAACAACGTCAACATGGCGCAAGGTCGAGACGCGAGCCCACCTATCAAGGCAAGTCTCGAGAGGGCTCTAACCGTTCTGTTTGTTTGTCGAGTTTCTGGGCGGCCTCCTGAAGGAATTCTTCTTCACGGGGTGAAGTGTGCGTCTGCTTGGGGGGGGGGGGGGGGGGAGACCATAGATATGGAAGGAGAGGATACGTATCTCTCCAAAGATCGTATTATACTTGGTATGATTTTATTTTAGTGTACGGGGTCTTCGGTATCTCTTCCTCTCGTCCTGCCCCCCCCCCCCCCCCGCCCCCCTCTCGCACATTGATTGCCTGTATCGAAGTCTAGCTGCTTGTGAACAGTCACTGGTTGCTCCTCTCCCCCCCCCCCTCGCCCCCATCCACCACCCTTTTCCACAGTTCTCAACAATGTCAACAAACTGGCGACGCTTTGTTATCATGTTATTCTTGCCGTCTCCATTGTTTTCTTTCCTATCAAAAAAATGTTTCCCTCTTTCTGTCAATCCATGCATGTTTTTTTCTTTACTCAATCTTTTCTTCGTTCGAATTTTCCCTTCTTTCTGTCTTCCCCTTCTTCTCTCTCTCCCGTCTCTTTTATCTATGTTTTTGTTTTATTTTTTCTCTCTCTCTTTCTTGCTTTGTTACAACTTTTCTCTCTCTTTTTTTTTTTTCGTCTCCCCCTGCATTTTTCTGGTGATCCTTTCGGTCTGTTTCTCTACTTTTGTTTTCTCCTTTCCTTTCTTCCTTCCTCCTCATCGTGAACACTTATCTTCCTACCCTACCCCACACGCCCCCATCCCCCACCCCTCTCTCTCCCTCCACGAATGATGCTCACACAGTTCCACCATGCGCTGCTGGATCGGAGTGATCTCCCCTTACACCCATGCCCCCCGCCCCCGCACCCCCCCCCCCCCCCCTATTACCCACCAACAAATAAATAATTAGATAAATAAATTCAACTGAATAAAAGCTCCAGCTTAGACACCTGAAGTTTCCACAGACCAATAAACTTGGAACGGGACACTCAGTCGCTTGACCCCAAGACAATTATCTTTCTCTCCTCCATGTCTACGTGGAAACGTAAAGCGGGGATTGGGGTTGGGTTGGGCGGAGGCGTGTGGGGGTGGGCGGGGGAAGGATACGAGGGGGAATGGGTTAGGTATACCCCACCTACCGCGATCGATCACACATCGACTGAGAGTCAGTTTACATTGTTGACAGGGTTTTAATAACAAGGCGAGTTTGGAAGAGCCCGGGACAGGCATGGGGGTTGAAAGAATGTACAGCTGGTAGGATACCCATGTCTTACTATTGTTAGGATATTATTCTCTTTTCTTTTCCCCTCGTATCCTTCCCCCGCCCCCTAACCTTCCCGCTCCCCCCCTCCCCCCCCGCCCCTCTTTTTTCCCTCTCCATACGACACTCTGTTATCAATCACGTTCGGCTCCATGCAGTCTGCTTTGGCATGCGGCATGGCGTTCAAGTTTCAAACAGGAGATTGGAACGTTGATTTCTCGGAGGTAAAACACGCTCGAAGCACGCGCGCGCGTGCCGTCGTAATTATAGGAAGTTTCTCCCCACGAAGTGTTAAGTCACACAACTGCTCTTTTCATCAGTGAATGACCAAAACGTTTTAAGCGTTCTGCAACAGTTCGATGTGATGTTCTTTGAAAAGGAAGCACGTTATATTTCAGAGTGACAGTGCACTCTACTGACTGCCCACAACTAAAACAGTGACTGTTTTCCGTTATGACATTTGCCCGGTTGTCACACTATTGTGCCAAAAAGTATCCCACCCTTCAAAAGAGGCGATGGCCTGTCTGAATGAATCATTCGAAGCCTGATATGAAGTCTGTACTCTCTCGATATGTGTGATGGGGTAGGGAGAAGGGGGGAGTGTAAAATGTGTGCATGCCTGCGTTGGCGAGTGCGTTTGTGCGTGCGTTCGTGTGTGTGCGTGTGTGAATGTGTGTGTGCGTGGGGGGCGTTGGGGGGGAGTGGTGGGGGTGTAGCTACGATAATTCAATGAAACAGTTTTCTTCAAAACCAACATTTCCTAAACTAAAAACAATCATTTATTTAATATGTTTTCTGTTTCGATTTTGGTTGGTTGGTTGATGTTATTTTTTTTTTCTTTTCTTTTTAATGCAGTTTCTGTGTGATCTACGGCACCAAACCCTCCGACAAGGACTGACTAGACACGACACAGACAGGCCCCACACTGGGCACACCGCTGTAACCATACACTTTCTTATCATCAATCACACTGCGAACAGCGCAACAGCGAGCAGTGCACACCACCAGATAACAGATTACAGCGACGTACAGTCCTGGCAGGATGTTAAGAACAGTGCGTGTCCCGAAATTACTGGGACAGGTCTTAACTTTCAGGACACTCCGAAGAGCCAATAATAATACCTCGCCGTCAACAACGCCGAATAAGTTTTTAACTGTGCCGAGAGCTGCATATCCTTCCCCCGCCTCCCCTCCCACCCTCCCTTTCCCCCCAATGGCGAAGTTTCGAATCGTGAAAAATGTTCCATATCGCTCCACCCCCTCTTCCCCAATGCTAGAGTTTCAAATCGAGCTAAAATATTGCACATCACCCCCCCTCCCCCCGCCACCTCCCCCCCTCCACACCCCTCCCCAACCTTTCACCTCCTCGTGTCCAAAGATGAAGTCTTCAACAATTATTTTCCGTTCATGTTCTTGGAAAGCATGATCACCAAAATCTGTCTGGTTTCCACCTTTTTTTTCTTTTCCTTTTTTTCTCTCCAGAGATATCACACTAACTTTTTGCACTGTCACGGCGGGGAAGAATCCCTGGATTTGGATTCCGATCCAGATCATCGACGAAACCCAAACTGGCTGGTCTCTGATCCCCATAAGCAACACTTCCATAAAATGTCAGGAAATTTTGTCCAGGGGGTTATTTTTCTTTCATGGCCAAATCATTTCAGACAACTTAACTTTCTGGTCTCCGCCCACGCGATCGCTCCAGTACCCGTTTCTCTCTCCTTTTTTTCATGTTCTTTTTTCGCCCTTCTTTTGCAATGCCTTCGAGTCACGATATCTCTCTAAACTATGCCAGGAGTGTGACATTTAGATCCCAGTGATAACAACCGCACACTACAGGTTTCACCCCTATTGACGATTTATGGCCACCGCCGATTTTTTGTGGTGCCCATAAACCTATCTATCTCAGTATCGACCTGTAAAACTTGTCCGTCGTGCAGTGTTCAGTGTTCTCTCTAGCTGTTTTTTTTTTTAGGCGGGCGCGGTCTGTGTAACTGTGGACACTGTGGAAAGGCGTCTCTGGATGTGGCTGTGAACGAGGAGTGGAACAGGGAAGGGATTTTCTGTGGGAATAAATGGGTCAATGTATCGAACCCTTTATATTTTATTTTTGTATCTTTTTTTCTTTCTTCTTTTATTTCTCTCTCTCTCTCTCTTTTTACACGTGTGCGAGAAAGGAGTGAAACAATCGTTCCTGAGTGCTGTCAATAAAATGTTGACTTTTGGAGCGAGGTATTTTCTTTCTCCCCCCCCCCCCCCCCCCCAACCTTCTTTTCTTAAAAAAAAAAAAAATATATATATATATATATGGGGGTGATGGGGGTGCTATACATATACATATAATATACTTTTATATTATATTATATATATATATATGTGTGTGTGTGTGTGTGTGGTTGTCTTACTTTTATTTTATAACGCTCTGAAAGCAGGCCATGGGACGCTCTCATAAACTTGGTCAGGACAACTACTGGCGGGTAAACAACTGGGTCTGAGGACAGTGTCAACGAGAAATTCCTGAGTAGTGTAAACAATTAAGGCTTGACTTTGGGAGAGGAGGTGTGTGTTTTGTTCTCTGTTTTGAAGTTCTGGGAAGAGCTAGCTGTTGGCGGGATCAAGCGAAAAATGACAAACACGCCAGGCATTTTCGTTTCTTGATGTAATTTTCTATCGTGTCAGGAACATTATGAAAAAAAAAATTAAAAAGAAGAAAAATTGGAATGACAGGTGCACAATCAGATTGACGTTAAACGGACCCTCCCCCGCCCCTCCGCCGCCACCCTCCCTACCCCCCACCCCCTCTCTCTCTCCGACATAACGTGCAGAATGGAATTGATTGATATGGATACTTTTATAGCGCCTATCCTCAGTCGGAGACCAAGCTCTACGCGCTTTACAAACACGGAGTCATTTACACAACAGGCTGCCTACATGGGTAGAGCCGACTGACTGCCATTGGGCGCTCATCATTCGTTTCCTGTGTCATTCAATCAGATTTCAGGCACGCACACCTACACACTCAGGCAAACATGTAACATTAAATCTCTACACCTTCTACGGCCTGTGGCCTTCTTAATGTTCCCTCCCTCCCTCACTCGGCATTTCACCACAGACAAAACAATGTGAAAATTATGAATCGTTAACACACGCACCTACAACATGCTCGTCACTACAATCACCTCTGCCACCTTTTTTTTCCCCTGTGTAGGCGTACCCTCTCCCAGCACGCATCTACGATACATAACTTTCTCTTCTCTATCCCTCTCCTTTATATCACTCCACCTAATTCCACCCACCATTTACCCGGTTTTCCCCCACCTCACCATTCAACCCCCCTCCCTCTACTCTGCTACCTTTCAAACGATAACATTCAGATGTGAAAATTAGTATCGTAACATTCACTCTCTTGTTTCCATATCCCCACTCTCTCTTTCTCTCGCTTTTCAGTTCAGTTCCCCCCCCCCCCCCCCCCCAAATCCACTTTCTTACTTTCGTTTTCACACTATGCCCCCCCCCTCCACCCCCCCCCCTCCCCTTTCTACCTTACGTCGTTCCAGTTTCGTTTTGACCCATCTGTTCTTCCTCACCCACATCCTCCTCCTTTCTCACCATCCAATCGCCAACCCACATCTGTCCCTCACAGTCGGGTTTTTATTATCATTTCATCCAGTCATATTTTTATGCATACTTATCGTTCTACCTTCGACCCATTTTTCTTTTTGATCTACCAGCACCAATCGACAACCCCTTTCCCTCATCTATACCCCTTTCTCTCATACCCACATACCCCTCCGCCCCCTCCCCCACCCACACACACATCCACCCCTCCACCCCACCCCTTCCACTCCACCACCCACCCCACCTCCTCCACCCGGGAGAGAGACCCTCAAATCCGACGAAGTGAGAAAGAGATCGGGCGGCGCCAACCATCTGGTGATTGCAGCCAAAAACCCCTATTGCTGGCCCTCCACAGACCCTGGCCACGATAACATTGTGCCCGTGGACCAGGCTGTCCCCCCCCGCTCCTTCCCCCCTCCCCCCCACCCCCACCTCACCCCACTTACAATGCTATCCGTTCTAGGTACCCGTATTGGCAGGGATCGCCTCTATCCCCCCCACTCCAGGGTGATCCATGGTCCTACCTGTGTGTGTGTGTGTGTGTGTGTGTGTGTGTGTGTGTGTGTGTGTGTGTGTGTGGACCTATAGATGGTTATAGTCGGCCAACAAACTGAAGAAACAAGAACTGTTGTTCTTTTTTTGCCAAGCGTGAACTGTGGGGGGCTAACTTACACCCACATACTGTGATTGTCGAGCATTTATGAAGACTGACATGAATTTGTGTTTGTACACGTTGCTTTAAGAGTATCTATAGACATAGACTGGTGTTTGAGTGTGTTGTTAAAGAGTATTCCCAAAGACAAACATGAACTGGTGTTAGTGAGAGAGAGAGAGAGAGAGAGAGAGAGAGATTGGTGTGTGTGTGTGTGTGTGTGTGTGTGTGTGTGTGTGTGAGTGAGTGAGTGAGTGAGTGAGTGAGTGAGTGAGTGAGTGTGTGTGTGCGCGCGCGCGCGCGTTCTACGATACTGATCATGTATAAATTACAAACTTCATTTCCATCCGTACCTTCATCCCACAGAAGCCCGTTCACGAGTACGAGTCATATCATAGCATGTCTTATGACCGTTTGTTCTTCGGACAGTCATACTGTGTCTTCGGGAGCAGAGATTTCTTTGGATATGATTATTGATATATATATATATATATATATATATATATATATATATATATATATATATATATATATATATATATATATATATATGTGTGTGTGTGTGTGTGTGTGTGTGTGTGTGTGTGTGTACGTATATTAGCACACCCTATTGGTCTTGTAAACCGCTTTGCATACTAACACGTCTTGGTGCAGAAAAACATATCATACACATACACAAGATGGCAGAGTAAGAAGCTAACAGCTTGTATCGTGCTAAAGCATTTGAAAATTACAACCGCTTCGATTTTAGTTGAGAGCTGATGAACGTTACCCCCCCAAAAAAATGCAGTAATGTTAAAATTAAATTCACTGTTGTTCCAACTGCATATATAAACGTTAGTGACATGAATGCTGATTTATTTGAGTCACGCACACGTCTCTATCCATCAAGCACAAATCTTTACAATGATCTGTTCACGTGTCTTACGAATCTTGCGAAAAATATGGAGCGGTTTCGTTAATTGATCTTTTTTAAAATGATTAATTACGTTCATAAAATTTTTGAAGGGTACGGGTGGCAGCTGTCGTCAGCACCGAGGAAGGGGTCACTGCTTTGTTGAACACTGAACACTGAACACTGAACACTGAACACTTTAATGTCAATAGCTTTACAGCCCTAATGACATGGGGGTTCATAATACAAATAACAACATGCATCAATAGTAATAATATTGATGAAAACCAAAACCAAAACGAAATCAATCAATCTGTGCAACAAAGTGCAGTTCGACCATCCATTCAAAGTAATGGCATGTAGTGAGAAATAAAAACAAAAACATATATAAATGTATAACATAAATATTTTCCATATGAGAGTGACAACACAGATTTCACTTTTCACAATGAGCAACACCTGATACTATTTTATTATTGTTGAGTTTTTTTTCGTCGCATGTTATTCGCTTCTGCAATATATTTTGCAAGTGACTGTAGTGAAGTTTCCTGATTTAAATTAAGCACTCCAAAAATATCTTCATACTTTGCTGAATTTGTTTTAAATACAACACATTTTTCTCGAATATCGTTGGTGACAAGGTAATGGGCGTGAACTGAAACCACTGCAACCTCAGTTATGGACATTGCAGGATTTTTAATCCCATCGAGCCGTGACATTCTGTGTTTGTTTTTGCTTGGCAAATATATTTCTGGTATGGTAGCTTTTATTCAGAGTTTCTGTTTTACAGACAACAGGAAGCGGGACATCTCGGAGCTGGTTAACTACATTCAGCTGTATGTCCCTCGCCAGCCATAGCCGCACCGCCATTGATCGGGTCTCAAGATGGCAGTCCGTTTTTGTTTTTGTTTTTTTGTTTTTTGTTTGTTTATTGTTTTTTTTTGCGGGGAACCATGAGTTTTCTCTGTTTCCGTAATGTTCCCGAATATCACTCCTTTTTATCACAACCACCATGGAGTCAGAGCTTGTTGAACTTACTTTCTATGGATAGTCTGCTTTTTGTTTCGTTTTTATTTTGTTTTCCCCATTCCGTTTCCAGTTTTATATTCTTCTTGTTCCAGTGCACATTATCATTATTGTTATTTTTATTATTATTACTATTATTACTATCATCATTATTATTAAACATATACAAAATACTTATTTCGATAATTTAAAGATTTTAAACAAAACTTTTTAATGGACCTGTAATTTTCTATCTATAAAATATGTACTTACTTCACATATCCTGGGAGTGAGTCCAATTTCACCCTGAAACAAACAGAAAAAATCTCCTCAGACATAATTTTACACATAATTTTATACACACACACAAGCCTTGATTTTATTTGGTTTACTTAAAGCCTATTTGCAAAAAAAGTGCTTGGTTTAAACTTTAAAAACGCAAAAAAAAATTTTAGTCATAATTATTCACAATAATAATGCAAAATATTAAATTTCCTTTGATGGAGTAAACTACTACAACAAAACGCTAAAGAAAGAACAGAAAGAAAAAGACTGGACAGGAAGGTATAAAAGTTAAACTCACGGCTATCAATTATTGGGACGAGTGATAAATATTTGAACAGTTTTACTCAAAGTTTTCATTGAAAAAAACCCCCAAAAAAAACCCACAGCCGAATACGGACTTAGAACGAGAAAGTACATAAACTTCCAACATATATTCGTCTTCAACGGTCGACGCGTTTTCAGTACCTTCATAATGCAGTAAACATGACCTAACATAATATAAACAGTTAGGTAACCCATTCCTAATTGTCATATGATCCTAACTTCCACTGCCAGGCACGTTGCACCGTCTATGTACTGTTCGTGGTTTTGGCGTGGGTGGGGTGGCATTCCATGCACTAGGCAGAGCTGAGTTTAGCAAAGCACAACAGTGAGGGGTCAGTTGATATCCAGGGCACCCCAAAAGGGAATCGATCCCATAAATTTGGAATGCTGAGGTCCACAGGCGGCAGTGTGTACTATTGTATTGTATTGTATTGTATTGTATTGTATTGTATTGCTTTTTGTCAAAACACATTTCTCTGTGCGAAATTCGGGCTGACCTCCCTGGGTAAAAGCGTGCCATCACAGTGCATGGCTACACATTTATCTTTCCTTCTTTTTCTTCTGTTTGAAAGTGTGTTTGCTTTACTATCAAAGCCGATAGTTCAGCAGAAATTTGCCAGGGACAACCCAATTGTTGCCGTGGGTTCTTTTGTGTGCTCTCACAGCACGCTCCACACGCACGGGACCTCAATTTATCGTCTCACACAAACGAACGGCCAGACTGCAGTGCGCCGCGCTGTCCTGCAATGCGCTGCGTTGTGCTGCGCTTCGACCCGTAGCGCTACACTGCACTGCACCGCAACATGGCTTCTGTTATGTGCGTGCCACATGTATTTCAAGCCTCTTCCACGTTGCTTTCATCAAGCACCGCACCCATCCACCTTCCCACCCCGACCAGTCTTCCCACCCACTGATATGTATGCAGGTGAAAGGTCAATGAGCCGACCTCAATGCACCTCGAAACCACCCCCCCTACCCTCGCCCTCAACCCCTCCAATCACTGGGAACCAATTTCCAGCTCTCCCCTCCAAGAAACATGTGTTGCTATTGATTGTAGACGATCTAATTTAAGGGGAGGGAGACAAAGTCTAGAAACCAACATTCACAATCTGCATACCATGAAATAATGCACACAAACACCTAAAGGAAGAAAGAGAAAATGCACCAACAAAAAAAAATTAAAAAAAAAACAAAAAACAACTATATATATATATATATATAATTCTATATGTGTGTGTGAGTGTGTGTGTGAAGGGGGAGGGGGGATCTGGGTGGGGGGCGAGACTGCGTATGTGTCTACGTGTCTACACGCGACTGAGAGAGAGGGAGACAGAGAGACAGAGAGACAGAGTGTGTGTGTGTGTGTGTGTGTGTGTGTGTGTGTGTG
>NC_134879.1:46151157-46186157 GCF_041734735.1 Babylonia areolata | reverse complement strand
CTGAGTACCCTAAGTGTACAGGTCTTATCTAAGTCGTATGCGGATTGTTTTCGCCTGTTTAAAGTGGTCACAAAGTTAAGACAGATTAGTCCGGACAACTAGCAGATCAGTGTCAGATCAGTGAATGGTGTGTGCTCGCGCTGTGGCGTGCGTGTCCTTTTGTTTCGTTTCCCAATCCTTATCTGGCTGGCTGCTGAAAAAGAACCCACAACACACACAAAAATCTCCGGTGCTTTGGTGTGCACGCTTTCAGTACCAAACGACCCCCTTGGTCCTCAGTCTCCCTCAATCAGTCCTGACTCTCTACTTTCCCCATCCACAGATGTTTTTCACTGTAGGTTTTTTTTGTTTGTTTGGTTGTTGTTGTTTTTACCTTTGGTTCCTCTCTGTCTTACACACACACACACACCCCACCCCCGGTATGTTTGTAAACACCCCCTTTTCCACCTTCCCATGTGTTTGTGTTAAGGACTGTGGCCGATGGATAATGAACCAGTTGAGTCTCTCTCTCTCTCTCTCTCTCTCTCTCTCTCTCTCTCTCTCCATACACACACACACATAAATATAATATATATATATATATATATATATACATATATATATTCCACACACAATCTCTCTCTGTGTTCCTATATATGTATATGTATGTGTATATATATAATATTATACACACATACACACACATCTATCTGTTTCTCACCACACACACACACACACACACACACAACACACACATTTTTTTTCCACACACACACACATTCTCTCTCTGTGTTCCTATATATGTGTATGTGTATATATAAATATATATATATATATATATATATATATATATATATACACACACATATCTGTTTCTCACAACACACACACACTCATACACACACACTCCCTCTCTCTCTCTCTCTCCATGTATCAAATCTGACGCTCTCTCTCTCCCTCTCCATCTCCCCCCCTCTCTCTCTCCCCATGTCTCTCTCTCTCTCTCCCTCTCCATCTCGAGATCTCTCTCTCTCTCTCTCTCTCTTCCCATGGCCAGCTTCAGCGCTGACGTGGCTGCTGAGCGGCGTGAAGTGAACATCACTTGAACGCCACTTGTGTGAAGCAGCACTACACCACAAGTGCCCTGCCTGGGAATTGGCTTTTGGATAGTACCTCCCATACATCCTCTTCCCCTCCACACAGAGACACGGACATTGGACAGCAACCTCCCATACATCCTCTTCCCCTCCACACAGAGACACGGACATTGGACAGCAACCTTCCATACATCCTCTTCCCCTCCACACAGAGACACAGACATTGGACAGCAACTTCCATACATCTCTTCCCCTCCACACAGAGAGAGACACGGACATTGGACAGCAACTTCCATACATCCTCTTCTCCTCCATGCAGAGACAGACATTGGACAGCAGCTCCCATAAATCCTCTTCCCCTCCACACAGAGACACGGACATTGGACAGCAGCTCCCATACATCCTCTTCCCCTCCACACAGAGAGACGGACATTGGACAGCAGCTCCCATACATCCTCTTCCCCTCCACACAGAGACACGGACATTGGACAGCAGCTCCCATACATCCTCTTCCCCTCCACACAGAGACACAGACATTGGACAGCAACCTTCCATACATCCTCTTCCCCTCCACACAGAGACACGGACATTGGACAGCAGCTCCCATACATCCTCTTCCCCTCCACACAGAGACACGGACATTGGACAGCAACCTTCCATACACCCTCTTCCCCTCCACACAGAGACACGGACATTGGACAGCAGCTCCCATACATCTCTTCCCCTCCACACAGAGACACAGACATTGGACAGCAGCTCCCATACATCCTCTTCCCCTCCACACAGAGACACGGACATTGGACAGCAACCTTCCATACATCTCTTCCCCTCCACACAGAGAGACACGGACATTGGACAGCAACCTTCCATACATCCTCTTCCCCTCCACACAGAGACACGGACATTGGACAGCAACCTTCCATACATCTCTTCCCCTCCACACAGAGACACGGACATTGGACAGCAACCTTCCATACATCTCTTCCCCTCCACACAGAGACACAGACATTGGACAGCAACCTCCCATACATCCTCTTCCCCTCCACACAGAGACACGGACATTGGACAGCAGCTCCCATACATCCTCTTCCCCTCCACACAGAGAGACACAGACATTGGACAGCAGCTCCCATACATCCTCTTCCCCTCCACACAGAGACACGGACATTGGACAGCAGCTCCCATACATCTCTTCCCCTCCACACACAGAGACACGGACATTGGACAGCAGCTCCCATACATCTCTTCCCCTCCACAGAGAGAGAGACACAGACATTGGACAGCAGCTCCCATACATCCTCTTCCCCTCCACACAGAGACACGGACATTGGACAGCAACTTCCATACATCCTCTTCCCCTCCACACAGAGACACAGACATTGGACAGCAACCTCCCATACATCCTCTTCCCCTCCACACAGAGAGACACGGACAAAGTCCGAGCATACTGCATCTGGGTATCCACACACCTTCCACACACAAATCCAGTATGGCAAATAGAATTGTGCAATCAACAACCATCTACCTGAAGATCTAGTCATCAGCCCCATCCACTTGTAATATGCAGCTTCTGTTCAAACGTGTGTGTGTGTGTGTGTGTGTGTGTGTGTGTGTGTGTGCAGCGTGTGCATGTGTGAGTATGCACAAGTTTTTATATTGATATGCACTTGTATGTATCCTAATTTCTACTGTATCTGTGTTTGTGTATGATTTTCAATTTATGTTCGTATCTTGTTATGTACTATCCCCCCCCCCCCCCCAATATTCCTTGTGACCCCGGTACACTTAGTAAAAAAGACATATTCTATTCTATTCTATTCTTCTTCAGTAACCAACGGTCCCCCCAGTCTCCCTTCCATCCCAGTTGCGGTTTCTCAAGGAGGCGTCACTGCGTTCGGACAAATCCATATGCGCTACACCACATCTGCTATGCAGATGCCTGACCAGCAGCATAGCCCCACCACGCACTTGTCAAGCCTTGAGTGCACGCACATGAATTATAGATAGCCTATTTGTGTACCTATAATAGTGGAATTCTGACTTTTTTTTTCTTTTTTTTTAATTTTTTTTTTTTTTTTACCATTCTTGGTTACAATGGGTTCTTTAATCAGTGCGTCAAGTGCGTGCGTGCTGCACAAAGGGCCTCGGTTTATCGTCTCATCCAAATGAATAGACGCTCAGTTTGATTTTCCAAAAGAAATTTGGGGAGAAATTTGGAGAAAGGACGAGAGCGAGAATCGAGTCAACACCACCACGGACATTGTGCTGCTGGCAGACAGGCGTCTTTAACGTCTACTGCCTTCATCAACTCATTCCATACTCTGTACTTATCCATAGATTTTCCTCACTTTTGGGGGGGGGGGGGGGGGGGGGCGTGGAGGTTGGGGGGGGGGTTGCTAAATAACATTCCTGGAGCCGTTGCTTCCAACAGCAGAGTTACCAACAAAAGGCATGCGTAGATGGGAAAGCTATAAAGAAATTTTTAACTAGTATGAATTTAAATAATGATCATGATGTGATGCCGAATGACTCTGAGATACGACTATAAATACTTACGCAAAGAAGAGAGAAAAGAAAGAAAGAATGAAAGAAAGAAATAACAAATGCACAAACAAATAAGCACACACACACACACACACACACACAAGCGGGTCTGCAACACACACACACACACACACACACACACACACACACACACACAATTACTCCGCCTCCCGCCCCACCTCCCCCCTACCCCTCACTTCACAGACTCTACATTCCAGGACTTCCAGACCCACCCCTTTTTCCTTCCATTCCAGCAATCTCCGACGGGTAGGTAGACCTACATCTGTCATCAGTCCCTACCCTGGGTGTCGTCCTTAAGTTGATATAAATCTAAAACATTATCAGTTAAAGCAAACAAAAACGCAAATCATGGAGACAAAAAAAAGGGGTGGGGTGGGGGTATGTATTTCGTTATTAACATAACTGAAGAATGTGCAGGTTATGCTGAACAATGGTTTAGAAAGAACTGGCTGATCATTCTCTGCACAAAACATTTCAATGCACAGGTTTGGGTGGTGGTGTTTTATAGTGGAAGTGGCAGAATGATAAAGACGTTTGTCTGCCAATACAGTGTCCGTGATCGAGGGTCTGGGTTCGAATCCGGGTCTCACAACTTTCTCCCAAGTTTGACTGGAAAATCAATCTGAGCGTCTAGCCATTCGGATGAGACGGTAAACCGTGGTCCCGTGAACAGCACGCATTTGGCGCACATAAAAAGAACCCATGGCAACATGTGTTGTCCTCTTGCGTAATTATGTAGCAGAAATCAACTCTGATAGCTACACGAATATACCATATGCACTCTTCTTCTTCTGCTTTCGTGGGCTGCAACGCGGCGCGTTCACTCGTATGTACACGAGGGGGCTTTTACGTGTATGACCGTTTTTACCCCGCCATGTAGGCAGCCATACTCCGTTTTCGGGGGGTGTGCATGCTGGGTATGTTCTTGTTTCCATAACCCACCGAACGCTGTCATGGATTACAGGATCTTTAACGTGCGTATTTGATTTTCTGCTTGCGTATACACACGAAGGGGGTTCAGGCACAAGCAGGTCTGCACGTATGTTGACCTGGGAGATCGGAAAAATCTCCACCCTTTACCCACCGAGATTCGAACCCGAGACCCTCAGATTGAAAGTCCAACGCTTTAACCACTCGGCTATTGCACCCGTCATCATATGCACTCAAGGCCTGGCCAGCGCACTGGGTTATACTGCTGGTCAGGCATATGTCCAGCATATGTGGTATTTGCGTCTGTTGATTTGTCCGAACGCAGTGATGCCTTCTTGAGAAACGGTTTCCCTCTGCGCGCGCGATTCCTTGTCTTTTTTGTGTCGAAAATCTGCTGTCTGTTTTTAGTTGTTTCGTTGTTTTGGAATTTTCTTTCCTTATTGATTTGTAATTAGTTAACTGATAATTTGTCCATCTGGTCTTCTGTAATTATTTCGATCACTGTGTTGTTCATGTAAAACGAATTAATTGGCCACTTCTAAAGCAAACACTTGTGACTCCTGTTATCAATGAAAATTTCATTAATTGTTTTTTGTTGTACCAGAATAATGATAAACGTCGCACAATCTGAAAATAAAAAGACCAACCCCTTTCATCCCAATAATGTGACCGCACGCTGATTGGTCAGTTAAACATCGGTTGTGGCTAACAAAGAGCAATGGGACTTCATTTCTATGGCTTAGTTCACCAGCGATCTGGTGTTTTAATAATAACTAAAAACTACTACTATCAATAATAATAATGATAATAATAATGACAAAGCACACACACACACACACACACACACACACACATACACAATGCGCACGCGCGAGCGCGCAACACAACACGCGAACACCTAAACATCCACGAAAGCAGATTTTCTGCACGTGGGTTTTCGTTAAATAAAGAGAATGTGCCACATTTACACCCACTTAGGGACACAAAACTCAGGTAAGATACACTCAGCCAAGTACTTGGCAAACCTAACCGTTTTTGGCAGATTATACACACTCAGCCTTGCTACTCTCACGTCAATCGTAACTGCCACCCGGACACCCCCGCCACCAACTCACCCCCCCCCCCCCCCTTTTTTTTTTTTTTTATCTAAGCCGTGTGCCCAATGAGACGTGACCAATATACAGCCGGTGGGCAACAATGCGGGGCACAAAAAAGACTGTACCCAACTGTTTGTTGTCTCTCTGATTGAATAACTGATAAGAGAACAACTGTAGAAGTGAACGTTGGAGAGGCGTTGGGGGAGGGACTTAACAGCAGGGGATTGACTGGAATAACTATCGAGACATGGACTGCTAAATGCACACACACACACACACACACACGGAGGTTCACAAGCACCTCCTCAAACAACCTTCTGCCAGCCCGAACCCTCCCACGCCATTTTTATTCCGAAATTCACTTAAAGTGGAAATACGTAAACCTTCAGACCACTGCTGCGACCACAAGTTCCATGGTTCTCCACACACGTGGTTGTACGCCCTCACAAACACGTGTGTTCACTTACTTGCACGTACGCACATACACACCACACAATCGGCTCCTACTCTCTCTCTCTCTCTCTCTCTCTCTCTCACACACACACACACACACATTTGGGCACGTTCGCCAGTTGGGAAGATTTTTTAACCGTACGTGTGTGTGTGTGTATGTGCGGGGCTGTTGAGAGCTGTTTGAACAGCTGATGTTAGTGTACAACAATGCTGTCAGGACTGTCACTCTCTTCTCAACAATCTGTCAGGGAAGTCGGCTGGCAGACGACTCACAGTTGTTTTTATTACTCCAGTCCAGACAGACACACGTACATGGACGGTGTTGAGAGGGGAGAGAGAGAGAGAGAGAGAGAGAGAGAGAGAGAGAGAGAAATATATATATATATATATAGAGAGAGAGAGAGAGAGAAAGAGAGAGAGAGAGAGAGAGAGAGAGAGAGAGAGATTGGGAGACGATTCAACTTTCTATCAACTTTCAGATCGGGTTACATCCTCTGTTTTCTTGTTCATTATATTCTTATTCTTGTTGCTTATAGTCCAGCCGACCGCACAGGGCCATATCAGGACTGTCAAACCATACAAATGCTCAACCGCGTCAACATAATACTGTTACACCTAAAAAATAAAAAAAAGAAATAATAATAATAATAATAAAAAGCACGAAGACAAACCCACAAAACACAGTTCATGACACAGTATCCCAACTATTTAGCTCCTTATGGCAAATAAGACAAGGCCATGCTGAGGACGCCAGCCCTTCAGCTTATTTTATCATCCCCAGATTACAAAAAAACGGAAAAAAGGGGAAAAAACAACAGTACTTCAAAGCCAAACAAAAAATAGTTCAGCTTAGTTTATCATCCCCAGATTACAAAAAAACGTATAAAAAAGGAAGAAAAAAAACTACTTCAAAGCCAAACAAAAAATACCTAAAAAAAGGCCATATAGGCAAATAACACTGCAAAATGGGCAGCTAGTGCCCATTCCAGTGTTTAAATCTCACTACCTTATCGCCAGAGCAAAACAGCACAGATAGTACATCATAGACAGTGGAAAAGAGAAAAAAAAGTGTCAAGGCTTGCTTTAAAAAAGAAAGGGGAATGGACTGGGAAGGCAGAAAAAGGAGACAAGAGTGAAGAAAGAAAAAAAAAAGGCAGAAACAAAGAGAGTGATAGGAAAGAGGAAATTTCTAGAACATAACTTCCAGAAGGCGGGGGTGCTATTTATACTGAAAGACCCCCGGCATCCCCACGGGGGTCTTGTTCATTTACTTTTGGGGCTACTTGGCACACGTTGCATCAAGTTCAACATGATCTGCAGTTCCACGAGTAAACTCCACAGATCCTGATGACTGATCATGTTCTAAAAGTCACTGCGCTTTGGTTGTTCAAATCATACATGCACTCGAGCCAAACGACAAATTTCTGTGAGTTGACAGTATAGAGTTGTATCTCAAGCTACAACCGACTGAAACGCAATTAAGTGTCTCTAATAAACAGCTTACATACTGGTCTTTTGTGAAGAAAGAAAGGAAGAAAGAAAACGCAAGAGACGAGAGAATCGGTCTGTTTCCGTAAGACCAGTAGTGAAAGTTGTGCCAACAACCACCGCCCCCGCGAGCTATGAATAGTGCTAGGGCTTTAGCTAATCACATTACGCTGGCGGTACTGTGTTTGTGTCCGTGCCTCTCAAGCAGGGACACTGTCCACTTGGAGGCACCCACACCCACCCACCCACCCACAAACTATAGGTCTGTATGTGTTTTGGCACCATGCAACAATCCCCACTTCAAACACCTCGTGCTAGAAGGCCACCCCACCCTCTCCCACCACCAGTCCCCTACCCACCCTCACTTAATCCCCTCTACCCCACCCCCAATTCCGGCCCTCATCCATCTACCAATCCACAGTCACTCAGACCGCTCCCAGCTGTCCGGGTTTTGTTTGCGTATGTTGGCTTTGAAAGCTGTTTAAGAAAAGAACCAAAGGCAAAGGCAAAACGTTTATTTCTTGTGCCCAGTGGGGACATTGAAACGTTACATACACACATATTTTACATACACCATTCAAACAATTATAGTGAGTCAAAAGAACAAAAAGAGAAAATAAAAGCCAATTCGCGCAAATAATACACATTAATAGTTAATTAATCCTCATCCATTAACAACAGACATAACTTTACCGAAAGGAACTACAGATAGAAGAAACAAGAACCTATATCCATGTGTATAAGGCCGTTTGTGAACGGGAACCGGGTCCACGTTCGTTTTGGTTTCGTCGACTGTAAATCACCAAAGGCTGTGTTGTGTTACACATCAAAAACCTGATTTGGCTGACTATGATTCATCGTGAACGACTGATCGGCTGGTTTGATGGCTTGATGGCTGATTGGCTGGTTTGATGGCTTGATGAATGACTGGCTGGTTTGATGGCTTGGTGATTGGCTGGCTGGTCTGATGGCTTGATGAATGACTGGCTGGTTTGATGGCTTGATGAATGACTGGCTGGTTTGATGGCTTGGTGATTGGCTGATTTGATGACTGGCTGGTTTGATTGGCTGATTTGATGACTGCTGGTTTGATGGCTTGATGATTGGCTGATTTGATGACTGGCTGGTTTGATGGCTTGATGAATGACTGGCTGGTTTGATGGCTTGATGAATGACTGGCTGGTTTGATGGCTTGGTGATTGGCTGGCTGGTTTGATGGCTTGATGATTGGCTGGCTTGATGACTGGCTGGTTTGATGGCTTGATGATTGGCTGGTTTGATGACTGGCTGGTTTGATGGCTTGATGAATGACTGGCTGGTTTGATGGCTTGGTGATTGGCTGGCTGGTTTGATGGCTTGATGAATGACTGGCTGGTTTGATGGCTTGGTGATTGGCTGGCTGGTTTGATGGCTTGATGATTGGCTGGCTGGTTTGATGGCTTGATGAATGACTGGCTGGTTTGATGGCTTGATGAATGACTGGCTGGTTTGATGGCTTGGTGATTGGCTGGCTGGTTTGATGACTGATTGGCTGGTTGGTTGGATGTGTGGATTGGCGATGATTATAGAGTTCTGTAACTGTAGCATACCCATTTTTTCAATGGAACTGACAGTGTTATGTTTTCTGTTTGGGGCGAAAGAGAGAGAGAGAGAGAGAGGCTGCATTCCTTGTGTGGGGGGGGAGCAATGGTGATTTCTTTTTCTTCTTTCTCTGAACAAAATGAGGCATATTTTAATTTTTTTAAGAAGAGGGATTTAAACACTGAAAGTAGCTGTGATGTGTAAGAATTGGGGGGGTGGGGGGGGGGAGAGATAAAGTTAATACTTAATCACACAAAGTGTGGTTTTACATTATATGGTTTATAAAAACGTTTCTCCTCGCAGAGGGAGCTCAGTTCCCTCTCACTCTCACCATACTTGAAGAAGCCTCAGCGAGAAGAAACCATACACTTGTGTAAACCATACACTCCACCAAGACCATCTTTACCACCAAGGTATTTTAAGTAAATCCGCGTGCTATGTGTTAATCAAGAGACCTGCGGTCCCTCCTGTTTTCCTTGGATTTTATCACTTTTCTCGTTGTTGTTTGTTCCTGCCTTTACCATTTTCTTCTCTCTTGTTTTTTTTTTCTTTTCTTGTTTCTTTTCGTCATACTTTCTTTGAGAAAAGAAAGGACACAAGGAACGTTGATTAACTCTTACCATACGAGCGGCGAAAGAGACGACGTTAACAGCGTTTCAGCCCAAATACCATTATCAAAATATTACAAGCGGAAGGCTCTTATACTGAAGAGGTGAATGTTGACAAAGAATACCACAATTCTGACGACGGAAGCTAAAGGTTGGGCCATTCAGACACCCACTGGACATCCGAGGGGTCTGTGTAGAGGAGATGAGAGGACTGGCCGTACTGAGTGAGTTAAAACCCGTTTCGTCACACAACAGTCACTTGCTACACACCCTCAGGGCCAATGCTGCATGCTAGCCGGTCAAATCACTTTCTGCTGACGGCACAATTCACACCTCTTAAGCAGGACACTGTCCACGCTGGGAGCACCCTCTGGCATACGGCTGTAGGTCTGTGTGTGTGTGTGTGTGTGTGTGTGTGTGTGTGTGTGTTTGCGTGTGTGTGTGTGCGCGTGTGTGTGTGTGCGTGTGTGTGTGTGCGTGCGTGTGTGTGTGTGCGTGCGTGCGTGCGTGCGTGTGTGTGTGTGTGTGTGCGTGTGTGTGTGTTTGTGTGTGCGTGCGTGTGTGTCTGTGTGCGTGCGTGTGTATGTGTGTGTGTGTGTATGTGTGCGTGTGGTGGGCACCCTGCAATAATCCACACTTCAAACACTGCGGACCCTATCAGACCACCCCACCCTACTACTTACGATTTCTTCCCTCCCCCCCCCCCCCCCCCCCCCCCCACTCTCCCACCCCCTCCTCTCATCCACAATCACAGTCCAACGGACCGCTCACAGCTGTTTCGGTTTTGTTCGTGCGTGTTTGGTTTTGAAGGCAGTTACAGGGGTGGGGGCGCGGGTGGGGAGTTGGGGGGGGGGGGGGAACCTGGTTCACATTCATTTACAACTACTTTTATTTTTCACCTCAGTTGCATGAAGGTCATAGAGAACCACTTTTCCTTCTGTTTTTTTTGTTTGTTTTTTTTGTTTTTTTTTCAATTTTCAAAAATTATTTTCTCTGTGGTTCTACAGACCTCCTTCCGATATTCATTCCAAATTCATATTACAATCAATAAATCTGCATGTTTTCTTATCATGAACGTTCGAACTCACGTTTTCAATGCGTGATGAATGTGATGTCTGTTGCGTTTCACTGTTCTGTGGAGGATATGACATTTAATAAAACAAAGAAACTGTTAATGAAACAAAGAATATCAGATAAATCAATACATTTGTTTCAAAACAAACATTCCGAACATTTTCATCTTTTTCTTTTTTTTAAACATGTATAATCTGAAGACGCGTTTTCTTGAATCTCCCTGGCAGTCAGAACATGAATGCATAATTATCTTCATATCATATTTCCAAACGGAACAGCATCAGAATCCAGATGAAAGGCACTTCATGCTGAGTGTCGTCATGGTCTTTTTGACGAACAGTCGTCAGCTACATTGATGAGATCTCGCACGCAAATGAAGTCGGTAACGTTTAAAATTAATCTAAAGTCTGGGGTACATTCCATTGGTGTTCGCGATCACTGACACAAACAATGCTCCGCTCCCCGTCCCCCCTCCCTGCTCCACCCTCCCCACCTCCCGCCCCCTCTTTTTTTTAATTGTTTTTTTTAGCAGACACACCCAGCCACCCCACCCCACCCAAAGAATATATACAAATATACTCTATATGATATTGGCGGGGTGGGGGGGGGGGGGAGGGGGGTTGTTGGTTTTTTGTTTGTTTGTTTGTTTGTTTTTGTTTTTGTTGTTGTTGTTCTGGTTTTATTTTTGTATTGTTTTGTATTTTTGACAAAGGTGGGGGTTTTTTTGTACATCAGGTTTCAAACAAAATTACAAAATTCTAACTTTTAAAACCTGTATGAACCCTGGTATGTTTGTGACACAACCCAGACGATCATGGCCCCAGGCAGTCTAATCGCCTGACGCCGTAACATGACACTGTTGCTTTTTCGTATAGCCGACCGCACGGGGCCGTATCAGAACTGCTCAACTGAACAGAAAACTAAGCTGCGTAACACAACTATCCACACACACACACACACAAACAAAAATTAAGGACAGTCTTAAACATCAAGCTCCTTGTTGCAATAAATAAGACTACAGACGTCAGCCTTCCGCTTAAGTTATCATTACCATTTGACATTACAAAAAACAAAAAGAAAAAAAACGAAAAAAAAACCCAACTTCAAAACCACACAAAAATACACATATAAAAAGACCATAGAAACAGGCATATAACACCGCAAAATGAATAGCTAGGGCCCTTCCAAGTTTACAATATCACTACTAAATCGCCAAAGCAAAGCAGAACAAATAGCACATCACAAGACTACGGAAAAAAAATCGAGAGATAAAAGTGTCAGTCAAGGCTTGCTTGGGAAAAAAAGCCCCAAAGAACAGAGATGAACCGGGTGACACTTTAGAAAACAGCGATAAAAACATGGATCCTGGAGAGAGAGAGAGAGAGAGAGAGGTGGGGGAGTATCGAAGTTTTTTGTTTATGTTTTTAACAAAAAGTGGGTTTTTGGGATTTTTTTGTTTTTCTCTCTCTAGATCATCCATAACCCGCTATCGTGCCACTTCTTCCCTGCTACGTCTCACTTTCTGATCGTGCCGTTTCCACAATCTTCCACGTCCGATAAATTTCCCTGGAAGAGTCGAAGGCAGTGTGTGTGTGTGTGTGTGTGTGTGTGTGTGTGTGTGTGTGAGCGCGCACGCGCATGTTAGTATATCTTTCCACTCTGGTTGATATTAGTACGTGTGTGCGTGTGTGTGGTCGAGAGCGAGTGTGTGTAAAAAATACAAAGACAGGAAGACAGACAGAAACGGACTGGGGTTTTGTGAGGTTTCGGGAACAAACAAATAAAAGAGTGCAGATGACTGCAATATTCGATGCGGACACGTGACTGACTGTCCCTAACGGGGCAGAGAGGGCAACAACTGACTGAATTGGCTGGACACAGCCCTATCACCCCATCCACCCACCCACCCACCGACCTACCCACAGCAAAAAGCCACAACACACACACACACACACACATACAGAAACACACAGACACACACACACACACACACACACACACACACACATACACACACACACACACCCTGTGCCAGCACCTCGCCCCCCAAAATCCCCACCTCTACCCGGTCGTCAGACACACCTGAGTGCAAAGCCACCATGCAGCCTCTCCCCCTGCAAGGTCGGACAGTGCGGATCTGAAATACCCCCCCCCCCCCCTCTCTCCCCCCCCCCCACCACCACCCCTATCCCCACCCCACTCTCTCCTCTTCCCTCACTCTCAACCTGCCCACTGTCTTAAAATGTTTGTGTTTTTTTTAAATAAAAAATCCACCTTTCCTACCCTACCTTCTAATCGCTTATCAACACCCGATTACCCCAGCCCCTCGAGCTCTCAATAAACGCTGCCAGACTTACACGCAAACAGTCTATGAGGAGCCTTCGAACGCAGACAGTTAAACGAATGTAGATGAGTTGTAGTCAGTAACTTGTTCGCTCACTATCACAGATTTTACACCCCTCACCCCCCCCCCCCCCTTCCCTCTTATCTCCACGCTCTTTTCGTGAACACCCAACCACCTCAAGTATCTCGATTCGAATCAGTTCAGGTCTCACATAAGAAAGGTTTTAAACTATGGGCTTGAACATGATATATCATCTCTCCACCGAATGTTTCTGATACACCACGTTACAAAAAGTGTTCTTGGAATAAGATCTGACATGGAAAATACATGGTTCGTCCGCAATTTTCTTTAATAGATTTTTTAAAACTTGGGGTGTCTACATTTTTTTTTATTCCAATAGACAATCGAATAACTGCTTTAGTCACTTTTTACTGATGACAAAGCATTTTTGTTTAAAAAAAAAAAAAAAGAATTTATTGGCGGAAACGAAACATTTCAGAATTTCAAAATGGCATGAAAAAAAGCTCAAAGCTTATGACATGTTAAGCACTTTGATGAGTGAAAGAGTGTAACGCAATTTTTGTCGATAGACTGGCAATACAATAAATGCAGTTTAAAAAAAACAACAACAAAGGATTAGATACAAGACGACGCGGTACAACAACAAGAAAACACACACCAACACACACAAAACAAACAAATCTGGTTCTCATTTCCTGTTTCAGTTTCAAGAAGGCGTCAAAGCGTCCGGACCGATCCATAAGCGCTACACTATGTCGGTGTTATAATATATATAGAGATAGATATATAGATATAGATATAGATATATATAAACATGGAGAGGGGTAGCAGATGCCTGACCAACGCATAGACCCGACGCGCTGGTCTGGCCTTGCATGCTTCCTTGTTGAGTCTTCCTGCTCACGCTTCTGACAGTGGCAGGCCAAAAATGCTGCCGTTCCGCGGCACGCTGCGAGACTATTTCTTCTTTACAACACCCCTTGATTCAGACAGACAGGGCTTGGGGAAAGAGGGGATGGGGTTGTTGGTGGTGGGGGGTGGGTAAGTCTGGGCTGGACATCATGAGTGTGTTGTTCTGCTCGTCAGTATGTTTCCCTGTTTGTCCGGGTGATGGGTGAGCTCAATCACTCCCTCCCTTGTCCTCCTCGTCCTCTCTCCCTTCTACCATGCTACATACACATCTCTTCCCCTCCGCTGCTCTGTGTGAACGTCCACCCCTTCTTGTGGAGTGATGGCCTAGAGGTAACGCGTCCGCCTAGGAAGCGAGAGAATCTGAGCGCGCTGGTTCGAATCACGGCTCAGCCGCCCGGATATTTTCTCCCCCTCCACTAGACCTTGAGTGGTGGTCTGGACGCTAGTCATTCGGATGAGACGATAAACCGAGGTCCCGTGTGCTAGCATGCACTTAGCGCACGTAAAAGAACCCACGGCAACAAAAGGGTTGTTCCTGGCAAAATTCTATAGAAAAATCCACTTCGGTAGGAAAAACAAATAAAACTGCACGCAGGAAAAAATACAAAAAAATGGGTGGCGCTGCAGTATAGCGACGCGCTCTCCCTGGGGAGAGCAGCCCGAATTTCACACAGAGAAATCTGTTGTGATAAAAAAGAGAAATACAAATACAAATACAACACTACACATTCCTTCTTGAGGGGGAAAATTTTGGATATTGCCGCTATTCCTTTCACCGTGTGCTTGCTCGCTTTCAGATGCTTGTAAGATGTATGATGCTGCTCAATGGGGTGACCTCCCGACTTTTGATGTACAATGTACGTTCGTTTGTTCGGCGTCTGCTGGGGAGGAGGGGGAGTTGATAGAGGATGAGGAAGGCTGGGGAAGAAGAAAGAAGGGGAGAGAGAGAGGGGAGGGGTGCATACAAGGAGGCTGGGGGCAGTGAGTTCTCTCTCTCTCTCGCTCGCGCGTATGCGAACACATACACCACCACAAAACTACTGCAACCTATATGTGCTTGAGTCTCATTCATTGCACTTGCTACAAATGGGGTTCGGAACTGGCAAGCTGAATATACCCTCCCCCACCCCCCCTTCCCCCAGCCCCAACCGCCGCGCCACTCCTGGTTGATATTTTCAAACAATTTTCAACGTCCGCCAACGAAAGGCTTGCTGCATGCAGTACACACTCGTCTCTCAGTGAGTGATGATGTTCGTTGTGTGATTTACAACCCTCCTGCCTCCACGTGTACCCTTTTGACCGCTGACGATCAGTTCACTGACACGGGACAGTGCTAACAAGGGGAAGTTTTCATGTGCCACGCATTTTTTTTCATTTGATTTTTCAATTTCGTCACTTCGTTCTTCGTGCTGAATCAGTAATCGCTCTAAAGTTTCAGTTTCAGTATCAACTGATGGGCGCATTCGCCGAGTGGTTAAAGAGCTGGACTTTCAATTTGAGGGTCCCGGGTTCGAATCTCGGTAACGCCGCCTGGTGGGCAAAGGGTGGAGATATTTCCGATCTACCAGGTCAACATATGTGCAGACCTGCTAGTGCCTAAACCCCCTTCGTGTGTATACACACACATAAGATCAATTAATACGCGCGTTAAAGATCATGTAATCCATGCCAGCGTTCGGTGGATTATGGAAACAAGCATACCCAGCATGCACACCCCCGAGAATGGAGTATGGCTGCCTACATGGCGGGATAAATAAACAAAACAGGTCATACATGTAAAATGCTACATGTCTGTATGAGTGCGTATGTGTGCGTGACCGAAACCTGACTGTGTGACACAGGAAACGAATGATGAGCGTCCAGTGGCAGCTGCCATTCGGCTCTGCCCAGGTAGGCAGCCTGTTGTGCAAATGACTACGTGTTTGTAAACCGATAAGAGATTGGTCTCTGACCTATGATAGGCGCTATTTAAGTATTCATATTATTTACTCATTCATTCATGCATTCAATGTGGGGACTGATCGATATATGCCACACCACATCTGCTGTTGGATTTTGTTCAAGCTCTAAAAAGAACACGAACTCTGCAACCTGCATTTCAAGTTCACACTTTTAGTCTTTTCCCACCGAGGTTCAGCATTCACGGGGGTTTTGTGCACATCGTGTTGCACACCTGTTCACTTGAAGAACAGGAACCTTTTTTTCTTTTTTTTTTTTTTAAACCAATATTCATAACATGTCTCAGCTGTAAATGGCAAGAAATTGGTCCATAAAAACAGTTCCCGAAAATTAGAACGCCAAAGCAGGACATTCGCTTAGTTTTACTGGGGGGTTTTTTTTGTTTGTTTGGTTTTTTTCATACACAGATTACAGAGCCATATCGGATAATTCCAAACAATTTATCCATAATAAAATTCATAGCGAAAGTAAAGAAGACTGGGTGCATTGTAGAAGTGACATCACACACACACACACACACACACACACACACACACACACACACACACACACACACACCACCACCACCACTACGACGACCACCACCACCACCAACCACCACCACCAACCACCACCACCACCACTACACCACCACCAACACCACAACAACAAAAGCGTGCAAAAATTTCGCATGAATACGGAACCGCGAACCCTGTTCCAGATTTTTTTTTTAACGCACCATCACCACTCACCAATATGATGAAGACAACTACATATTTTGTTAACTAAGCTAACTATCCCTGTTGTTAGTACCACCGCCTCTCTCCAGCACTGCCTTGCTAGACTTACCAGCTCCTGGGAGGCAAACTCAGCATTGTCGCTCCGGTCCACGTTGGAGTCATAGCAGTAGTCGAAGGCGAAGTGTTTGACTCTGTCCCTGCTGTCACCGTACTCCGAGAGGCCTTCCACCTGCACGTGACATACGTTAATTCGTGCACTGGGTTATCTGTCGCGCACACACACACACACACACACACACACACACACAGAGGCTCCCCACATCATCCCTCATCCCCCAGTTCTGCCCAATCTCCTCAGGTGTGTGTGTGTGTGTGTGTGTGTGTGTGTGTGTCTGTGTGTCTCTGTGCGTGTGTCTGTGTGCGTGTGTCTCCGTGTCTGTGTTTGTGTGTGTAGGGGAGTTTGAGGAGGGAGGTTGGAAGATCATGCAGATGGCTGGGTGAGCGTATCTAAAGGGGGTATTCATGGAACACCTCGCTGGGAAAGGGGTGCAGAAGGGTGGGAAGGGTGGATGGGAATGATTGGGGTACGTGGGAACATCGTGCAGAGAGAGTGGTGTCTGCAGAGCACTGCATGGGAGTGAGAGTGTTTTGGGGAAAGGTGGGCCAGGTGGATTGGGCAGGGGTGGGGGTGGAAAAAAAAAAAACAACAACTGCGCACAGAACAGGTTAACAAGAAGACCGTGTGTATGAGAATGGTAAGTGTGACGAAGCGTGAGCAGTGTATGAAATATCGTGTGTGAAGGGAAGGGGGAGCAAGTGTGCACAGTTATGTGGTTTGTATGAGTGTGAGAGAGGGCGTATGGTTGAGGAATGGGAAAGGTATAGCCGATAAAATAAATGAAGAGATGTCAGAGAAAGATGGATGGTGGGCCGGGTTCGGTGGAGAGGCTGATTTGTGGGCGTGGGTTCCCGTCCATGTGTCTGTCAGTGGCAAGGTGCATGTATCTGTGTGCGCATGAGTGCATGCATGTATGTATGAATGTATGTATGTATGCGTGTGTGTGTGTGTGTGAGTGTACATGCGTGTGTGTAATACCTCCTTTTCTCTTCCTTTCTACATCTGTCGGTCTTTCTAGAACGTGGAGAGGCTGAGAAAGAGAGGCAAAGAGAGGAAAGGCAGGCAGGAGACAGGGACAGGATGGCTGACTGGTGTACAGAGAAAAAGAATAATGGAGAAACAAAAACTAAGAACAAAAAACAGGCTCTCAGATTATAAACAATGAGGTCCTCCATAAATCATTGCTGATGGCACTCTGTGTGGTTTTTATCTTATTCCACTGAGTTTGTCCAGTTCATATAATAATGGCATCAACATGAACAACAGCCACAACAACAACAATAATTGAGGTCTACAGTGCTCTTTATGTTTGTTTTCTTTGGGAAAAGTAAGTCTGATTGAATTGAGGTTTCGTTGTGTGTGTGTGTGTGTGTGTGTGTGTGTGTGTGTGTGTGTGTGTGTGTGTGTGTGTGTGCGTGCGTGCGTGCGTGCGTGCGTGCGTGCGTGTGTGTGTGTGTGTGTGTGTGTGTGCGTGCGTGCGTGCGTGCGTGTGTGTGTGTGCGTGCGTGTGTGTGTGTGTGAACCCTAGAGCAAGCAGTACACGAGCACAACCAAAATGATCCTTATCTGCTGTGCACGGCCGGTAGTAGTAGTAGTTTCTTGACCAAACTGGAAATGGCCATGCTCATTCAAGTCACGGGTGAGCTCGCCAACACTTCAGTGTAGAGAGATCTTTAGGTCCACCTCTTCCCTCCCCTCCCCCCACTATCCAGGGCAAACGGGGGACAATGAAATCACCAATACCTATATCTACGCACAAACACGCCTTCCATCTTGACCCCATGCACTGACTTGGAACTGGACAATCCGGCAAGATAAACTACCTACCTGTATAGCTCAGCCCTGTGTGTGTGTGTGTGTTTGATCACTCTCACACGTCACGGGTTTTCAACAAACACCCGGTTGACCACACAGGGTAGATAACGGGGTGTAGGTATAGCTCCTTTGGGGGGAAGAAGGACAGAAGAAGCGGGTGAAGAAGAAAGAGAAGTCGAAGATGGAGGAGGAATAAATTTTAAAAATAAATAAATAAATAAAAAATCAGAAAAAGAACGAACGAAAGAAAGAAGAAGAAGGAGAACAAGAACAACAACAACAGCAGCAACAACAACAACTGCAGCAACAACAAGTGCGCGTGCGCACATGTGCGCGTGCACGTGTAAGTGCGTGTTTGTGTGTGAGTGTCTGCGTGTGGATACCGGTGATTGTACAACGCGCACCTCTGTGTGGAGTGATGACCTAGAGGTAACGCGTCCGCCTATATATATTTTGGAAGCGAGGGAATCTGAGAGCACTGGTTCGAATCACGGCTCAGCCGCCGATATTTTCTCCCCCAACACCAGATCTTAAGTGGTGGTCTGGACACTAGTCATTCGGATGAGACAATAAACCGAGATCCCGTGCGCAGCAGGCACTTAGCGCACGTAAAAGAACCCACGGCAACAAAAGGGTTGTTCCTGGCAAAATTCTGTAGAAAAATCCACTTCGATAGGAAAAAAAACAAATAAAACTGCACCCAGGAAAAAAAACAAAAAAATGGGTGCCGCTGTAGTATAGCGACGCGCTCTCCCTGGGGAGAGCAGCCCGAATTTCACACAGAGACATCTGTTGTGATAAAAAGAAATACAAATACAAAATTATGCGAGTTCGTACGTGTGTGTACGACTGAGTAAGTGCGCGCGCATAAATTTGTGAATGCGTGTGTGTGAATGAGTGTGTGTATGAGTGAGTGCGTGCGTACGTACATACACACACACACACACACACACACACAGTCAATATCCACAATTTACCCTCAGACGGAATGAGTAGTGTACACAACAAAGCGAAGACGTTCACTCCGTCAGTTACACACAAGAATGGAGGGAAGAAATGTGGATATTGCACACACGCACACGCGCGCGCATAAACGTCTTTGTGCGTGTACACACCGCGCGCAGATGTGTGTGTGTGTGTGTGTGCGTGATCGCCCATTGACGTGCATACACTTACAAGCGTGTATGTGTGTATGTGCCAGCGCATGTCAATTCGGAGATCAAAGCGAGCATGTCCACTTTGTGATGTGAACCCTGCAGGCCAAGCCACGGCAGACCAGGGACTGTGTGTATACTTTGCCTCTGTCAACAGCCGTAAATCACTGCTGCTCTGTCTATACTCTGCCACTTCCCCTAAGGCGTGCGTCCTCACGGGGAACAACCTGTGTGTGTTGATGTGTGTGTGTGTGTGTGTTACGACATCGACAGAACAAAGTTGTTGCACGTCTATCTGTCTCTCATTGGAATAATAAAAGCTTCCCCCAGTCCCTGCCTCTAAGCCCCCTCCCTCATCTTTTCGTTCCCCACCCTGTACTCACCATCTCAAAGACATCAGTTGTAAACAGAGTGTGATAAATTGTCAGAGTGATTTAATTTTATGTGTAATTGCAGCTGCAAAACAGGACAAGATCGAGCTACTTGTTTGGGATGAATGAAGATGATATATGTCAGGCTTGCCCTAAACGGACGGCGGTCAAGCACAAAGATCCATTATAAATCAATGTCAGATTCCAAGTGTTCACCAACTGTTCACCGACTTTACCCTTTTTTCTTTTTTTTTCTTTTTCACAAGATCAAAGTGGGCTGTCTTCAGAATCCATTCATGCAAGTGTATAGCCTCCGTGCAGATCCAACGAGAAAAAACGTCTTTTTGTCTTTAAAATATTCCACCACCACCCCCCCCACCCCCCAATTCCCGGAGCAAAGTTCTCGCAAAGTCTGGCTGGCACGCACGCACACACACAAGCATGCACGCGCAGACACAGACACGCACATATTGTGAGACACCTAATTCCCTTCCCTTCCCACCTCTCCCCTCCCTTTCTCCTTCCACTAAACCACTAACACTGACGTCAAAAGCGAAAACCCGTATTTATTACTTTTCCACTTCGCACGTTATCCGTTTTATCATGTCCTAAAACACTGAACAAGCCGAAAGAATGTTCTGCTGTGGGCTGTTCGGAATGTGGAGGATCTGCTTCTTCTTCTTCTTCGTTCGTGGGCTGCAACTCCCACGTTCACTCGTATGTACATGAGTGGGCTTTTACGTGTATGACCGTTTTTACCCCGCCATGTAGGCAGCCATTCTCCGTTTTCGGGGGTGTCGAGGAACTAAATCTATTTGACTGACTGACTGGGTGTTTGAGAGGTTCTTACGACCTGGCATATCGATTCTTCCACACAAAGTTCGCTTCGTCCTGGGCAGATATACCGGAACACCTCGTGTCAACGAAATGCTAGAGTCGTTCAGCTGGCCCTCTCTGGAGAAGCGACGCAAGACCTCCAGGCTGTCGATGCTGTACAAAATATATACCAATCAAGCCCACTGTCCGGACCACAAAAGGAAACTTAGCCCACTGCCGCCTCGCCAACGCCAAGGACACAACCAACAGTTTTCCATCATCACCACCAGAACACAGTACAGAGGCTCTTCATTTTTACCTAGGACCATCATAGACTGGAACTGCCTGCCCCAAGAAGCTGTGGCGGCCAAAACACTTGACACTTTTGTGTCAAGGGTCTCCAAGCAGTAAACACCACTTCCAGTACTGCAAAATATTTGCCCCTCCCCACCCCCGTCCAGTTTTACGTGCCAGAATAATAGACCCGTATAATTGTGGACCCTGAACAACGAAGAAGAAAAGTTGCATTCTTTTGAGGAAGCACTTTCTCGGTGTGTGATTCGTGCTGCTTTCACTGGGCAAAGTGCGTCGCCATAGTGAGCGCCACCCATATTTTCGCTTAATTTTTTTTTTAATGCAAGTTTATTTGTTTCACAATTAAAGTGTATTTTTTTAAATATTTATTTTACCAGAGACAAGCTCTTTGTTGCCGTGGGTTGTTTGTCGTGCGCCAAGTGCATGCTGCACACGAGACATCAGTATATCGTCTCATCCGAATAACCAGTGGCAGAAAATAATTAATGTAGATGGGAGCGAATGGGTGAAAACAACAATAGAAATAAAAAAGTTAAAGTGTTGGACTTTCAATCTGAGGGTCCCGGGTTCGAATCTCGGTAACGGCGCCCGTGGATAAAGGGTGGAGAATTTTCCGATGTCCCAGGTCAACATATGTGCAGACCTGCTAGTGCCTGAAACCCCTTCGTGTGTATACGCACGCAGAAAATCAAATACGCACGTTCAAGGGCCTGTAATCCATGTCAGCGTAAGGTTGGTTATGGAAACAAGAACATACCCAGCATGCACACCCCGAAAACGGAGTATGGCTGCCTACATGGCGGGGTAAATAAACAAAGCAGTCATACATGTAAAATATTACATGTATGTCTGAGTGTGTATGTGTGCGTGCCTGAAATCTGATTGAATGGCACAGGAAACGAATGATGAGCGCCCAATGACAGCCATCAGTCTACCCAAATAAGCAGCCTGTTGTGCAAATGACTCCGATCTTGTAAAGCGCTTAGACCTTGCATGGTTTCCGGCCGAGGAAAGGCGCTGTATAAATATCTGTATCAATCGATGATTAATTGTTCCTTTATGATCTTTTCACACAGCGTGGCGAACTTATGCAGATCAAATTAAATAAAATGTTAAAACATATTACATTTTTTGGGTACTCTTCTTGTTTTCTCTCTTCGATTATAACGTTTTTAATTAAAAAAAAAAAAAAAAAAAAAAAGCGAAGTGCGTTGAACGAAGGACCAGACAGACAACCATACAGACATACAAGCGCGCGCGCAAGCACACACACACACACACACACACAGACAGACAGACAGACAGAGACACAGAGAGAGAGAGAGCGCCGGGTACAGGAACTAACGTTCCATGAAGATTAACACCAGAGACAGAGAAAGGCATTTAGCAAAGTGAGGAGAGAATAAGTACCCAGCTTAAAACAGCCGATCAGCTGAACCAGAACGAAAATCAGCGGGGAGGAACTATATGGAGTAACAGAGAGAGTGCATGCGTTAACCCCCCCAAGGGAACTAACTGATTACGACTCGGTGTGCAAGGTGGAAATAACGGTCAGTTTTCCAAGGTAAAGCAAGAGAGCCAATCCAATCGTTTGACGCAAACTTGCTGTTGTTCGTTTGGCGAATGAGGTCCAATGAAGTTTGCATATGTCTGTTATTGTTGTTGTTATTGCTGCTGCTGCTTTTATTGCTGCTGTTGAAGTAGGATCATCTTTGACATTTGAAAAATAAAGATTATAGTGAGCCAAAAGCATGAACATTCATTGGCTGTTGATGCTGCTGTTTTCTGTCGTCCAGACACAGAGACAGACAGACAGACAGACAAGAGAGAGAGAGAGAGAGGAAACGAAACAAACCCAGCACTGGAAAAAAATAAATCACACATATACTCGCAAAAACACACATATACATGTATAATATACATGATATTCACAGATAGATAGAGAGAGAGACAGTTTGTAATGATTGGTGAGCGTTTCAGTCACCATGTAGCCTAACCCAGAATTCTGTGTTAGATACGGACAGCTCCCCCGTTGAGAGAGCCTCGCCACGTTGATCACATTGGTTTTATCTTCAAATTTGTCGCCAACGATAATTAACCCTATTGCTGCCGTGGGTTTTTTTTTTTAACTTGCGCTGAGCACAATGCCGCACGACGAATCTCAGTCCGACACAACAGCGATCAGTATAACAGCAATATTCAAAAGATTTCAAACAAAGAATATCTCATATTGCGACTATGAAGCAGACATTTTAGTAATGCCCAAAGGATTTCTTTCAGTGTTGATTTTTCTTTTCTTTTTAAGAGGACTGCCTGGCGGTTCTGAAAGATTATAGGCCGTTTCAAGCGTTTCGCTTTGAGCGACTCTTTGCCCCTTAGTCTCTGGTAAGCTCGGAGCACCTGGTTGCAGTCCTAAGTCCAGCTCCCCTATCTAATCATTTCCGCCCCCGGAAAGCCCGCTAATACCCCGTGTCGGGTCGAGGCAAAGCGAACTATGACCAATAGCTACAGGCCTGTGATAGGTTCACCTGCCGACTGACTGACTAACTGGCCGACTGAGTAGTGACTGAGTAGTTTGATTTCTTTCTTTCTTTCTTTCTTTTTATTTATTTTTTTTTTTTTTTTTATTCATACAATAACACATGTTACGAAACTGAAACTGTTACACATGTTTATACATTCATACACACACATCGATTTCCATACATACACGAATAAACACGTAAAGGAATGCATGAAATCATACGCGCGCGTACACCCACCCACACTAATATATATATATATATATATATATATATAGAGAGAGAGAGAGAGAGAGAGAGAGAGAGAGAGAGAGAGAGAGAAATATATATATATGTATAAAAAAAAAGGACACACACACCCACACACACACACACACACACACAGAGAGAGAGAGAGAGTTAAATATATACATATTGCCACGTTGAAAATGAAAATTGTTCAACTACCAAGTTAAGTCCTTCTGCCCGTGGAAATGTGTGTTGGCAGCCCTGGATAACTTTCACCCCTGGATGACAAGTGCAGCGATATCTTGCATGCCGCAGCTCGTGCTTATCTTGCCTAGTGATCTCACACATCCAATTGATTTCCATAACCATTTTCGTGCTGTTTGCCCGCGAGTGGTGCTTGGTTAATCTGGTTTGAACCAATAGATCGATTATTTCTTTTTTTCTTTTATCGATTTGAGGAGGAGTATGGGAGATATTTTGGTGAAGGAGGGTGGGGTAGGTTACACAGACCCCTCGGATGTCCAGTGAGTGTCTGAATGACCCAACCTTTAGCTTCCGTGGTCAGAATTGTGGTATTCTTTGTCAACATTCACCTCTTCAGTATAAGAGCCTTCCGCTTGCAATATTTTGATGATGGTAATTGGGCTGAAACGCTGTTAACGTCGTCTCTTTCGCCGTTCGTATGGAGAGAGTTAAAGGACTGGACTGGACAGTCGAGTGCTGTGGCAGTGACGTTTTACAATGGGTCCTCGTACTTAATGTTTCTGATGACGTGAGGATTTGTAAGAAGTTAATACAAGCACATGGATAGCCTTCCACCGGATCGTCAAACCACCACGGCTGTTAGGACTCTTTGAAATCCGGGAAACGTCCAAATATCACTGAAGACGAGGAGTAACAACAACAACGATAATAATAAAAATAAAATAAAATAAAATAATAATGGTATTTATATAGCGCGAATCTTGTGCAGAGACAAATCAAAGCGATTTCGCACCAGTTATTCACACGCATGCATAACACTAAAACGACAATAATGATAATCATCAGAAGAAGAAGAAAGAAGAAGAACAACAACTACAACAGTATCAGTATCAGTAGCTCAAGGAGGCGTCACTGTGTTCGGACAAATCCATATACGCTACACCACATCTGCCAAGCAGATGCCTGACCAGCAGCGTAACCCAACGCGCTTAGTAAGGCCTTGAGAAAAAAAGAAAAAAGAAATAAACAACAACAACAACAAAACAACAACAACAAGACAATAATGGTGATAAATAAGCAAATAAAACATGCTGACACACAATCACACATACGCACACACACATGCATAACAGATATGCAACAAACATGCAGATTCACTGATATGGAAGCACAAACAAATACACATAAACGTACACGAGCCCCGACACACACACACACACACACACACACACACACACACACAATCTCCCACATTACCATGCACCCCTCTCCTCCACACACACACACACACACACACACACACACACAAACAAACAAACAAACAAAAACAAAAACAACAACAGATGTTGCAGCCCTAAACAGAATCGTAAAAACTACCACCAAGATTACCGGGGCTCATCTACCTTCTCTAGAAGACATATATTATAAGCGGCTACTCAAAAAAGCAAAATCGGTCAACCAGGACGCATCCAGCTTTTGGGATTTTCGAGATGCTCCCCTCTGGTCGACGGTACAGAAGTATAACGACGAAAACCCAAAGCAGTCAACGCCCTGTCTCTTGAACAAATCCAGTATGAAAAATAGAATTGTGCAATCAACAAACATCTACCTGAAGATCTAGTCATCAGCCCCATCCACGTACATGTAACATGCAGCTTCTGTTCAAACGTGTGTGTGTGTGTGTGTGTGTGTGTGTGTGTGTGTGTGTGTGCGCGCGAGAGAGAGAGAGAGAGTTTGTGTGTGTGTGTGTGTGTGTGTGTGTGTGTGTGTGTTTGTGCAGTGCGTGCATGTGTGAGTATGCGCAAGTTTTTTTTATATTGATATTCACTTGTATGTATCCTAATTTCTACAGTTATCTGTGTTTGTGTATGATTTTCGATTTATGTTCGTACCTTGTTATGTACTATCCCCCCCCCCCCCCCCCATTTCTACAGTTATCTGTGTTTGTGTATGATTTTCGATTTATGTTCGTACCTTGTTATGTACTATCCCCCCCCCCCACCCCCCACCCCCCCCCCCCCCCCCCCCTCAATATTCCTTGTGAACCTGGTACACTTGGTAATAAAGACATATTCTATACTATTCTATTCTAACAACAACAACGACAACAACATGCTGAATGTTTAGAGGGCTGGCTTCTCGCCCAAGTTTAGTGCGCTCGGTCCCCGGTTTCGGCACCCCGGTTTGTGCAGACCCTCTTCGTGTGTTAACGCACGCAGAGGATCAACTACGCACGTTAAAGATTCCTGCAATCCATGCCAGCGTTCGGTGAGTTAGGGAAACAAGAACATACCCAACAAGCACAACCCCCCGAAAAACGGCGAATGCAGTTCTAGTGATGATGGGATCCAGGCCAGTGAGGCATGCCTACATCAGTGTCTTCTCGCTTGCCAACAGGCCGCTTGCTAGGAATGATTTGTGTGTTCGCTCAAATTGCTGTTATTTCACTTCGCAGTGCTAGTCGTTCAGTCATCTATGAGTGGGCTTTTACGTGTATGTCCGGTTGTTGTTGTTTTTGCACCGCCATTTAGGCAGCTATATTCCGTTTTCGGGGTGGTGCTTGTTGGGTACACACAGAGAATGTACAGTTCCAGTGCTTTCAACAGTGTCACGCGCGTGCCGGTGCACTCACACACACACACACACACACACACACACACACACACACACACACACACACATGCACAGGCGTTCGCATGTTAACGCAAGCTTGCACCTACGTGTATAATTTATGTGCACAAGTATACGCACAACACACAAACAGTTGGTTTTTCATTGTGTTATATGCAACACCTGTCCCACGCTGAGCATGCAATCAAAGTTTCGGTCTTTCCCACGCTCTGGCTAAAATTCAAATGTGAGAGTGTGTTAAAAGAAAGGAAAAAAAAATCATTAAAGAAAAAAAAAGTCATTCAAAACTAAAGAAATGAAGCTTATCTAATAATCTCTCTCTCCACCCCCCCCCCTCCACACACCCCACCTCAAGCGAACCCACCCCACCCCTACGATCTCTCTGCACGTGGCGTATGTCTGTGCGCGCGCGTGCATTGTGAAACGTCGACAAAAAGGAAATTCCATCCTCCATACAGCAACAACAAGAACAAATTATTCTGTACCAGTCTGAAATCAAAAAAAAAAAAAAAAAAAAAAAAATCCCTCACAAAACACCAGCATGTGAGAGAAGCCATGCAAGGCCGCATACTCAATGGGCCATCACACGCCACACGTGTGTTCAACAGACTTCTCCACAAGACCTTTCAGTTGGATTCAATGCCCAGTTTCGCGACACAGGTCGTAACGAACACGAAAAAGGCGGTGATAATAATACAACGCTCCCTTCCCTGTTTTCCTTGTTCCCTGGAAGGCAGCAATACACAGCTCTGGCATGTCAGTCATTATACACAGCTCTGGCATGTCAGTCATTATACACAGCTCTGGCATGTCAGTCATAATAATACACAGCTCTGGCATGTCAGTCATTATACACAGCTCTAGCATGTCAGTCATTATACACAGCTCTAGCATGTCAGTCATAATAATACACAGCTCTGACATGTCAGTCATAATGCACAGCTCTGGCATGTCAGTCATAATACACAGTTCTGGCATGTCAGTCATACATAATACACAGCTCTGGCATGTCCGTCATTATACACAGCTCTGACATGTCAGTCATAATACACAGCTCTGGCATGTCAGTCATTATACACAGCTCTAGCATGTCAGTCATACATAATACACAGGTCTGGCATGTCAGTCATACATAATACACAGCTAAGGCATGTCAGTCATACATAATACACAGCTAAGGCATGTCAGTCATACATAATACACAGCTCTGGCATGTCAGTCATTATACACAGCTCTAGCATGTCAGTCATAATACACAGCTCTAGCATGTCAGTCATAATACACAGCTCTGGCATGTCAGTCATAATACACAGCTCTGGAATGTCAGTCATACATAATACACAGCTCTGGCATGTCAGTCATAATACACAGCTCTGGCATGTCAGTCATACATAATACACAGCTCTGGCATGTCAGTCATAATACACAGCTCTGGCATGTCAGTCATACATAATACACAGCTCTGACATGTCAGTCATACATAATACACAGCTCTGGCATGTCAGTCATACATAATACACAGCTCTGACATGTCAGTCATAATACACAGCTCTGGCATGTCAGTCATACATAATACACAGCTCTGACATGTCAGTCATAATACACAGCTCTGGCATGTCAGTCATACATAATACACAGCTCTAGCATGTCAGTCATACATAATACACAGCTCTGACATGTCAGTCATAATACACAGCTCTGGCATGTCAGTCATAATACACAGCTCTGGCATGTCAGTCATACATAATACACAGCTCTGACATGTCAGTCATACATAATACACAGCTCTGGCATGTCAGTCATACATAATACACAGCTAAGGCATGTCAGTCATACATAATACACAGCTCTGGCATGTCAATCATTCTTTCGGTTCATAACGCGTACGGCTTACGTACAGTTCACAGGTTGAAATATTTCAGCTGCTGGGACATGGCGGGGAATTATACTCAACTTCAAAGCGTTGTTGTCATTGTCCTTGACATTCACTTCTTTTATTGCTGTTTTTGTTGTTGCTGCTGCTGTTTTGTTGTTATTGTGTTGTTGTGGTGGTCGTCTTTGTTGTCGAAGTTACGTGTTGTTGTTGATATTGGTGGTATCGTCATCCTTTATTTTTTTTTATTTTTTTTTAAAATCAAATATCCTTTTTTCAAGGTCATGGTGATTATCATCATCTTTGTTGCTGATGTTGTTGGTGTCGTTGCTGTTGTCTTTGCAAACTGTTGTTGTTGGTGGTGCATCTGTTGTACATGTTGTTGTTTTTGGTTTTTGTAACCACTTTCATTTAGTACAAAGAGTAAACAACTTCCCTCACTGCCACACAAGACCGCGGGCAAACAGATGGAGAAATGCCTTGGCTCCGGCACTACGCCTTGGGAATGATGCTGTGTATCAGATGTCTGTCAGCACTGCTTCCTATCTGGCACCGCTCTCTCCTTGTCTCAGTGGGGAATACATGTATCCGGTTCAGCCACATGCACGTGGACACACAGAGACAGACAGACAAGCCATGCGCGCACAACACAAACACATTTTGAGAGAGAGAGACAGACAGACAGACACAAACACAAACGCAGACAGATACTGAGAGAGAAACAGAGACAGAAACAGAGACAGACAGACAGACAGAGACAGTGACAAAGACAGACAGACAGAGACAGTGACAAAGACAGACAGACAGACAGACAAACAGACAGACAGAGACAGGGAAACAGAATCACACACGCGCGCTCGAACACGCCCGACGGAAAGAGACAGAGAAGGAAAATGTGTGTGTGTGTGTGTGTGTGTGTGTGTGTGTGTGTGTGTGTGTGTGTGTGCGTGCGTGCGTGCGTGCGTGTGTGTGTGTGTGTGCGTGCGTGCGTGCGTGCGTGCGTGCGTGTGTGTGTGTGTGTGTGTGTATGATACGGATAGCTTAGTTTATTCAATAAAATGTCATGGCCCGTCAAGCGAGAGAGTACAGAGAAAGGAGAGAGAGGTATGGACACACACACACACACACACACACACACACACACACACACACAGAGAGAGAAAGAGAGAGAGAGAGGGGGAGAGAGAGAGCACGAAACGAAACGAAATATTTCGCAAAGGAACACCTGTGGCAATGAACGTACATCATCGATCACCGCAGCAGCGTTATGGTTGATGCGAATGTATCATTTTAAGGGCAGCGGATCCCACGTACACACGTACACAACCATCCGTCCTCTGATGACCGAACAGCAAAAGCACTGAGCAGACGAGCCTACCGATATTTGGCGAAATTATTATGCAAGATCTCTTTTTTTTTTTTTTTTTTTTTTTTTGCCAAGTCATCTGGAATACCACTATTCGCTATATATGTTTAGTTATCTTATTCGGTGCTGCGAGAATGAATCGTTAAATGTTTCATCGAGTCTTATCTTTACAGCAAACTGCAGCAAACTTTCATTACCAAAAAAGCGCACAAAGTGGGCTAAATGTTTGACGATTCAAGCCAAAATTACGTTACAATATAGTTATCTGAAACAAAGTGTGTGCATAGTGTGTGTGTGTGTGTGTGTGTGCATATGTGTGTGTGTGTGTGTGTGTGTGTGTGTGTGTGTGTGTGTGTGTGTGTGTGTGCATATGTGTGTCTGTGTGTGCGCGCGCGCGCGTGCGAAATGAGCGCTGGGGCGTGTGCTTGATTATTTTGTATGCGACAGACAAGTAAGTGTATGTCCTTTATCAAAATAATGCCATTCAGAGTCGGCAAGCTCTGTTTAATCTAAACATACACTATCGACGTTCTTGGCTGTTCTCAGTACTGTCGCTCTTTAAAATCATACCGTGGACAATGCACGTGTTGGCAAGAGTCTCGGCCACACCCCGATGAGCTTTCTCCTTCTTTGTTGTTCATGAAAGGTTCTGCGCAGACAGGCAGGGTGAAAGAGAAAGTTCTGAAGGGCGAGACTAACAGTGACGTATTCATCCCGAGCTTTATTTTACCTCACAGGTGTCCGGGCAGTAACCTACCACCATGTGAATGGAGACAGTCTGTAAGGAAGAAGAAGAAAAAAAAAGGGGGGGGGGGCAGGGGGGAGGGGGGAGGCGGGAGATGGGGGGGGGGGGGGGGGGGGGGGGCAACAAACAAACATACTCGCTTTTATAAGAATTGTAAACTTTTCATTACCATGGGTCCTTCCTCAAGGAATGTGAGCAATGGAAATGATACTGGAGGTAAAATGCCAGACCTAAGAGAAGTTATGAGAATGATCCAGCAAAAAAAAAAAAAAAAAAAAAAAAAAGCAAAGATGTGCAAGGATATTAATACTAACATGAGGGGGAAAAAACTAAAACGAAAAAAAAAAACAACTCTGGTTTGGGACGTCGGCACTTTCATCCAAGTGACTTATTTACAATGCACAAATTTTACAGACTTTCTCCATTTTGTCAGTTTCACAGACTCGGCGCTTTTTTTTTCTTTTTTTTTATATACAGATCTGCAACCATACGGAATGTTATGCCAGACAGAGTGCGTGTGACAAACAAACGGACAAGTATGAGGTCAGGTGCCACCGGTCACCCAACACAGAAGCCATACATATAAAAAAAAAAATTATCGGCACCAGACACTCGACAGAAGTCTCCGAACACACCCTGCACCGTTTCTTTGTTCTTATTCTTTCTTTCTTTCTTTCTTCCTTTTTTCCCCCTGCCCCGGCCAGACAGACAGCTTTGCGCGGCATTCCATCACGACTCAGAAAGCATTATGCCAGATGAGTTGAGAGAGAGAGGTGGGGGAAGGGGGGAGGGATGGGCGCGAGGTGGTAGGGGGTGGGGGAGAGAGAGAAAGAGGGGGAGACAGAGAGACGGGGGGCATAGACAGACACATACAGACAGACAGACAGACAGAGAACATTGAAGAACGATGCTGTGTGTGTGTGTGTGTGTGTGTGCGTGTGTGTGTGTGCGTGCGTGTGTCAGACGGACAGACAGACACTGAGACAGACAAGACAGACAGACAGACAGACAAAGACAGACAGCACTGACAGAAACCAGGTCAAAAGGCACACAGAGAGCGAACAGAATGCAGCACACAACACTCAGCGTGAGCTCTTGCATGCTGACAGGTTGCGTCTGCTGCACGTGTTGCGATAATAACTGCTGGAGGAAGTGAGGTGTAGGGGGTGAGGGAGAATGGCGGTGGGAAGCAGATGCCACGGGATGGGTGGGGTGTGTGGGGGGGGGGGGGGGCACTTGCATTGCTGTGTGGGTCGTCAGTTGTTGTCAAGGTCGTCTACTGGATTCTGTGCTGGGTGGCAAGGTCTTTCTGAGTCGAGATGTTGAGCGAATCTTTTTTTGACTGTCGGTCTTAGTGGACGTGAGATAAATAGAAAGAGAGAGAGATAGAGGGGGGGGGGGGGGGGGGGGGGGGGGGGGGGGGGGGGGGGGGCTGGTAAACCTATAAATAACGCCCAAACGCGTATGTGTCTGGCTATCCGTCTGTGTGAGAGCGCGTACGCATGCGTACGTGTGTGTGTGTGTGTGTGTGTGTGTGTGTGTGTGTGTGTGTGCATGTGTGTGTGTGTGTGTGTGTGTGTGTGTGTGCGTGCGTGAATGTGTGTGTGTGTGTGTGTGTGTGTGTGTGTGTGTGTGTGTGTATGCAGTATACAGAATAAAATATCTATATCACAAAGTGTACCGGGTTTACAAGGAATATTGTGCATGTTGTGTGTGTGTGTGTGTGTGTGTGTGTGTGTGTGCGCGCGCGCGCGCGTGTGTGTGTGTGTGCATTTGTGTCAGTTTGATTGTATCAGTGTCGGTTCGTTAGACCGGATATTGTATGACATATGCATGCTACGACTGAATATGACAGAGACGACTCAACACAAATCGACGGCAAGAATTTCCGGAAGGTGAAGGACTGAAACCCCAGCCAAAGAGACACACGCTCGCTGCCAGAGACAGAGGCACCACCGTGCAGGCCAGAGAACCGGGAGGGGCGGGAGGAGGGGGGGGGAGAGAGGGGGGGGAGGTGGATGTGGGGGGGGGTGGGGGGTAGCTTGCACACAACACAAACAAATCACCATGATGCAAGCCTACTGCCTGGCAGACACGTGTCCCACACACAAAGAGAGAACTGTCAAGACAAGCATTGCGATGCGGCTTTCCTCTGGAACACCCTCCTGAACCTGCTCTGCCAGTTCTTGTGGCATCCGTGGATCCTTTGTTTCGTTTTGCACGTGTCTGCACCTCATGGGCATGTCATACACACGTACGTACGTGAGGCGGGCGGTGGCCTCGCCTGGTGGTAATGCACCAGACTAGGAAACTGATAAGTGTTCACTGGTTCGATTCCGGTGTACGGGCCGGGATTTTTCTCCCGCCCCCTCCCTCCATCTTCCTCCACTAAGTTAGTTCATGGGTGGTGGTCTGCGTGCTAGTCTTTTGGATGAGATGGACCAAAGAACTGTCTCTCTGTCACAATTTTGTAGGAAAACAAATGGACTGTGACAGCATGACAAATTAATCATTATACACTTGCAGACTTGCTCCTCCCGCGGAGAGCAGCCCGAATTTCACACAGAGAAATCTGTTGTTAACAAAACGTAATATAATACAACACAAAGCAATACAATGCAATACAATACAATACAATCGTGTCTATATCAGTGATTGGCGGAGAGTCGGACACTTCCCAGGTAACTGTCACACTGATCAAAGCAGCACGTACAACCTGAGTTTCTGGCGCCTAATTGTCTTCCACGAGGACAAAACTTGCGATTTAACATGCGCGCAAAATCGTTCAGATACTTGAAAGAGATTATCAGATTCAAGATTTAAGCTGCATGACAATGGCAAAAACATTGTGCACGGGACACAGAGAGACAGAGGATGGGAGACAGACAGACAGACAGACAAGCAGACAGAGACAGAATCGAAAATATTTATATTTGTATTTCTTTTTATCACAACAGATTTCTCTGTGAGAAATTCGGGCTGATCTCCCCAGGGTGAGCGCGTCGCTACACTACAGCGCCACCCCTTTTTTTTCCATTTTGTATTTTTTCCTGCATGCAGTTTTACTTGTTTTTCTTATCGAAGTGGATTTTTCTACAGAATTTTGCCAGGAAAAACCCTTTTGTTGCCGTGGGTTCTTTTACGTGCGCTAAGTGCATACTGCACACGGGACCTCGGTTTATCGTCACATCCGAATGACTAGCGTCCAGACCACCATGCCACTCAAGGTCTAGTGGAGGGGGAGAAAATATCGGCGGCTGAGCCGTGATTCGAACCAGCGTGCTCAGATCCTCTCGCTTCCTAGGCGGACGCGTTACCACTAGGCCATCTCTCCACACAAATATGGCATGGATATGAAATTATACGTCCCTTTAAGTGAATTAGCTTCCTCTAGTTCCCCCTCCCTGCTCCGTCCCCTTTTTTCATGTTTTATACACATATTTCATTTCGTTTCGGTTTTTGTTTTTTGTTGTTGTTTTTTGGGGTTTTTTTTTAAATCAAATCAAAGGCTAACAGTTTTTCCCCAACTGTATTTTCTAAATGGTGGGGTTCTGAAAACAAGTCGCCAACTCCACCTCCACACCGGCAAAGAAAACAGATGGTTTGGTAAAGTGCCGGAAAAATAACACACTCGGTGCGCTCAAGGGGAGTGAATCAACCTTGATGTGATAGCCTGGATGCATAAACTAGAACTCGGGAGACCAAAAATACCTACCCTCCACTGTACGAGGAAGCTCCAGGATTCTCTCCGACTATACGCGCAGCGTCTGTGAGAAATATCAAATGCACAGGTCTATCTACACGTCTCGTCGGTGCTCTGCAAATGCGCCATAAATATAGTCACAGACGAAACGGATTTATGAACAGCTTAAAGCTGCGCGATTCTGCCATCTCGTTCTGCCACTGCCCGGGATTATTTATAAGCCTAGCTACCTCTTAGCTGCTCTCCTGACAGATTCTTGAAGTAGACTGTATATATGCAAATACTCTTTCCACTGCTGGTCAATGCCCCTGT
>NC_134879.1:46121157-46143657 GCF_041734735.1 Babylonia areolata | reverse complement strand
TGCATGGCAACAACAAGCTGACTGAAAATTGGCAATCGACTGAGTTGTATGTACTTTTACTCCTCAAGTACCTCCAAAGCACAACACACACACACACACACACACACACACACACACACACACGTTTGGGCGTTAGAGATTCATCAACCTCCCCCCCCCCCCCCCCTCTCTCTCTCCGGCACCGCACCCACCCATTACACGCTACCATACACGCCGGCATTCACACACCAATAGCCGTTGTTATTATATTCAAAACGAACATCACGCGCGCTTCCGATCCGCACGCTCTGTCTAGTATAGTGTGCCTCCGCTGGCAAATGATCCTTCGCCCACTGTCAAGAGCACGAAACAGATGGGGAACGGCAGCTGAAAAAACGAACAACACTACACTACACTACACTGCACAGAGGCAGCAGCTTGCAGTCATCGTGTGGGAATAAACCTTGATACTGTGCTGCTCGGATTTAGCTGCTGTAGCAGCATCAGCTACTGCTGTTGAAATAACCCCTGTTTTGTTTTGGAAACTATAACGCCGGCAACAGAAATGCTGGTCAACTCTGCAAACGCGCGAACCCATATTGCCGACAAAAAAACATGTGTGCACACATTTCAAATCCGATAACGGGAGTGGGGGGGGGGGGGGGGGGAAGCGCCGGGGGTGGTTAGAAAAGCAGTTGTTGAACTTGGGTGAGAAGGATGTTTTCTGTTGGACTGTCTGGAATTACATTACCTGCGCTATATTGTTTGTCTTAAATCTATCAATTAAGAAGTGTGCACGCTTTCCAGAGTTTCCTTCAGCCTGACTGGAAACGGAAAAGTCAGTCTGAACTATCACGTTCTCTTCAAACAAAGGGCGGTCACTGCAGAACGCTGGCAACGTGTTTCAAAAACTCAAAGCCGCTGGCACCGAAACCAAACTGAAACTAAAAGTTCATTACTTAAACATCATAACCCCACGTACCTTCCACTGAGCGGGCGAACACGCACAGCAACACGCACATTGGCCATTTAGGCTACAAATTCGGGGTAGATTTCTTCACCCGTCATCACAAAGAATCTTTGATGTATCCATCTCCGCCAACACACACACACACGCTCGCACACAAACACGTTATCCCAGCACGCGCGATGAGAGGGAACTACTATCCCACACATAAAAAACAGAAACACACACTCCCACGTTGAACTTCGCACGCTCACTGCGGTGGCTGCTTGGCAAACACACACACACTCTCTCTGCACCACCCCTCTCTCTGACTTGCCGGTTTTCAACTTGGCCTCGCCATCTCCCCACTCGCGACGAAAAAGTTTCGTGGGCGAGGCTATTGTTGACAGTGGGGGGTGGCAGGTTAATGATTTGAACCACCGCCCCCTTATCTTTTCCTCGATCGTCAAGTCTCGATTTTCACGGCTTGGTTTTGATTGCTGTGTGTGTGTGTGTGTGTGTGTGTGTGTGTGTGTGACTGCGTGCGCGCCGCGCACAGGTGCCGCCGAGTTGTATATGCAAGTGTACCAAAGCGGTACCGACGAAGGCGCACTGAAGTGTGTTTTGTATTTAATCATTGTTTCAATAGTATGCAGCTTGTTTGCCCGCGGCTGCGTGCATGAACACCGCGCACGCCGGCTTTGTGCTTGCGCCGGGTGCGCGCGCGCCCGTGTGTGTGATTGTGTGTGTGTGTGTGTGTGTGTGTGTGTGTGTGTGTGTGTGACAAGAGAGATGTCATTGACACACGGCACACACGCGCACAAGCGTGCACGCACACACACACACACACACACACACACACACACACACCGGCACACAAGCACCGCGTGCCGCTCAGTTTTACAAGTGACTGAGTTTTCTGGCTAATCAAAGATCAACTGAAACTGATTGTCACACACACACACACACACACACACACACACACACACACACACACACACACACACACACACACACACACACACACACACACACACACACACAAACTCGGCGAAAAACCTCTCAAACAAGGGAACTAAATTGATTTCCACGAGTTTTCAGGCTGACACACGAGTACTTTCCCATACAATGCCACCACGTAAGAGACATCCGGAATGCTAGTCCCATATTGTACGAGACAAAAGTGGCCTTTTTGTTTTTCTCTTCCACCCTGACTAGCGGGTCATTCTGTTTGACTGACGTTTCTGCAGTGCCGGACAGAATCATATCATCACCGTGGGTGGCAATCACTAGCACGTATAGGCCTACACTACCATGCATAAAACAATGGATACAACCTCATTATCTACCTGGCATAATAACAGCACGTATCATGGAAAGCAGGCTCTTTTGGATGACGTAACAGAGACAAACCGACACTCGACAATTCATGGTCCCAGTTAAATGCTCCCGGGCCGGGCTAGGTCCTGTAAGACTGATTCAGAAATGGCTGGAACAAACCCCGAGGACCCTATACGTGAACAACTGACTCAGTACGGAACAGCATTCACTAGAAGGTCGATAATCGCCAGCCGCTGCACAGTGAAATATCTCGTGGCCACTGAAGGTTTTTTTTTCCGTGGTGGACTAACAATACGTGACACGTGTTACAACACAATAGTCATCTGAAAATCGCTGCTCTCAAATATCCTGAACACTCGCGGGTCGGAATCGTTGTGGCGATGGAGGGGCAGGCTGTGGTGAGGTCTGTGACAAAGTCTAAAGACCTATCCAGACTATGTCCAACTTGTCGCCATGGCAACCGGCTCGCATATAGCACTGCACCATCCAAGAAACCTTCAGTTAAATGTTACGTGTCAGTTGTGGGTCCGAGTCAGTCCATAGACACTAAAATTCCCTGAGATATTAGTGTCTATTGTCAGTCCATGATAAAAAAAATTTGTGCTGAAAGGCCCAGCGAAATAAAGAAGATCATCTGAGGAGAATAACCAAACCCCGGCGGGCGCCGTTGCGAGTTATTCGTCAGGTACACTGACTGCTGCGGGGTGAGGACAAAGTCAATCTGGTTGTGTGTTCTCCCGTTCGGTGCATGCCAGGTTGTTCTTGACAGTTTGTGAGGGTAAAGAGTGTTAGCGATGGTGAGCCTTTGGCTGCACGCAAACTCCAGAAGGCGAAGTCCCCTGTCGTTGGTGTCTCCTGTGCCATACTGGCCCACTGTTCCAGCCCAGTCGTTGTAGGCATCTGAGCCGATTTTGGCATTGAAGTCCCCCTGTACAATGATGATGTCTTTTTGGGGGGCCTTCTTGATGGTGTCTTCTATTTTTTCGTAAAATTCTTCGACATCCTGGTCTTCATGGTCAGTTGTTGGTGCATATACTTGGATGATTGTGATGTTATTCGGTTTAGCTGACACTCGAATACTGATGACACGGCTGGTAACTGGTGTGCAGCTCATGATGCATCCAATGACTTCTTTGCGTACGATGAAACCTACGCCATGTTCATGTCGAGAATCTTCACCACTATACCACATCTTGTGTCCGTCATCCGTCATCATCTCTCCCAATCCCGTCCATCGTACTTCTGATAACCCCACAATGTCCCATTGGTAACGTTTTAGTTCATGCTCAAGTTCTTTCACTTTGCCGCATTGATATAGCGTGCGGACGTTCCATGTTCCAATGATGACTTTTTCTTGTGGCAACTTAAATAGTTCTTTCGCTCCAGTAGCTGACTTTACACTTCCACCCTGAGGCAAGCCAATGGTAAGCGCGGTCGTTGTTGATCCGGGCCTCGACCGATCCGGCATGTTGCTGGCTATGGTTGTGTCCTTCATGTCTTTTCTGTGGGCTTAGGTTATTCCTTGGTGGCGCCAATCTCCTCTCCAAGTCTCCTACCAGTTACACCGCCGGTTACTCGGTCGCGCCATGACACAGCAAGCTTAGTGAAAACATGGACGCCACGGGAAGGCGTTGCTGTGGACACAGTAATGTAGGAGAGGCCTTTTGCAATAACCTTACTGTCTGGCAAGCCAGGCAGTGGCTATGCGGCGATCACTTCGCCTGGAAAGGAGAGGTTATCGAGTGACACATCACTTTCCTTGAGTGAGCGGGACGTCCAGCACCAGACCTCACTATCCACCAACACCCAAGTTCAAATTTTCATGAACGGACAACAACTTGAAGAAGTGGATGCTTTCAAATATCTCGGCTCCACCCTCACAAACGACGGTCGCTCAACAACTGAAATAAAGATTAGGATAGCGATCGCAACATCAGCAATGGCTAAGCTCAGCAAGATTTGGAAGAGCAGAGAGATCAGCTTTCCAACAAAGATCAAACTGTACCGATCCCTGGTGCTATCCATACTGCTGTATGGATGTGAAAGTTGGACTTTAACAGCAGAGACTACTAGGAAAGTCCAGACGTTTGAGACAAAATGCTTCAGACGACTGCTTGGAATCTCATGGAAGGACAGAAAGACCAATGACTTTGTCAAGAGCCAAATAACTATGCTAGCGGGTCCACTGGAACCACTCTTAGCAGTGGTCAAAAGGAGGAAGCTGTCATGGTTCGGGCATGTGACACGCCACAATTCACTGCAAAAGACAGTTCTACAGGGAACGCTAGAGGGTGGTAGGCGAAGAGGGAGGCAAGCCAAATGCTGGATGGACAACATCAAGGAATGGACCAATATGGATAGCGCTACGCTGATACGACAGGCAGAAGATAGAACCGGATGGCGTCGTCTGACTACGGAATCGTCCCTCATGTCTCCTCTGCGCCCATCCCGGGCAGGAGAATGAATGGAAAATGGAACACTGACTGAGGTCCGATTCGCCAATTCCCGTTTCGCCTTCCCTTTGATCGTGCCGCCACCCTCACTGGCTTTTCAAGTTGACCTTGAGAGTTTGACACTCTGTCCCGTTTCCCATACTAGTCCAGGGCAGATACAAAAATATAGTGCGGGAGAAAGATATCTATCATATTTCTGTTTCGCGTATTCTTTTTCTGTCTGTCTGCCGTCTCTCTAACGCGCACGCGAGCACACACACACACACACACGTCACAGTACACTCACACACACATACATACACACACACACTCTCTCTCTCTCTCTCTCTCTTGAGATACGCCGCATCAGTTACCGCGCCGGGATTAGTCAGTTAGAATTTGTATATGCACAGAAGCCACAATCAGCTTCTTTAAACACTTGTAATTCTCATCTTGTCTTAAGACATTGAGGGTTAAACGTTATGAATATATTTACGATACAGTGCCGACTTCCAGCTTCCGAGCAAATTTCATACTACCTTGTCCAAGAGAAAGCTTTGACTGCGTTACAAAAATTAATTACCGACACACTGGGCCAAACTGTCAACACAGACACCAGGCCAGCGATAAAAAAAGTGAATTTTAAACACACACACACACACACACACACACACACACACACACACACACACACTGTAACACACACACACACACACAGCAACTGAGTACGTAGGTGAACTGGGAAGAGGTGAATCGGGATTACCTATTCGGTGATGGGCGAGTCGGGAATAGGCGAATGGGGATGACTCAGTCTGAGAACTTGTTCGCTTGAACAGGGAAGCTCTGTCGGGACTTTGAATTTGTCTTTAAATCGTTGTTTTGGTTTGACGTTCTGAGCCGCGATTCTTTCTTGTTTGGAACTGTGCATGTAACCGAAGACCTTATATGACCCCGGTATATGTGACCCCGGTACACTTGGTAATAAAGACATATTCTATTCTTCTGTTCTATTCTATATGTAGTTATAGCTATGTACGGTCTTCCGTATACCTATGTACGGTCTTTGACTGTGACTGAACTCGACATGAGACTGTACGGGTTGTTCAAGCGTGCCAGACTGTAAGTGCTGGGCCAATGTCACGGTCTGGTGACACACACTCAGGCCTCGTGGGGATGACTGATTATCATTTATTCCGGATTCTCATCAGTCACTGTTAATGCTGTCTGGTTTGAATAAGCCGTCTGGTCAGCTCGAAACGTCCACAACGTGAAACGTTGTCATGCAGCACTGACAGAGACGACTGAGACAATCAGCTGAGTGACGTCTTCTGTCTTTGTTAGGTGGCAATGACTAGAATGCTGTTCAGTGAGGCCGTGAGAACGTTCGTAAACTGTGTAAACAACCACAAGCAACGAAGTTGACTGGAAAACAACCATTTGAGCCAACCACAAACATGACGATGACCTGTGGTTAAAAAGAATAATATTGATAGATAAGTTAAAAATCATCATCAATAAATCAAACCCACTATAGCTGGGCCTGGGTAATTTCTACACTTTTGCCGTCATGTGGTTCTGAAGAACTCACTTTTAAAAGTCAGAAACATACACTGAAAAGATTATTAGAATACTAACCGGCAGAAGTGAAAATCCTTTGGAATACTCGTCCAACTAAACTGACTTTAAAACTGAAGATCAATACGTTTTTCCGTGTCTTTTTCCCAACCCCAATTAAATCCCTTTGTGAATGGATCACATGCGAGATATTTGACGTTAATTCATCGTTCTCACACACACACACACCATATATATATATATATATATATATAGAGAGAGAGAGAGAGAGAGACTGAAGACTGAAGACTGAAGATGTTTTATTCATAAAGGCCATAGCCCCTTAGAAGGGGGATAAACATGAAAGTCGCGTACAAATACACAGAACGTTCAAGATGTTACGAAGGCACTTCGACGTTTAAACGCTTTACACAGATAAAGAGTGAATTGTTTAACAAGACTTTCGTTTGTAGATGACATTAACAAGACGAGTTTGAATAAACCAGGTTGTCTGAAATATTTTTCTGGAATTAATTGTTCTCTGATATCTCTCAATTCTGCACAATCTAGCACAAAATGGACTTCATCTTCCTTTGACTTTTTGCATAACGGACAAATAGGATCAGAAATGTTAGACTGTCTGTAACGATATCGATGGACAAACAATTCAGAAACGCCAAATCTAAATTTGGTCATTACATGCTTCAGATGCCTGTCAACATTCATAGACATATAAGTTGGAAAACTATGTTGGTCATTGATAAGTCGATAAATCTCAAATCTGTCACTGCCTTGGATATGTGAATTCCAGTTTTGCCATCTGCTGTCAATCATTCTTTCACGAAACACACGAATAAAAGCTTTAGTATCCCCAACCCCTTGGCTAAGCCACACAAAACCAAATCCATTTTCACATAGCTTCACCCTAATATTCGAAACCCAATTTTTCTTGCCTCTGCTATCCAGTTCTAATAACATTCTGTATGCTTTATGTGGTAGTCTATGAGTATCCATCTGTGTCAACTTTAACCAATAATGAATGCATTTAGTAGCAGACTGTAAAGATATCGGGTATCTGTTTGTTTCTCCATAGATAAAATCATTAGGTGTTTGTGGGGACACTCCAAGAAATTTTTTCAGAGCATACAAATGAACTTTATCACAGTGCATAGCAGCAGCGTCAAGACCCCATAATTCTGCACCATATTGTATCATAGGTTGAATTTGAGAATCAAATATTTTCAAGAACAGTTTCAGTGACTGGTTATTCAACAACCATAACTTCTTCATGACACCTATCAATACACTTTTAGCTCTGCTTGTCAGGTTTTTACAGGCAAAAGTAAAACTTAAACGTGTTGAAAAATACAAACCTAAATATTTATATACATTTACAACAGGCATTATCAATCCATTATATGTCCATCTTTCCCTTACAGAAAGATATCCACCCTTTCTAAACACTATTATATTGCTTTTATCCATATTAACATTTAGTTGAAGAGAAGCAGCGGCACGTTGCAGACTGTTTAGCTGATTTTGTAACCCTATTATTGTTTCCGACATTAATACAACATCATCTGCTAAGAGAAGAATAAAAATTTCCATAAAATCACCAGTAAATGTGGCACCGTGTCTTCCAGAATTGACAACTTCTACTGTTAACTCGTTTATGAATAGCGAAAATAAAACTGGGCTGCAAATATCTCCTTGTTTAACACCAGACGTACAGCTAATACATTCAGTCAAAGCAGCACCGCAACGCACCCTTGCCTTCACGCAGTCATACATACTCATAATACATCTATACAGTTTTCCACGGATACCATTTTTAAACAAGATAGGCCAAAGAAAGCATCTATTAATGGAGTCAAACGCTTTTTCAAAATCAATAAAAGCCACGTACAATTTGCGATTTAAACAAAACTGTTTTTGTATGAAAGCCATCAACGTAAACATGTGGTCTATAGTAGAATAATTTCGCTTGAACCCAGCTTGAAATTCTCCTGTAATATTATTGTTCTCCACCCATTCCTGTAGTCTCCTGTTAATAATTGCACTATATAATTTACTACACACATTGCATAAGGATATACCTATATATATATATATATATATATAGAGAGAGAGAGAGAGAGAGAGAGATTAGTTTATCAGTTAAATCACTGTACGTCTAGCAGGATTGTGTTAATGATGTTCATTCGGATAAGTTTGAATGTGTGTCCACATTTCAAACTTGCACAGACCTTGACATCACTGAACACATTTAACTGACTAACTTGCTCTTAACACTGTTGTTTACCTAAGGTAATTATGTACATGCGTTTGTTGTTGTTGTTGTTTTTTATTGTGCGTACTCATGCATGTTTGTGAAGGGTTTCCAATGCATTGCGTTTGTGTCAAGTTCAGCTTGGGGGTTCACATTCGTGACTCACGTGCTGTGATCACTCACGCAGGGCCAGTGCATGCTGGAGAACGTGTGTCAGGTTCAATCACATCAAATTTCAGAGGCTGAAGACTACCTCACGTGGCATTCACCGACCGTCAGAGTGAGCATTAGAGATAGAGAGAGACTGAGAGCAGAAAACATAATATAAGATAAGATGATAAGAGAGTGAAATAGAATAAGATAAGATAAGATAATGAGAGAGTGAAAGGTCAACGTCGGGCTGGTTTTGAGACAGCGACAAATATCATATTAGTGTTACTGGGATTAGAGAGAGACAGAGAGACAGTGTGTGTGTGTGTGTGTGTGTGTGTGTGTGTGTTCGCGCGTGCGCTAGAGAGGGAGACAGACAAACAGAGAAAGAATAGTAGAAACGGAAACGAGAGAGAGAGAGCTCTTTTTTACATTTGATTTTTTTTTTTTTAACTCATCCAGTGTTGACTGGAATCTGAACTCTTGTACTACGTCTTTATGTCAGTCCCCCGAGGAAGGTCAGAGAGAGAGACAGAGAGACAGAGACAGAGAGAGAGAGAGAGAGGGACAGAGAGACAGAGAGACAGAGTTTTCTTATAACAAGAAAAATAATGCGGTCATTGCAAACATTTTCGCTGCACCCTTTCAAGGGGCATCAGACCTTCCCTACGTCGATTGACGAGACCACATTTACCCTCAAAACGGAGTATGCATGGTTACATGGTCATGAAAACGATCACAGGTAGAACACCGTGAACGTACCAATGGGAGATGCTGCCGACGAATGCATAAGACCCTTCCAATTCATACTTCCTACATCCACCTCTTTGAACTCACTTTTCTTACTGGTGGTGTCAGTGACACTGACAGGCCGCAAAAAACCAACATTATGTAAATAATCACTCCCCTACCCCGAAAACGGAGTATGGCTGTCTACATGGTGGGGAAAAAATGGTCATACACGTAAAAGCCAACTCGTGTACGCACGAGTGAATACAGGCGTTGCAGCCCACGAAGAAGAAGAAATAATCACTACTGACACAACAAAATTTAGTGGAACTGGTGTGTGTGTGTGTATTTGTTTGCCACATGCGTTTGTTTGCTGTGCGTGTGGTGGTGGTGGACGGGGTGGGGGGTGAGGGGGGGAAGGGGGGTGCAAAAAGGAGTGGAAGAAGGGTAGATGAATAAAGTCCATGACAGGAATGCCAGAGCATGCAACCAGAGCCTGCGGCCAGGATGTGTTTGTGTGTGTGTAAATGCATGCATGCATGTGTGTGTGTGTTTGCGCATGCTTGTTTGTGATTATGTGTAGAGTTATGTGTGTGTGTGTGTGTGTGTGGGTGTACATGTGTGGGTGTACATGTGTGTGTGTGTGTGTGTGTGTGTGTGCGCGCGTGCGCGCACGCACGCACCAGAGAGTGATGTGACTGAGACTTGGGTTGGCACGTTTCAACAACTTCATTTCATCTGTTTGGTGGGGTTTTTTTGGTAGGGGTATGGTGAGCTTCATTGGTCACAGCTATGAAAAAGGTTCTATTGGTAGGGCTATGGTGAGCTACAATGGTCAAAGCTTTGAAAATGGTTCCAATGGTGGGGCCATGGCGAACTATGATGGTCAAAGGTTTAAAAAAGGATCCATTAGTGGGACTATGGCGAGCTGCAATGGTAAAAAAATTGAAAAAGATTCTATTGGTAAGGCTATGTTGAGCTGCAATGGTCAAAGATTTGAAAAAGGTTCCATTGGTAGGGTTATGATGAACTGCAATGGTCAAAGGTTTGAAAAAGTTTCCATTGGTATGGATATAGTGAGCTTCAGTGGCCAAAGGTTTGACAAAGGTTTCATTGGTAGGGCTGTGGTGAGCTTCAATGGTCAAAGGTTTGAACAAGGTTCCAAAGACTGTTCACGGGAGTTTGACTCTCAGTGTCTCGGCTGTTTCTCCAATGTCATGCTCAGAGCAGTCCACACATTTCCATGGTAAGAAACACAGAGACTGATTTAATTTAATGTTTAATATCAAATTTACACGGTTTTATTGCACCAACCAATCTTCCAATGAAACATTCTCACAACTTTTATAATTTCTCTCACAAACTTCATACTTTTTGGCAAACACTGTTAACAATTGCATTTTGGAAAATAGCACATGCACAAAGACACACACTCTCTTTATCACACATTCAATCACAACTTCACACACATACATTTACAAACAAATGTTGATGGGCACATTATTGAAGTGGTTCGAGGATTGGACTTTCAATCTGAAAGGTTCAGTTCCTGGTTGGGACACCAAGTTGGTCAATGGCAGAGACACAGTTTTTCCAATCTCCCAGGTCAACACAGGCACAGACATGTTGGTGCTTTAACCTCTTTTGTGTTTCTACACAGACTGTTTGTTGAATATTCTGTAATTCCATGTCAGTATTTGGTGGGTCATGGAAATATGAACATACACAGCATGCACACCCTCAAAAGCTGAGTATGGTTGCCTATATCAGTCAGGAACAAATGTTTTTTATAGGAGAAATCAGTGGATGCCTAAAAGTTCTGCAAATGAGCAGGATAGTTTCAGCATACCTGGAAGGTTCTTTCTATTATTTTTTTTCTTTTTTTTTTTTTTTGTCTTTTTTTTTTTTTTTTTTTTTTTTGTTCCTTCCATCATCATTTTTCTCCTTTCTGTTGTCTTTTCTTTCTTTTTTCCCCCATTTTTTCTCATATTTTAAATCTATCTTCTTCCCAACGGCATGTTCAAACACAAGACCATGCAACATATATTACACATACATGATGGTTTCACACAAAATCATATTGCCTGAAAGAGAAGCATGAGATTGTGAAAAATGCAAATCTATAAATGTGCTTGTTTCTTCTAGAAACCGTTCCTGAGATAAGAGTGAGTTGTTAAATTTCCAATATCCTGGACATCTTTGAAACTTGTTAGGACTAAATATCGCTTTCACAAGTTTATGGTCTGAGTGAGGGAATAATTCAATGTCTGCTTTCTTCACAAGTGTAATGGAGGTAGTGTAGCTGAAAATATAATCAATTCTTCTAGCTGTAAAAGGAGCAGATCTTGACCAAGTGTATTCTTTGGCATCTGGATGGATAGACCTCCATGTATCTTCCAAGTCAAAAGAGGATACATTTCTAGAAGGACTTCTTTTTCTCGTTGTGAGTGAGGCTTGCCGGCTATGTTATCTAGAGCATGGATTGTTGTGTTAAAATCACCCAGAACCCACAGGTGGTCGTAGTCTTGCTTATGTAACAAGTTGCCGAGTTGGTTAATGAATGATATTTTGTCAACGGTCGTATTGGGTGCGTAGCAATTAGCTATGATAGTTGATTTGTTGTCGTGTACAATTCTTATTAACAATAATCTCTCTGTTGCTTCGATGAGTTCTGCATGAATCTGTTTATGGCTGGAAATGAGAATTACAAGTCCATTGCTTCTATTAGTACCTACACTATAGAATACACTTCCAGACCACTGCGCATTGATTTGGGACAATATATCATCTGTCACGTATGTTTCCTGCAAACATGCAATGTCTAACTTTTGTTTTCTGAGGAAGTCAAATACTACTTTCCTTTTCAGGTTATTTCTAAGCCCTCAAACATTTAGAGTACCAATGCATATATCATTATTCATATTAGAAAAGGTGGTATCAATTTTTCAACTTTCTGATGTGGAAATTATACTCGTCAATCGTTAATCAAAAGTCCGTTAATCAAAGCCAAAGGTCGCGAGGGAGTGGTCAGGCTGGTTGGGAGAGAACACATGTCAAGTGTTACCCCCCTCCTCCGACATGCTTTCCACCTCTGCCTCTCCGTTGTGTTCTGGCTGCGTCAGGACAGTGGGCCTTTTGTTTTCTGGGAGACTTGTGGTTGGGGGAGACTCGCTCCTTTCCCTCTTTTTTCCGGCACTGCTCGCTGTGCCATAAGCAGGCTTCGCGTGGCTGGTTTACTTAATTTTCTTTGCCGCATTGCTGGCGCATGCTGGCGGCTGCACACGGTGTGTTGGTGTGGTGCTGCTCTGAGCACTGGGCATTTCCTCACCCACTTCCTTGTGCTCGGTTTCTTCAGACTGCTCTGCTGCTGCTCCCTCCTCCTCTGTAGCAGGGGGCACAACAGAGGGGCAGTCACTCATTCTGTGTCCCTGTTGCAAACATCCCCTGCACACCACCTCTCCCTCACAGTTTGCTGCCAGGTGTCCGTCCTGTAGACACTTGCTACATTTTACTAGTTTTTGTTTTTGCTCCTTATGGTAGAGAGCCGCGGTGAACACACCAAGTTTTAAGACTGGTTGCAGAGGTGTGCTCGGCACAGAGATGAACACAAACCTGCGGCCAGTCTCGAAACGTGTCAGCTGTCCATCAGGGTTCCTCGCTAGCTCATTTTGAAGTGAGGATCTGCTCTCCACTCCTAGCTTCTGCAGTGCGGCTTCAATGTCTTTGTTGTCCACACTGAGAGGTACATTGTTTATCCACAGTTTGGTGGTTGGTTTCTCATCAGTCTGGTCTCTGATAACGAAAGGATTTTTGTCCAGGAGAGAGACACGTGCTCCCCTGAACAAGAACCCCTCCAACAAGAGCTTGTCTCTGGTTTCATTAGTTTTTGGATAAATCCGCCACAGACCACGTACACGCTGAGCATCACGGATTGTCTCACGCCCACAAACCGCTTCAGCAGCTACACATACATCGTAGACTGTAGGCAGCGACTCGTAGTCTGGCAGTGCATGCGCTGTAACATAAACTGAGGCTACTGGTGGGGCCGGCGTTGCCGCCGCCATGTGGCTCAAGCACTGAAAAACTCCTTTCCTATGAAATTTCTTTTGCATTCTCCACACAGATGTTATTTAGATAAACACAATACACACCACAACACCTCACTCACAGACTGTGCTGGTGAACACTGAACTGATGTCTTAGGTATATTACTTTCACAGTTTTTTGGCCGGAAGTTCAGGAACAAATGGTTGTGCACATAAAAGCCCACTTGTACACAAGTGAATGAGTGAATCAAAGCCCACAACTGCATATACTAAAACCCAACGCCCCTCTAAGGAACTTTAACAGTGTAGGAATCCGATGCAGTGACGTAACGCACAAATCGTTTTGCTGGCCACAGCTGGTTGCCATCGAAGATTTTCAGGAATCTCAGGTGAAGACCTGACAGAGTCAGTCTGTTGATCTCAAACTCCACAGTCGCTGGTCCTATGTCTGTCTTGGGAACACTCTTTGAGTTGTGGCTGATCAGCTGCAACAAAGAATATATATCTTCTTTTTTTTTTTTATAACTTTCTCCCAAACATTTTTCCCAGTGTATCCAGTGCGGCTGTATTATTTAAATAGATCCCTTCATATTCTTTGAATATGTGTACAGGCTATCTTATATTTATGTATTCATTTGTTCTCACAGTAAATTTATATGTTTTCTCTTGAATACTGTTACCTGGATCCCCATCTTGTATTTGTGTCCCATGAAACAATATTCTATGAATAGTGTCCATTCATGTATTCTTTCATTTCTCATCCTTTTTGCCTTTTTTTGCTACTGATCTACGTGTCAAATGTAAATGTCACTGTATAAATGAATGAATTATCCACATCTGCATATTACAATACCAGTTATAGTTTGCTTTAACAATATACATTTTTTTTTTTTACATAACATTCTTCATATACAATTTTATGACTGATTTTTCTTTCCTTTTAAACTTGCTGACAATTAAACCCTGCAATAATTTCTCTGTTGGAAAGCATGCAAAAAGTGCCTCAAGTCTGTTTATTTTTAAAACATAACCTCATGCTATAAAACTGACAAAGAAAGTGAATACTTGACCATTTCCAGTCATCATCTTGTCATATCTTTATTATTTGTAGGAGAGAAAAAAAAGAAAGAAAGAAAAAAGCATAATCAGATTCAAATATGACTAGCCTAATCCAGAATAAGATAACTAGTTGGTCTTTAATAAGAAATAAAAATAAATAATATAATAAAATGAATTAACATCAAGCCTAAAACATACACAGGAATGAAACTATAGGGTTCCCAAAAAGTTAATGACCACTTTATAACAGCAGGCATGTTTTCATTAAAGGTAAAAAAACAAAAAAACAAAAAACAAAAAAACCACATTTGTGAGATGATTTCTTCATTAGTCAGGCTACATACAGTCTACTGCTGGCTTCTCAACAAACACACAAACGTCTGTTCGAGACATTATGTGCACCATGAACAACCCGAAAAATGATTTTGAAAAACTGATGTTTAAGTCCCAGTTTTGCAATCTGAATCATTCCGTGGTTTATAAACAGCAGCTGTGGTTCTTCATTGTAAAGAGTGGAAGTGCAAGAAAGCACCTCTGGTTATGAATGGCACTTCTTTATTTGCCTGCATACACCGCTTGTCGCTGAAAACTCCGCATCATTTCACCATGCTTCCATGAAGAACAAGAGAGGCAAGGCCTTCAAGACTCACTTGTGATAAATTAAGTCCCCTAGCATTAATTACAGAGTAATTTCCCTTTTTTACTATCTGCACCAAAAAAAATTTGCAAAAATAAATAAAAATTCCATGCTTAGCAAAAGAAGTTCCTGTTTGAACAAAAAATGATAATAAATACTCCTCTTGTTGTTGTGTCAGAATAAGAGGTCAAAGTGCCGAGTTTAGAGAATACAAAAAATATAAATATAACAGTAAATGCAGTTTGCATATAATTAGGCTTCTTTTTTCTTTTTTTTGTGCCCATCCCAGAGGTGCAATATTGTTTTAAACAAGATGACTGGAAAGAACTGAATTTTTCCTATTTTTATGCCTAATTTGGTGTCAACTGACAAAGTATTTGCAGAGAAAATGTCAATGTTAAAGTTTACCACGGACACACAGACACACACACACACACAGACAACCGAACACCGGGTTAAAACATAGACTCACTTTGTTTACACAAGTGAGTCAAAAATGTGCGAGTTCCCTAGTGGTCCTTAACTTTTTGTGAACCCCGTATCTCAAGGAGGCGTCACTGCGTTTTGGACGATTCCATATTCTCTACGCCACATGTGCTAGGCAGATGCCTGACAGCAGCATAACCCAACATGCTGGTCAGGTCTTGAAGCCTGCGAGTGGAAAGAAAGGAGACGAGTGCAACTGCTGAGTGGCTAAAATGTTGGACTTTCAGGATCCCGGGTTCGAATCTTGGTAAAGTCGCCTGGTGGGTAAAGGGTGAAGATTTTTCTGATCTCCCAGGTCAACATACGTGCCTGAACCCCCTTCGTGTATATACACAAGGAGAAGATCAAATACGCATGTTAAAGATCCTGTGATCCATGTCAACGTTCGGTGGGTTAAGGAAACAAGAACATACCCAGCATGCACGCCCCCGAAAACGGAGTATGGCTGCCTACATGGCGGGGTAAAAACGGTCATAGTCGTAAAAGCCCACTTATGTACATACGAGTGAACGTGGGAGTTGCAGCCCACAAACGAAGATGACGAAGAAAAAGAAAGGAAGGAGTGAGGGAAGTACCCTGATGTGGGCGGTGCTTTCCTGTGCGTGTCCCAGGTTCCGTATGGTCCACAGCACCGTCTTGTCCCGGTCCCTGAAGGTCAGCGACTCACTGGGGCCCACAGCGTGCTGTGATATGCTGCAACACCAACCCCACCTCTGCCAGCGACACGTCTCACCTCACATGACTGGAAAGTTGGTGACAAGTTACCATTATCATTACGGTTGCTTCTAACCCTGCCATCTGCACGTGGGCCATATCTCACACACACACACACACACACATGCATAAATACACACACACATAGATACACACACAAAAACAAACAAACACACAAATACATACATATATACACATCCATACACCAACTCAAACACACACACACACACAGACACAGGCACACAGACACAAACACCATCACCTCCAGCACAAATAATTCTGGGAGAGAAGTTGGGAAAACCTTCCTCTCCTGTGCCACATCATTTGACCTATAATATAATTGCATATTGCATGTGTCACAGTCTGAAACTGACAGTCAGTTGCAGCTAGCATGGGATGCTTATGAAGAAGACAGGAAAAGAACATGTTTCATCAGTGTTGCACTGTTTCTCACCTGGTGAGATACAACAGATCCTGGACACAATTTTTGTGGGGGGTTTCTCCTGTGCAGAATCTATGGAATATTATTTTTGTTCCTTCATTTGTTATAAGCCTAACCATGAAACACTAAATTTGCTCTGATTATCACAAGGAGACTTGGTCAAATTACACAATGGGCACATGCATACTTTGCAAAAAAACAAAACAAAGGAATGAAGAGCGGTCCGTATGAAGAGCACAGGAACAGGAGTCAAGATGGCTGCCGGAAAAAGAGGGCGCTAGTTAGGGGGGCAAAGGGGAGGTTACCTACTTCCAGGAGGTTATCAGCTGTAGCTACTTTTGTTTTCTCCGCATAGGTGGATAGTAGTTTGCACAAGACAGGAATGTCAGACCTCTGCCAGAGTCTGCACTAGTGGGTCACGTTTAAAGTATGTGTACTTAAAGAGCGGTTTTATCTGAGTTATATAACCATCTTTTCTAGCTGGTTATGATGGCAGATGCCTCAACAAGCAAATCGCTGTTCCTCCATCCAGGCCTCAACTGAACCAAAATGTTGAGACTGGTGATGAACAAAGACGGCCAGTGAAAACGACAAAAGACTCAGTGTTCAACAGAATGTTGGTGAGGATGCCTTCCTGAATGCTCCCACTTACATCCCATCTTGCTGTCTACGACCAGCTTCAGATACAGCCGGTTTCTCCATTCCCAGGTTCAATCACTCCACAGTTGGCCGCCGTTCTTTCTCTTTATCTGGACCTTACACTTGGAATGAGATTCCTTTCATTTCATCAAACCTCTCCCCTCAGCTATTTCAAGTCTCACCTTAACTCATTCCAGACAAATAGTTTTCTCCCTTGCTTTCCCCTGCAGATGACCCATTTGTTAGGGTTAGGAAAAAAATCACAAAAAATACAAAACACAAAGTATCTCCCTGTACTTGACCCACTGACCCCTCTCCTCACTTTGTGTGTATGCCCACCCCCCTCACTCTCTTCACAGCCCTCAGAAGCTGAGTCACTGTCCGAACTTCTTGCTGGTAGCTTTACTGCAGATACTTTATTCAACGTCTTCATCACCCTCGACATGTCAAAACCTTCAGTTTGAAGCATTTCGATCACTTCAGCAGCAGTAAAAAGCCGCTGTCGTGATATAATTTCCCCAAAAAATGTCCACTTGTATCACCTGCGACGCCATTTTCGATATGTATGCAGATTAGCTTGTCATGTGGGGTACCAAGGTCAACGGCTCGCCAGCGAGTGCATAGTTACGGAACCTCACAAAGAAACTTTCCATCTGACCCTTGACATGTTCGCAATACCCGGTGTACCTGCGATTTTGATGCTACCCCATGAGGAAAACTTGGAAAAAATGTTAACTGTTGAAACCGCTATAGCGTTCCGTCATCTGGAGTGAGTTAAAACCTAACCGGGTACCTTTTTTCCAAAACCACTCTCCATCTGCTCCCCCCCCTCCCTTCCCCTCCCCCCAGTTTACAGCTTCTCTGGCTTTCTATTTGCATGTATTGATAGGGTTTACTTTTTATTTCTCTGAATTATGATATGGATACTTACACAGTGCCTGACCTCGGTCAGAGACCACACACTAAGCAATTTACAAACACAGTCATTTACATAGAAGGCTGCCTACCTGGGTAGAGCCTACTGACAGCTGCCTTCAGGCGCTCGTCATTCGTTTCCTGTGTCATTCATTCAGGTTACACTCATGAACACACACAAACATTCACACACACACACACACACACACATGTAACATTTTACGTGTATGACCATTTTGAATTAGAGCTATGCTTGCGATTGAATGACTGATGTATAAGCCCTTTGTCTCTATGCAAGATTCAGCAATATTTAAAAAAACATACTTTCCTTGTTATAATCATTATCATTATTACTATCATTACCTGGACACAGAGGCCGGCACAGGGAGAGCCACACAGACGTGCACAGCCTCTGCACTGTGTGGGAAGTTAGGGCTGACCTGAATCGTCACGCTGTTGTCTCTGAAACACCACCTTTCATATTCTGACAGACATACAGCACAGACTGTGCACAATGCATACAGACAAAAAGAAATGACTGTGTAAAAGGTAACATAATAAATACAGACAGTACTTATATGGCACAAACTCCCCATATAATGGGCTCTTCTTCTTCTGCTTTCGTGGGCTGCAACTCCCACGTTCACTCGTATGTACACGAGTGGGTTTTTACGTGTATGACTGTTTTTACCCCGCCATGTAGGCAGCCATACTCCGCTTTCGGGGGTGTGCATGCTGGGTATTTACTTGTTTCCATAACCCACCGAACACTGACATGGATTACAGGATCTTTAACGTGCGTATTTGATCTTTTGCTTGCGTGTACACACGAAGGGGGTTCAGGCACTAGCAGGTCTGCACACATGTTGACCTGGGAGATTGGAAAAATCTCCACCCTTTACCCACCAGGCGCTGTCACCGAGATTCGAACCCGGGACCCTCAGATTGAAAGTTCAACACTTTAACCATTCGGCTATTGCGCCCGTCATATATAATGGGCTCAAAGCGCCTCACATGAGACAACAGAAACATATCAGTGCAAAATAGCATACCTCTGAAACTGAAACACAAATAATCATGTGTATCTATATACCAAGACAATACTACAAATTGCAGGTATGAGCAATCACACACACACATACACACACACACACACAAAAACACAAACAATGCCCAACACACGCACACACACATGCTTGCTCCAGCACATTAACCTCTTGACTGCGCTGTTGACGTACAGCGTATGTCATGAAATGTCGCTCAGCAATGCTGTATTGACGTGCGCCGTACGTCATGATACAACGTTCTATGTTTCGAGTCTCGCATTGCAGAAAATACAGTCTGCTAACCATTAAATTAGCTCCCCTGAGAGCTCTTTATCTCCTGAGTTCCATAAGCTAAAATTATTCATTGGATTGTCATATTTATGGCGAAAGTTTTGCAAGTTTGTGCGAAGCTCAAGTTGTGTTTGCAAAGCCATGGCTGAACGCAGACAAACCCCAACACTTGCACTTGTATTGAAAGAATTCTTTCGCGATGCAAACAGTAGAGATGAAGATTGTGGACTGAATGAGACAGAACTGCGTGAAGTTGATACTGAAGACGCTGATTTTGACAGTGGAGGGGGGTGGGAACTGGCGTTGTTTGACGAAACTGAAGACAGACAAGCTCAGCTGATTCAAGATGCAGGTGGGTGTTTTCGAGGTTTGTCAGTTTATTATTTGCTCTCCGTTTGTTGCAACAATGAATATGACTGCATTGTGTGTGTTTTGAATGTGTTAGCTGTGGTAAGTGGCTTCGTCAGTCACTGATCAGTGTGTGTGTGTGTGTGAGAGTCAGTCACGTGGGTACTGTTTCTGACCATCACAGCCCAGGGGGGCGTGGCTTGCTGGCTGGCTCATTGTTGATGACAGCGTGTGTCGCTCGCCTGCAGCTTTCTGTGTGTTCGTTCCTGAGTGTGTATTGGTTTGTTGTTGTTGTTGTTATTGTTGTTGTTGGTGTGTGTGTGTGTGTGTGTGTGAGTGAGAGAGAGAGAGAGAGAGAGAGAGAGAGGGAGGGGGTGGGGGGGGGGAAGAGATGATGTTTATGAAACTGAAATCAGAGAATGATACACAGAACTGTATGCCTAAATTACTTTGTAAATGCAACACTTGTAGAAGTGTGTGTGTGTGCGTGTGTGTGTATGTGTGTGTGTGTGTGATGTATTGTCATTTTGTTTTGTATGAGAAAGAGAAAATGAAGGGGGTGTGGCATACCATGAACCAGTTTCAGTGTGTGTGTGTTTTGGGGGTTTGGGGTGGGGGGAGGGGTAGGTATGTGTGTGTTTGTATTTCAGCTTCTGAAAACAGTCAGAAATAAAATGGTACCATTTCATGATCTTTTTATATGTAAAAAAAAAAAAAAAAAAAAAAAAAAACAAACCCAAACCCAACAGACTTAGTCTTTTATGCAATGTGTTTCAGGTATGCAGCATGCTGATGATCATGATGTTCATCCTGGACCATCTGGAGTTGACAACTTGCCACAAACCTACAACTGAAGACCAGCAGCAGCAAGACCAAAAGGCAGTAAACAAGCCTCCAGCAATTCTGGATTACAACAAAAACATGGGTGCCATGGACCATCATGACCAACAGCTGCAGCCCTACGATGTCACAAGGAAAACCTTGAAGTGGTACAAATAACTGTGTGTGCATTTTCTACAAACTGCCATGCTGAATGCACACATCCTCTGCAAAAAAGCAGGCAACAGCACTACACTCCTGGACTTCAGAAGGATGTAATTAGTGCCATGATTTTTGGTGACCAAGACACTGCTAAAGATGACCACGCTGTTTGTCTTGTGTGGACGACACTTCATCCCACCTACCCCACAGAAGGCCTGGCCACAAAGGAGATGCAGAGTCTGCTGGAAGAAAGGACAAAGAAAGGATGTTGGGTTCTACTGCCCAGACTGCCCCAGCAAATCAGCACTGTGTCTTGAAGACCGTTTCTGCAAGTACCACACACAGCGTTTTTACTGGCGGTAGATCCTGGGTGAGTACACCCTTTTCATTCTTTGTGTGGACTGTGTTGGAGTCTTATGCACCTGGACACTGTTGCTCAGCCTTGACAGTGTGTGTGGTTGATCACAACAGTCACAAGAAAGACAGGTTGACAACCTGGTTGATATTGTAGCACCAACGTGATGGAATGACAGTCCCTTTTTTTTTTTATTAATGCATTTGATGGAAATTTTCTGTTAGATTGACTCATTATTTGAACATGTGAGTATCAAAAACAAAATCTTGGTTCATTTTCCTTTCATTTGATATATACTTTTATGCACTTATCTTCAGTACTTTTTGAAATATAAGCAAATTAAAATCATTGGCGTGTTTTTCTTGTTTTTCTGAAAATTTTCTCAGCATAGGCCATAGCAAAACGTACTAGCAGTGAAGGGGTTAACATGTGCACTTTTAAAAACAAGCACACGCATATTACATCTAATATCACTCAAAGTGAAAAGACGTGAAATCAAAGAAAGAAGCACACGCATGTGCTTGTGCAAAAGAAGGTGCATTTTGTGACAGAGTGCCGTACCTGGGATATTACAGACATTCTTTCAGGCAAATGCACACACATGTGCATATACATTCCAAAACACATACAATCACACGCATACATAATAAATACATTGACAAAAAGTATAATCATACATGCAGGAAAAAATAGATATATATCTAAATCATATAATAATTTTTTAAAAAGCATAGGTTTCTTCCCTCTGAACATGCACAAACACACACACACACAGAGAAACACACTAATGCATACACCCAAACAAACTGACATTATGATTCAACAAAATAACCAAAAAAACTACTGTCTCATGACAACAGAAGCAACCCAAAACAAAGAAACAACAACCTAACAAACAAAATTGAGTCTGCATTAGTGGGTCAAGGTTAAGTATGTGTAATTAAACTGACATTATGATTCAACAAAATAACCAAAAAAACTACTGTCTCACGACAACAGAAGCAACCCAAAACAAAGAAACAACAACCTAACAAACAAAATTGAGTCTGCATTAGTGGGTCAAGGTTAAGTATGCGTAATTTAAACTGACATTATGATTCAACAAAATAACAAAAAAAACTACTGTCTCATGACAACAGAA
>NC_134879.1:45936157-46116157 GCF_041734735.1 Babylonia areolata | reverse complement strand
TACCCACCAAAGCAGATCCTGCACCACTGTTTTGGTGGTGCTAAATCGTGTCTTTTCCATATACAGGACACCACTTACCAATCCCCTTTTAAGCAACAACTGTTTTGGGAGTATACAGCCAAAGTAAGCAACCCTGCCAATTAGATGCTGTAGAAATTAGAAAATACAATGAGATCGACCGCTTTTCCCTTCAAACTGACACATGTTGACAAAGCCAGAAGTACTGCTGAAGTTAGTTCCCTTTGCTTGCAGTTTATGTACACGTAGGAATATGGAAACTGTTTTAATGAAATGAATTTGATGCCATGGCAATGCTCGTACGCAGGGTTGTATGAGTTAAGCACTTGACTGCTGAAACCCAGTGAAACAGGCTTGTGCAGGCATTAACTGGAAGCGCAGCTTATAATATATATATACATTCTGTGTACTGATCAATGGTGTCACTGACTTTGCTGAACAGAAGTAACGCAATCCCAAGAGGAAGAGGTACGAACAAAGGTGGTGACTGACGTCCTGGCCTGCAAGCTCAGTCTTATGACAGGGTGAACATCCTGTTAACCCTTTCACCACCAGCCAATTTAGAGTGCAAAATTCCCTTGAGCTATATAAACACAGAAAATATGGTGTCAAAGAATAGCTGGGAATTCCCCTGTGATGTGTAGAAAATATGGCATATCCTACCACCGAACAGTAGGTTCATGGATAACAGACCCATGAACTGGGCACCCTTCAGTGACATGGGTCCTCTACCTAGCTGCTGCATAAATGCAAGTTTGGCAGTGAAAGGGTTAAAAAAGCAGATGCTATCACTATTACTCTACAACCCCCACCCTCCCCTCCCTGTTAAAAACCCAACAGCACTGCAGACCTAAACACCAACCACAGACGCAAAAAATGACAGACTGAATAAATGAATAAATGATTGAATAAAGGCACTTAATATGTGTACAGGGCGAGTACACATGTTCCACACTTTGGTTGTGTGTTCATATGAACCAGTGCCCAAATCCATGACAGGAAAAGAAGAATGACCCATGACATGAAGTATAGCGATGGGTATGAGACAACGAGGAAAGAAAGAAAGAAAAAAAAAAAAGATGGAGAAAAGCGAGGAAAAAAAAAAAAAGCGGAGGAGGGGTTGTTTACAAAGTGCAGACACTGATGGAAGTGAACACTCACATCCACAGCACTACCAACAGCAGGTTTGTGAGCAGTAGATGCTGAGGCCACGCGCCTGTCTATGCCAAACTGTTGACAAAAACGAAAGCAGGTAAACAAATGAATCAAAAAAACAAAAGCGGTAAATAATTACACGGCTCAAATCAAACTGAAGACATGTAAACAAAAAAAGAATACACAAAGTAATAAATGAATTCAGAAACAAATGTTCAAGAACAGCTACCATATTTTTTCAGGCTGTGAACCACACCTTGGATTTAATGCTGCAGCTTACAAAACGTATATTTTTTTGTGTTTTCGTTTCCAAACTGAACAGTTGCTTTCATCGCAACTTAGGTGCGTCACAGATGGGCATGTACCTGAGCAGTTAGTGTGCTTTCACTTCCAATCTGAGGATTCTGTTTTCAAATCCTGGATGTGGCACCAAGTGAGTTTTTGATGGCAATGAACTGTCAATTTTTCTGACCTGATAAAGTGTCATAATCTTCTTCACAAGTATCTATAACAGCAGAAGATCAAATACACAAGTTAAAGATCCCATAATCCATGTCAGTGTTCAACGGATTATGGAAACATGAACAACTCCAGCAAATGAAGTACGGCTGCGTAAAAACAGTCATACATATATATGTAGATCTGCATGCTGTTTGGTGTAGAACAGAGATGAAATGTGTGGAGAAGCCTAAACAAAAACTGCCTATCGCATTTTGCCTTTTCCTCACGTTTTTGGGGGATATGGGTGGGATGTGGGGGTGGGGGGGTGTTATGGTGCAGGAACCGGTGTAGTTCATAGCCCCACAAAATATGGCGCTTCAAACAAATCAACAACAGTCCCTGAAATACAAAAACAAACAAAACATGAAAAAAAAAGAAGAAAAAATGTTTTGCTATACATCTACGCCAGATTATTTCAAAGCTGTCATTGACATGATTCAACTGAGTTGAAAGAAAAAAAAAAGAATGAAGCCAAACATAAAAGAAATCTTTCAACACTCAAATAACATCATCAATGGCCAGTGAACCAATTGCAGTTTAAAGCTTCAGTGTCTTCAGTTTCAGTTTCAAGGTGTCAAAATGTGCAGAATAATCCATAATCCATATGAGCTAAACACTATCTTGAAATTAATAAACAATGAGGCCAGGAGATCAAGTGATTAACAAATAGTAAAGAGTGGTAACTCTCTCCACACACAAGGTACATAACTTCAAGCCAATGCTGCTTACACTACCAATTCAGCAAGCACACAGGTAAATAAAGGGTACATTGGAACAAACCCAGACACTTCCCCAAAAAAGGAAGCGCCAGGCTTGCTCTTATACCGATCATTTGACATGTGCACACAGCAGCAATAACGGAAGAAATGTGTTGACACAAATTAACTTTTTATTCAAGACTGGCATAGCATGGCCTCATTTATTAATTTCAAGTTGAAAAACCACTGAGGCAACCATGTGTTTGTTCTGTATTGTCTGTGTGTTCTGTGTGGCTTGTTCAGGATTAAAGAGGCTGTGTCAGTGTGTGTGGAGAGAGTTACCACTCTTTACTATTTGTTAAACAATATCTGTTAAAAAAAAAATATAAAAAAAATTTTTAAAAAAAGGAGATGTCTGCCTTTAAATTAACCCATCACACTGGTCCGGCCTTAAGAACCTACCAGGGTCTTTATAAAACATGTAAAAAAAAATTTCAAAGGAATGAAATAGTCAATAAAACATTTTCAAAAAAAAAAAGAGGTATAACCAAATCAAATGTATAATATGTAAATACATTCAAATATAGTCAAATGAAAGATATATTGAAGGTGAGTGTCTTCAGTAAGATGTCATGGTCCACAGCCACATGTCAAGCTGTGCAAGAGTATATATAATGTTATAAACAAAACAAACAACAACAACAAAACAACAAACCAAACAAAAAAAGAAAAAAAAGAACACAAACAAAAAAACAAAAATAGCAAGATAAAAAAACCGGAAATTAAAAAAAAAAGTTAAAATGAAATAAGGTAACTTAACATACAGTAGAAAAAAAAGTAACATTTAAATAACATTTGCAAAAGTCTTTGGCCCTAAATTTGTTGGTACAACTTAAACAGTCACAGCAGCCATAACCGTTCTTTTTTCTTCTTTATCTTTTTTTTCTTTTAAGAAAGAGAAATGTTTAGTTCAACTCTCTTAATAGTTCCATATCTTCTTCTTTAATCGTGGGCTGCAACTCCCACATTCACTCATATGTACACGAGTGGGCTTTTACGTGTATGACCACTTTCACCCTGCCATGTACGCAACCATACTCCTCTTTCAGGGGTGTGCATGCTGGGTATGTTCTTGTTTCCGTAACCCACCGAACGCTGACATGGTATTCCAGGATCTTTAACGTGTGTATGTGATCTTCTGCTTGTGTATACACACACAGGGGGTTCAGGCACAAGCAGGTCTGCACATATGTTGACCTGGGAGATTGGAAAAATCTCCACCCTTTACCCACCAGGCAGGCGCCTTAACCGAGATTCGAGCCTGGGACCCTCAGATTGAAAGTCCAACGCTTTAACCACTCAGCTATTGCACCCTCCAATAATCGCATATAAACCAAGACAAAGCCCAAAATGTAACAGTTTAAGTTTTAAGAGTAACAAACATAAATCAATTCTTGTACTTAAAACCATAGTTAGATTCAACCAGTCGATAATAGAATACACAATGCAAGAAGGTGTGTGTGTGTGTGTGTGTGTGTGTGTGTGGTCACATTTTGGTGTGTGTATGTAACATAGATATAATGTTTTATGTTAACAAAAGCATTTTTGTAAAGCACCTACAGCAGATTTCTGGAAAATGTGCTATATAAGTATCCATTATTATTATTAAGGAAAAAAATTTAAAAAAACAAGTATCCCAACCTTTCATGTATCAGTAGGGAGAAACAAATAATTTTTTTTTTTTTTTAAATTCAGAACATAAATAACTCCAGTTTTGTTTGACCTTCACAGAGGACTGGATCGTCACAAGGAATGCTTTCTCTCCATACTGGTTCTGATACATAATAGTGGTCTGACATTTAATGCTTGCCTGCCTTTTAATGTTGTTGGAGCTGTTTTTGTTTTGCTTGTCTTCAACCAGACTGAGACGAGTCTCGGCAGATGACATTCTGATACACAGCAGCAGATAAAAATTTATAAAAAAAAACCCAAAAAAACCCTAATTCAAGGAGTTATATTACCACTGGTCCAACATGTTCAGGGCTAGAAGCAATGATAAAAACACAAGGACAGTGATAGCTTTGCATTTTTACCCATTGATTTTTTTGTTTCCGTTTTTACCCTACACCTCAAAGTCATATCATAATAACAATAACAATAAAATAAAAAAAAGAAATAAATAAAATAAATAATAATAATAAAATAATAATAATAATAATAAAAATGATAGTACATTTGAATAGCGCCTTCAAACCCCTCTAAGCGTTTTACAATGATACTTCAGTCAGACAAAAAAGAACACACACACACACACACACTGCACAGAGAGCCTCAATCATAAAGAGACTGCTTGAAAAGGAGTGTTTTTAGATTTGTTTTAAAGGATATGAGTGAGAGACTGCAAAGCACTGAAAAATATCATAACATTTTAATTGGCTGTTGCCAGACAAGTCTGTACAGCATATTTAGGCTGTGAATATGACAATAAAAACGTGTACAATGCTATGCTAGGAAACTGAATATTGTAACAAAGACATAAATAGTTATTTTTCTTTCAGTAGTAAAAAAAAAGAAAAAAAAAAAGAAAAAGTCTTTGCGAAATCAGTACATCAGAATACTGTTTAATCCATCTTTATCAATCCAAAACGGAAATCAAATGCATGAAGTAATGCACACAAGACTGACAGCAAACAGCAAGATAGATGCAGTCTCTGGCTGGCCGATATCTCCCTCACCTGACATCTCACGTTTATGCAAACTTAAAAGGTCAAAGGTCCCACAGCCTTTTGTGGCCAGTGGGGCCGTGACTTCACACCCACTGTGTTCAGGACTCAGCCCAGGACTGCCGGGCCCAGTCCTCTCCTTCTGTCGCTTTGGACCTTCACCAAGCAAAGTCAGGTACCCATGAGGAAAATCAGAGAAAAGTGCCTTCCCTAAGGACACAGTACCTCTTCTTCTTCTTCTGCGTTCACTCGTATGCACACGAGTGGGCTTTTACATGTATGACCGTTTTTACCCCACCATGTAGGCAGCCATACTTCGTTTTCAGGGGTGTGCATACTGGGTATGTTCTTGTTTCCATAACCCACCGAACGCTGACATGGATTACAGGATCTTTAACATTCGTATTTGATCTTCTGCTTGCATATACACACGAAGGGGGTTCAGGCACTAGCAGGTCTGCACATATGTTGACCTGGGAGATCATAAAAATCTCCACCCTTTACCCACCAGGCACTGTCACCGTGATTCGAACCCGGGACCCTCAGATTGACAGTCCAACGCTTTTAACCACTCGGCTACTGCGCCCGTCGACACAGTACCTCAAACCGTGGGAAACACTGGGTCAGACGTCCAATTCATAACCAGTAACTCTGTCCAGGCACCTCTCAAGCAAACTGACATAAAGTTATCTCGCCACAGAAAATATGTAAGTCAGGAGTTCTTTGGGGATGGGGTTGGGGTAGGGGGAATCATGTACCAAATTTGACAGTCATAATCCATGGGGGGGAAAAAATACACCCAAGCTAATGCTGCACAGAAACTGCATCAATCAGTTTATTGGCAAAGATCATGTTGTGGTCTTATTTAGCATTCAGCACAGTTCCTTAAAATCTACTGTCTTTTCTTTCTTTCTTTGACATCTTTCCATTTTGACTGATACTGAATATCAACTGCCTTTGATACAAGTACATGTAACATAAAGATGGTGTTCTCATATAGAGGCAGGAAAACGTAACAAAGACACCCATGCATGACGACAACTAGATCGCCTTGTCATATTGATCTTTTCTTATAAAGAACTGTATCATAATCATAATACCAGTCAGACAGAACGGACCTCTATTCATTTACGTCAGTTTAAGAACATTTTCAAAACATGAGAGGGAAAAATCCAGTACAACACAAACTGAATACAAAATCATATTTTGAAACATAAATTTTTCTAGTGTATGAATCAAAATATTGAACTCTTTTTTTTCAATATTGAACTTCTTTCAGGGTGTCTCACAGAATTCCTCACACCCTCAGGACACAACAGATCCTACCTCGTCACCCGCAATCTTTGATCTTAATCATAACATAATAAAAGAAAAGCACTGTGAAAAAGAAAAAAAAAAACAAACAAACAAAACATCATCATATGCTGGCTTCAAATACAGCCTCTTTCATTAGGAAAGTAAACAACATAAGAATAAACGAAAAAGGGAAAGCATAAGACAAGGCCGATATATCAGAAGCTAAAAAGAAAAACACAACAGATGGCATCTTAAACTAAAGGTTATGCAGTGGAGACAGGGGTAGCAGGAAACGTGATTTGTGAGGGAAACATAAAATACATGTCGCCGCCTCCCTTTTGAGGTTAAGGAAACAATCTTAGAGACTCCCAAACAGCAGCAGCATATTATTAGGAACAGACATTAGCAATCAGTTAATAACTTTTTACAGACTATGATTCATTGTCTTTTTTCCACATTACATGTACTGGCATGGGTCATGTCTTTTTTAGCTTGCCCTCAAGAAGACAACACCATTCATTTTATGTTATGTTCAGTGCATATATACATGATCAGACAAACTTGTTAAAAAGTTCAGTGCATATATACATGATCAGACAAATATGCACAATCAGACAAACATGTTAAAAAGAACATAAAAACTGTAGACTGGAGTGGTAAACAGTGAGGGACAGAAAGACAGACCAAAAAGCATAAGACTGAACGACTGAGAGAAAGACAGACAGACAGACAGACAAACAAGGCAATCAGGAGTCTGCTGAAATGCTGACGTTCTATTCATAACAAATAAACATCAAGGGAAAGGAAAAAGACAACCAAAGTCCCTCAGGATGAACAAAACAATGAGCATTTCCCATGGCAGCAGTCTGGTTAAGCTGAGCAACTCACGATTCGAGAGGCAATTTCTTCTTGCGTCGATGGACGTATCCCCATGGAAACTGGTTCACTTTGTATGAAAGGCCTCAGTCTCTCAGTGCGGGCTATTTGTATGTATCCATTGTCCTGAAAATTGGGCAGCGAATTAGTCAATTACTAACCACTGGTGAGACAAAAGAGGGACTCTACAGCCGATGGTTAGAGCACTTTCAATTCATTTGCAGGGGTGTAGGGTTTAAATCCTGGTGGTGTCCGGTTGGTTGAGATGGAGATTTTTCTGATCTCCCAGGTCAACATGTGTGTAGACATATGCCAGTGCCTGAACCAACTTCGTGTGTATACTCATTCAGAAGATAAAATATGCATGTTAAAGATCCTGTAATCTGTGTCAGTGTTTCGGTGGGTTATTGAAGAAGGAACACCGAGTCATTTCGGTAGTGTTTGGCTGCGCCTGTTGTGTATTTAACATACTTAGGACACCACCTACTACGCCCCCTACTGATGACAATACTGGCGTAGTCGTGGAGCAAGGCTGAGTGAGCGTCTCCTCCAGAGTGGAGACTGCCACCATGTCCCTCCAACAACAGCCCCCCATGAACCTATCGACAGTGAAGACCTTGAAAGGACTCACCCCAAGCATGGAAGTGAAGGGGTATGGAAAGTGAGGTCACCATGAAAGAAGAACAGGAAAGGCCACATAATCTGGGACTTTTCTTTTTTATACTGATGATGAAGGAGGAGGATGGTGATGACGATGATGATCATAATGATGATGATGCTACAGAGGTCCATTTAGGTTTGTGATTACATGACAAGGCTTTACTCTACACTTCCTGTCATAATGATACCACAGCATTAACCAGGTCCGAGAGACACTGACACTTGGTAGCGCTGGCCATGAAATCAGAGCAACACACCCAAAGACACGTCCGTGAAGGGGATGATATTGAACTGTGTGGTCCCAGTCTTCCCATTTAAGCCCATAGCACACTCAATTCTGGGTAGGAGTAAACCGCAGGCTGAAAAAACCCACCTCCACTGACAATCTAACCTGCATCCTCCAAACTGTCTGTCCATGATGCTAACCACTTTGCAATGGCAGATGGTAATATTCCTTTATTCATTGTTACACAGCATTAAGAAGAATGAAAATAACTGTAGACCACTGCAGAAGCATTAAGGAGACTGATTTGTGTATCATCACTTTATGATGTCAGCTTGTATAAAGAAATGTGTGCGTGCGTGCGTGCGTGTGTGACGTGTGCGTGCGCGTGCAGGTGCCGCCGTGCAGAATATGCATGTTACACAAGAGACCAAAGAGGTACAAAGGCTCAAGTGTGTATGTTTTTGTACATAATCATTGCATTAGTGTGTAGCTTGTTTGCCCGCGGGTGTGTGCATGAACGTGTGTGTGTGTGTGTGTGTGTGTATGTGTGTGAGACAAGAGAGAGAGAGAGAGATGTCATTCACACACACACACACACACACACACACACACACACACACTGGCACACATAAACCGTGTGTTCAATTTCACAGATGACTGGAGTTTTCAATGATCAGAATGTGTGTGTGTGTGTGTGTGTGTGTGTGTGTGTGTGTGTGTACACATAGAATTACATATACAAAAGAAATAATGAGGGGACAGAGAGAGAGAGAGAGGGAGGGAGAGAGAGAGAGAGAGAGAGATAGTGAGGGAGAGGGAGGGAGGAAGAGAAATTTTACCATGGCATCACATAGCACTTCAAAGATGGGCAGAAAGTTGGCACGCACGGACGCCTCTGTCACCACTCCACACAAGTCCTTGACTATGCTGTATAACCTGGTACACAACCAGTCAGTCAAGCCAAGAATTAAGTGTGTTTCATACATGTAAGCAGGCATATCATACTGTATTATTTCAAACTGTATGTTACTATGTACCTTGTTGTTCTGCACCATGTGATAAATATATGTGATGATTGAGTCTCATGTTAGACCAACAGATGAGTATGCAGGCAGGCTTATCTGTCGATGTGTGTACTCATATGGGAGAAGAGGCCAATTCTGGATGCGCAGCACTTCCCACACGTGTTGCAAGGGAAAACGTCTCCAGAAGTTGAGCCCTGCTTCCTTTGCTCATGCTTCTTCTTAATGGCCAGCGTTCTCTTGTTTTCAAACTGCATAGTACTATGTACCTTGTTGTTCTGCACTATGTGATAAATATATGTAAGCAGGCATATTTTACTATATTATTTCAAACTATATGTTACTATGTACCTTGTTGTTCTGCACTGTATATTGTATTGCATTGTACTACACTGTACTGTGTATTGTGGTGGGATGTGGCATACTGTGGAATGGTGTGGTGTGATGTGGGTGTTCAAGCGTTGTGTGTGGTGTGGTTTGGTGTGGTGCGGTGTCGTGTCGTACTGTGTGGTGTGATGTGGGTGTTCAAGCGTTGTGTGTGGTGTGGTTTGGTGTGGTGCGGTGTCGTGTCGTACTGTGTGGTGTGATGTGGGTGTTCAAGCGTTTGTGTGGTGTGGTTTGGTGTGGTGTGGTGTGGTGTCGTACTGTGTGGTGTGATGTGGGTGTTCAAGCGTTTGTGTGGTGTGGTTTGGTGTGGTGTGGTGTCGTACTGTGTGGTGTGATGTGGGTGTTCAAGCTTTGTGTGTGGTGCAGTGTGGTTTGGTGTGGTGCGGTGTCGTGTCGTACTGTGTGGTGTGATGTGGGTGTTTGTGTGTGGTGTGGTGTGGGTGTTCAAGCGTTTGTGTGTGGTGTGGTGTGGGTGTTCAAGCGTTTGTGTGGTGTGGTTTGGTGTGGTGTGGTGTGGTGTCATATTGTGTGGTGTGGGTGTTCAAGCGTTGTGTGTGGTGTGGTGTGGTGTCTTACTGTGTGGTGTGGTGTGGGTGTTCAAGTGTTGTGTGTGGTGTGGTATGGTGTGGTGTGACATGGTGTGACGTGTTATGCTGTGATGTGGTGTTGTGTTGTGTTTTGAGTTGTACTTTATCCCCTTGCACTGAATTCTGTCACATTCCATTCTACTGCACAGTGTCGTGCCGTGTTGAGTCACATAACACTGTACTCCACAGTACTAGTAGTCACACACACACACACACACAAACATATTTTCACACACCTTTAGGCTTTACACTCAAGACTACAGCGATACTGTTCTCCCATTGTTAAGAACATGAGACAGCTCTGGGAAACTGCTCACAAAACAAAACCACACCAGCCGCCATGGAGAAGCGGTTAATGTCACAGACTGACTTGAGAGGACATGGGTCTGAGTCCTATCAGAGGCGGGTCTTTTTCGGCATGTGGCTAGCTTCTACCAAGAGCTGAGAGCGTTGAAGGCTTAAATGGGAAGTCTAAGACCACACAGTCAAGGGTCATCCACTTAACAGGGGCATCTTTGGGAGTGCTGCTCAAATTTCCTGACCAACACTGCAGGTGTTTGTATCTCTCAGACTAGTTGTCGCATGAGTACAGTATGTGAGTTCACCCATGTCACGTAGTCCCAAACCTAAACAGACCCCCACTGCAGCACCTAGATCACTCCCATCATCATTCATCATCTTCGTCATTCATCACTGTCGAAATATAGAATATGATTACGGATTGTCCCAAATTCTGGGGACACACACACACACACACACACAGACACACACACAGACACACACACTCACACACACACACACACCCAGACACACACACTCACACACACACACACACTCATACACACACACACACTCACTCACACACACACACACTCACACACACACACACACACACACTCTCACACTCACACACACACAGAGACTTGACACAAAACAACGCCACACAATCAGCAAATCACCTGCTTAAGAACTCTGTGACAGCAATGGTGGGCGTGTCCCTGGCGCAGGAGGCCAGAAAGTAAAGGCTGCCTCGGTGAATGTAATAGAAATGGATCCCATCCTCCTCCTGCAGAAGACAATTAATTAATTTTGCTGAGAACAAAAAAAGTAACAGCATGCAAACTGTGTATACATAATTAATCACACATTTGTATTCGCATTCCTTTTTATCACAACAGATTTCTCTGTGTGAAATTCGGGCTGCTCTCCTCAGGGAGACCGCGTCGCTACACTACAGTGCCACCCTTTTTTGTATTTTTTCCTGTGTGCAGTTTATTCCTATCGAAGTGGATTTTTCTACAGAATTTTGCCAGGAACAACCCTTTTGTTGCCATGGGTTCTTTTACGTGCGCTAAGTGCATGCTGCACACGGGACCTTGATTTATCGTCTCATCCGAATGACTAGCATCCAGACCACCACTCAAGGTCTAGTGGAGGGAAAGAAAATATCGGCGGCTGAGCCATGATTCAAACCAGCATGCTCAGATTCTCTCGCTTCCTATGTGGACGTGCTACCTCTAGGCCATCACTCTACATGCTAATTAACATCCTAGACTGTACAAATATAAATGTACAATAAATTGTGCAAACAACCATTGAAACATACTATATACACAAAAACATACTGTGTTTAGCACTTGCTGCCCTGAGTACTGGTTTCATCCATAACATCCAGTTGCTTCCCTTGGGCTGAGTGCAACTATTTCTACACTGCAGCTGGCAGATTCAGGTTCACTTTTTCAATCAGTTGTATTATTACTCAGTGCATTTAGTTTGTAGGCTTTAGCCAACACTGCTCGCTTGTGTTTCCACAAGAACTGAGCGTGCTTTCTATGAAATTGTGTGCATTTGGAGTGATGGTCTAGAGGTAACGCGTCCGCCTAGGAAGCGAGAGAATCTGACAGCACTGGTTCGAATCACGGCTCAGCCGCCGATATTTTCTCTCCCTCCGCTAGACCTTGAATGATGGTCTGGACGCTAGTCATTCGGATGAGATGATAAACCGAGATCCCATGTGCAGCATGCACTTAGTGCATGTAAAAGAACCCATGGCAACAAAAGGGTTGTTCCTGGTAAAATTCTGTAGAAAAATCCACTTCAATAGGGAAAACAAATAAAACTACAGGCAGGAAAAAATACAACAAAAAAAAGGGTGGCACTGTAGTGTAGCGACGCGCTCTCCCTGGGGAGAGCAGCTCGAATTTCACACAGAGAAATCTGTTGTGATAAAAAGAAATACAAATACAAATATTTTGTAAATGAATTATGGCTTTGACACTGCACTAAGCTGAAAAATAGACACAGTGAGTGAGAAACAAGATTCATAGTATTCTGGTGTATTAAGTCATTCAGCAAACAGCTGTGGATGTAAAATAACTGTTATGATGTGACCTGATTTTCTCTTTTACTTAAGGCTGCATGTCGAGAAATATATGTATTACTGAGAAAGATCTACATATTTTCTTTACAAACAGCCCAATGTAAAAGAGGTAATAGGGTACCCAGTCAGGAACAGGCAAAATTATATATATGCATACATATATATATACATACATATAGATAGATATCTCTTGAGTGTGTGTGTGTGTGTGTGTGTGTGAGTGCGTGCGCGCGCGTGTGTGTGTGTGTGTGTCTGCATCTGTGAGCGTGTTTGTGTTTTGTCCATTCCTTGTTGTGTTTGGATGACACATATACATGTCAACACATCAGTGTTTTGGCAGGTTGGTGGACGAATACAGATGGGTCAGCTGATGAGTTATTGTTGGCTGGCTGGCTGGCCGGCCGGCCGTCTACTTGGTTATTGGTTGGCTCGACTAACTGGTTGGCTGGCTGGTTCAATATTGACATGGTTGACTGCTCTCATGGCTTGTCTGGTTTGGTTTGGTTTGGCCTGGACAGGACTGATGGGAAGGGTATAAACATCTTGGAATTTGAATTTGGAGGTTTTATTATGTAAGATTTGATGCACGACATGCATTGTAGCATGCACATACACTCACAAAAGCTGACACACACACTTAAAAATGTTGACTTCACTAAAACACATAAAGACACACTCGAACATTCCAAGATCTCTCCCTCTCTCTCAAACAGAATCATCAATACACAAACACACACACACAAAACAACAGTGTTATCATAATATCACACACACACACACACACACACACACACAAACAACAACAACAACAACAGTGTTATCATGATAATGTCACACAACACACACAAACACACGGCACGATACATACAAAAGCACACACTCACACCCACTCCACACACTGCTACTACAAAGAAAAAAGAAATACTCACAAAGTGAGGAGAAACCCTTCCTCCTCTGACATCCTGTTGTTTCTTGCCAAAAATAGCACGGGCATCATAAGTCAATGCCTCTTTCCTGTCTGTATTTTTTAGTGGTCAAGGATTGAATACAGCCAGCTGAGAAAACAGGCATGCACAACGACGATAAGAAATGAGGAAAAAAGAAGTTGCAGAAACCCCCCCCCCCCCACCCCAAAAACAACAAAACAACAACAATACAAGAACTAACATCAAAAATAAAATCATATCCACCAAAACCTTCAGTTAACTGAAAAAAAATGTTAAGAAATCAAATGTATGTATGTCATTTATTATCTATCTATCTACAGATATGGAATCTTTTATTTAAGGAATATTTGTTATTCTGCTTTCTGTTTGGTTTTTAAGTTTTAGATTTTTCTTTGATGTATACTGGTGTTGAAAGATCGATGTTCAGATGGGATGTGTTCTCTTTCCATTCCCAAAGTAGAAATCAATGATATAAAGCCTGTGTAAATGATGAAAAATATTCAGGGAAACAAGAACCAAATCAACCCAAACAATTTAACAAAGCATGAAAAGTTTAAAATTTTGTTTTCCCCATAATATAGAATAGAACTGATAGAATAGAATAAATCTTGATTACCAAGTGCACTGGGGTCACAAGGAATATGGCCAACTTCCTGATCATGTTGACAATAACACAATGTGTACTCATCTACTTGATCTAGCTAACACTTGTATGTTCACAGAGACACAGAAGGACAGACACTGAAACAGACAGCCAGACACATGAAGAAATATATATACAAGATTGTGAGAGACAGCCTGAGAAAAAAAGAGATAGAGGAAGAGAGAAAGAAAGGAAGATTTCATGTGATTTTCTAGTAAATCTACAAACAAAAAGTGACTAAAAGTTATGTTCCTAGTTCTCACTATCTGTGGCGGATCTGGCCCGGTCTTTGTAAAGAACCATACACAAACAGTGGTAAGTGAGGTGGTAAGTGAGATATAGTACATGTACACATATCAGTACATTGACAACACCACACAAATCTGAACTGAGTACTGAATGTATTCTGATCTGTCCACTTCTTCACCACCTGTGATCACAGTCTGCACAGGAGGTCTTGGGCAAGGAATTTATTTAAATCTGTTCCAGTAGATGGGAGATGCCACAATAGTTGTTGCAATCACCTTTCATTTTCCCATCTTGAAAAGGTTTATTTTGGAACCATGGGTATTTTGCAGGCCTGCACCTTCTCTCCAGCAGAAAAAGAGGCAGAAGGCTGCCGACCAATAGAATTATTTTATTATTTATTTTCCTTTCAAAGTCTGCACATTTTTTTCATTTCAAAGCCTGTGATGCCCTTCTTCTTCTTCTTCATTGTTGAGGGCCTTGCAGGTGTTCCTTTCACTCATCTATGGATGTGTGGGGTTAACATTTATAGCCATTTTTATCCAACCACTTCAGTAGCTATACTCTATTTTCAAGTGTGTGCATGCTGGGTATGTTCATGTTTCCATTATCAAACCAATTCTTGACACTGAATTAGAATTTCAGAGTCTATGGCATGCCTATTCTGATGTTCTGCATGTGTATCGTCTGAATACACACTAACAGGGTTCAGGCACTAGCAGGTCTTCACTCACATTGGCCTGGGAGACTGGAAAAACCTACACCCTTAACCCACCATGCCCACACAGCCATGATTCCAACCCTAGACCCAATGACTAAATGTCCATTGCAGTGCTGAACACCCGGCTACCATCTAGCCTACCTGATGAATGGGATGCAATTATCCCTCTTATCCAGACACTGTCTGTGGCTCTGTGCTCTGCCCTTAATGTGAATGATTTTACATTTTGTCCAATGCACTGAATGAAGGTTGTAACTACTAATTTTAGTAACATGATAAATCAATATGTGAGCTTCAATCAAACCCTCTTTCATACTGCGATAAAAATTTCCAGTTTCCATATATAAAGAGCCCTTAAAAACAAACGACCACTCTTAAGATAAAACATTATGATGGGGTGTGGAAATCCACTGATAGTTATGCCTATCACATATTATCACAACCCTGATTCAGATAAATCTAATTAGCAATAGTGTGATCGTAGACCCTGTCGAAAATCCAGAATAAACACACGGCAACGGCGGCTAAAGGATACATATTTTTCTAACCAGTATTTCTGACCGCTCCGTAACAATCTGAATTTCCGCTATCATCATTGTACTTGGCTTGTGACGCCTGACAGAGTTCAAGGTAGCCTGATTCCGGGATAAAAATCGGTGAACGTCCACAGAACAGGCGTCAATGACCACCCCGAATGCTGGGGGGGAATCTGTCTTTCAGATCGAGGCAAACCTGAATCCCGTTTAACATCTGGCCGTCTCACTTATATAAAAACAAGACGAAACTCGGCTAGAAGACGTGTTGTTGTGGTTTTAAATTTAATAATAGTATAACAATATCTTCAAAATGATGTAATCTGGAAAACAACTTGTCTGATGAAGACGAACTGTCTGTACGAAGAAAAACCTGTTCGGGGTTGTAAAAAATCTGCCGAGTGTTTTCGATATCCGGGCACTTCTAGGGTCATTGCCCTCTTGTCAGAGCTGCCAGAAACATTCTCGCCTTCAGCGAGATCTAAGTGTTGAGCTTCTGCAGTGGTAGAAACACTTGAGTGAGCATCAAGGAAATATTTGTCGTGCGCGGGTTCGGAAGAAACTACCACATAGCAGCTTGAGTACTCGACCAAACAGCTCAGGTAATTAAGATTGTCGTTTGTCTGCGCAGAAGGTTCCATGTCTGATTGGTCATTTTGACCCACTTGTGATTTTTTTGTTTTTTATGATTGACAGTGTCGACTTGTAACTGGGTAACTCGACCTAGCCACCAGAGCCAAAGTATACAAATTATTTTTGTGTTTTGGGGAAAAAGGTGGATGAGGTGCATAAAAGAGATATGGAGATGCAGGAGATCGAATTGCGGACCCAACGAGAGATAGAACGAGTGTCTTGTTTGCAGACGACATTCCCACACGAAACGATCAAAACAAGATGTTATCTCCTCTGTAATGAGTGTTACACACACTTGTTGCGAGTAGAGAATGAACTACTGCTGACCAACACAGATCCGGTTTTGCTTTGCAGTTACTATTTAGCACCATCTGTCATGGAAAATTACACAAAGCTTGCCCAGTGCTTTGACGTCAAAAAGATTGTTCATGATTTATTAACCACTGAAACTAATAAACACACACACACACACACACACACACACACACACACACACACACACACACACACACACACATATTTATATATAGATATGTATATATAGAGAGTGAGAGTATATTATATATAAATATGTTATATACTTTCTAACATTTTTAAGTATGTGTCACAGCATGGTTAAAAAAAAAAGAAGTTAGTTTATAAACATCCACACTATACTTAGGCAGGTCTACACACACACACACACACACACACACACACACACACACACACACACACACATACATATACAACTTCTTGAATTGCATAATTTTGTTCTAAACCTATAGTGTGTTTGAATGTGTATAATTTGTGTGTATATCACTATATGATATGTATGTAATGTGTACTGAATACAACTATTATGTCTATTTTGTGTATAGAACTGTAAGGTTAAATTTAAAAATACATGTATGCATAGGTTTGAGGAAATGAAAAGAGAGAATTTGTCATGAGTCTGAGAGGGAGTGAAAGGAGGTCATGATGGAAAAGAATGATAAAGAGAACAGAGAATTGAGTATAAATAAGAAAGTAAGAGACTGCAAGACATACACACACTCAGGTATACACTCACACACACACACACACACACACACACATACACACATACATACACACACACACACACACACACACACACACACACACACACACACACACACACACACACACGTGTGTGTGTGTGTGTGTGTGTGTATATACAGAGGGAGAGAGACAAATACACACACACGGGGAGTGGGATGGGCAGAGAATGAAACTAAGAGATAGAAAGATTAAGACAAGCGTGACCAAGAACTGAAGAAGACATTTATTTTATGAAGAAGAGACAGACAGAAACAAAGAGCGTTGGAGTATAGTTCATGAATTGAACTTTGGCTTTTAGTTTTTGTATGCTAAGTTCTTTCAACAAACACCTTCAGATTATAAATGTGATTGTGGGGGTTTGGGGTGGTGCACTTATATGTAGGTATACTGTAGTTTGTAAGTGAGAGAGAGTGTGTGTGTGTGTGCGCACACCATAAATGTCATGGAATTAGATATGATTTCAGGGACTGAGAAAACTGCAAAGGGGAAAAGAATGTCTGCCAATTTTGGGCAACCTCTGAACAGCATCAAGGAAGGCTATCTGTGGAAGCGAGGTACGTCTGTAGTTTTGTTTTTTTAATTAATCACCCTGTATAGAAAACAAATGAAACAAAAAGGAGCAAGCTAACATAAGTCACAGCGAGTTGAGGGAAAGGAAATGATTTTCAATGATTGATTGACACATCAGGATATTTTAGCACTACTATACCCAAAATCAAAAGAAAGAAAAGAGAAAAAAGAAACTCAGTGAGTAGATCCCCTTCTTGTGTTCATGTTATTTTTAATGCTCTTTGCAAATTCCCAGAATTTTTTCCTGTCTTTTGTGATGTTTTTCTGAAGGCCTGATGAGCGTGTTGGGTTTATGCAAAAGTCAGGCATCTGCACCTCTTTTTATTAATTTTTTTTCTCTCTCTCTTTACAGTTTCAGCAAATGTGGTGTAGCATATGTGTGTGTGTGTGTGTGTATGATGGATTATTCTGCACACTTTTGCACCTCCTTGAAACTAAAACTGAAACTGTTTAGATTTTGTTTTGAAGTGGCTGGGTGTGTGTATTTTTCCGTCCCTGCCTGTCAGTCTGCCTGTGTTTTTCCCCCTTCCAGTTATCTTATCTTACCCAAACTGATATATATTTTTATGACAGATTATCCACCTGCCTGCTGAGTGAAGAGGCAAAATGAGGAGTGGGGTTGTCAGAGTTTAATGCTCTCTCTGTCTCTGTCTGTCTGTCTGTCTGTCTGTCTGTCTGTCTCTCCTTCTTTCTCCATCTCCCTCAGTCTATTCTCTCTCTAGATCTTACTAGTTAGTATCAATTTCTTCTCTTTCTCTCTCATAAAATGATCAAGTCCACTCCCTGCCTCCACCCTCTCTGTGTTTGTCTCTCACTTTTTCTCTCTCCTCCTCTCCTTATCCCTCTCCCTTTTCCTTCTTTCTCTCTGTCTCTGTCTCTCTCTGTCTCTCTCTCTCTCTCTCTCTGTCTGTCTCTCTCTCTCACTCTCCCTCTCTCTCAATTGTAACCTCGCTGTATATATCATGAACTATGGTTTCTCTATTTTCTAGTAGTATTTTGTTGAAATTTTACTTTGTTCTTTAATATTTTATAATGGTATTTCTTCACTTACCCATTTGTGAGGAGCCATGGCCTAATGAATAAACCATTCACACTTACACTCTCTCTGAGTTTGTATGATCAAGTACATTTCCTGAAGTCCCTCCCCCCACAGCTTCCCCCTCCACACCCCACCTCAACCTCCCCCCTCCCTACTCTATTCCTCCCTTTCTTTCCAATGACAATCACTGATGGAAACATTTTTTTCCTTGTCACAGGTGAACACATAAAGAACTGGCGAAAGCGTTACTTCATCCTATGTAAAGATGGGTCTTTCCTTGGGTTCAGATCCAAACCTGAAGGGGGTGATACCACTGACCCTCTGAACAACTTCACTGTCAAAGGTCAGTGGCTGTCCCTTACATACATACATGTATACAGTCAACCATTAAATTGAAATGAGAATATTATGGTTTTAAAAAATGTGATAAATATTTGAAATGGGGGTGGGGGGAATTTACCTCGTAAAAGCACTAATTTCCGTTGTTCCTTTGTTAGAATAGTGTATTGAATGTCAGGAACCCAGCTCCACACCACTAGATCTTGAGTAGTGGTCTGGACACTAGTCATTTGGATAACCAATAAGATGATAAATCAAGGTCCCATAGTGCACTTAGCACATGTAAAAGAACCAACAGCAACAAAAGGGTTGTCCCTGGCAAAATTCTGTGGAATAAAACCCACTTTGATTATAAAACAAATACACTTGCAGACAAGGAAAAAATAAAAGAAGTGGGGGTGGGGGGGGGGAGTTGAGGGGGAGGTAACACAACACACTCTCCCATGGGAAATGTGTATGTGTTGTAACAAAAAGTGATACAATACAATATTTTTTTTATAATGTAATGTGTGGGTTCGCAGTCTGTAACAGCCTTTCTTTTATCCCCACCTTCCAGTATGCATTATGAGCAGTTATATCAGCAGCAAATTGACATTGGCTGTCAAAAACAACAAAGTTCTACAACAGCAGCAAAATCGTGAGGTGAACTTTTAGCATTTTTACCTGTTGATATTTGGGCATAAAAGTGCACATGTGTGATTCCAAGTGTTGAACAGTTTTGCTGTGCGTACATTACAGACTGTCAGTTAATGAAGATCGACCGACCACGGGCCAACACCTTTCTTATACGAGGTTTACAGTGGACCACTGTGGTGGAGAGGATGTTTTGTGTGGACTCTGCAGAAGAGAGGTGTGACGATTCTGTTCTTTTCTGTGGTCCACTTCTTTACTGTTTTCTGTTTTTACAGTTCTTTCTTGTTGTTATGCCATTGGGGTTATTTTGTTTCTTTTCTTTTCTTTTTTTGTGGGGGCAGGGGTGTGTGGGTGTGTGTGTGGGGGGGCTGATTTTTTTTCTAAATAAGAATTCAGAGGGTTTGCTTTGTTGTTGTTTTTTTCTAGTTTTCTTGCTTTTGGCTTGTAAGTTTGTGTTCAGGAGTGCATTCAACTGAGTACTAAAGCATTTGTGATTGTGTGTGTGTGTATGTGTGAACGTATGCATATTTATGAACAAGCATTTGCATTCATGTGTGAGAATTTAGGAATGATACTGCCAGAATGGTTGCTGTTATCTTGCTAAAATTCAGTTTAAACATTCTAAGTTATGAAATTCAGTATTAATTTGATGTTCCCATTTGTACCAAATCTTTTTTTTTTTTTTTTTTAGAAAACGGATGAAGGGTGCTGTTTAATATTTGTGACAGAAACTGAGAAAGATGTGCTGCAACTTATATCATGTTCTGTTATCAATTTTGTCACATTAAGAAGCCATGGGTTAGATCTGATACCTTACCTTAATTAAATGTCCACCACAGGGAAGAATGGATACAAGCCATCCGGTCCATTTCTGACAATTTGAAAGTAACAGAGGAAACAGGTTCATCAGCCGACTTGCTCGACATTCCAAAGAACAAAAAGAAAGTGGTGAGTTACCAGTCTTGTGACTACTGTAACACAACTAACAGCAGCAGTGACATGCTTTGCTTAGCTCACTGATGTGCACAAGCCAGCAAGGCTCAGGATTCCCAGAGTGTCCAGAATGTTTACTGTGTCGTGTGTGTCAGTCAAAATAACACAAGCTATGAACAGGAAACATGTATCATTTAACCCTTTGAGCCCTGACCACCGCTTTACCAATGGTGGGGAGGGGTGGCATAATGCCTGGCCACCGGTTGAGCAGTTCGTAAACACTTGTGTCGTGTTTTGCTATTGGTTGACTTATATTGAAGAGCCATTCAGAAAAACCGTAATATTCCGACGCCAGCGAACGCAGTACCAACATTGCCGCACCCCCTCACTGTGTTTTGTGCATGTGCTTTGGATAAAAAAAGATCGATTTCTACCACGAAGCGTGCAGAGTCTCAACCTGACATGCCTCCTTTGATCAACTGATTCTGTATGCTCAGATTCATTTTCAACACCACTATCTGCAGCAAAATCATCCGATTCGAATTCCACCTCACTATCAGAGTAATCATTGTCATACTCTACTTCCGATAAATCATCAAGCATATCAGTTACTTGCTGCGTTGTGTACAGTTGTTTTCTCGCACGTTTTGTCCCTGATTTCTGCCCTGACGGGCCAGGTTGAGACTCCGCACGCTTCAAGTGTTTACGCACCGCTCAACCGGTGGCCGGGCATTATGTCATTTTTCTCTGCCACCAGTAAAGCGGTGGTCAGGGCTCAAAGGGTTTAATACCAATTATTTGCAAATTTTGGCTCAGGAGCTCAGGCAGAAGGGTTAAAATTGCTCAGGAACTCAGGGCTCAAAGGGTTAAAAGGGAGTATCTCCAGCTAGCTGCACTCACTGATCAGTTTAAGTGTCTGCTTTCTGGTAACTTGGTTGGTACTTCTCAGGCATGGCTTCTAGTATATAGATACTTTTATTATAATGTCATAGAAATAAGATATTTTAAATCCATCACACAGAGAACCATCGATAGACCTCCATCGCAACATCATCAGCATCACCACCATCCTCCTCCTTCATCCCCAATGATGATAATAATAAAAGAAACCATCAGTGGACTATTTAGTTGGCATAAACGATTGAATAAATGCAAGCAAGCAGTTCTGAGTATTAGGGAATACAACAGTTTCTGCCAACACTTTTGACTCCTCCCTCACAGATTGTATGTCATTAGCTGCAAGAGAATGCTGCTCTTCAGTGTCTCTCCAGTTCTCAGTTCATTCTGTTCAGGAAAATGTTTCGGTTTCCTAAGTTCCTGAGATATATTTGGCATTTTTAGGTCCAATGTATCTGCAGATTTGGTGGACTCATCCAGTATCCCTGGAAGTGAACCCAGTTTGGATTCTCCTCCACATCTTGCCTGTCTGCGACCTATATTGATTTTTCATACGCAGCTAGCTATGTATCATAAACAAGACATTTTGTGCTATGCTGGCTGGTGCAACAGTGAACTAGGGTAAAAGGTTTGGCAGATATAATTCCAGGGGAAATTTTCCTTTTACAGTGATAGAAATTGGCTATAAAAACAATTTTCCTTTTCGCAGTGATAAATATAACGATGATAATAATGTTATTTTCTGTTGCAATGAATGAGTGACTGAAATGGGGATGTAAGCCCACGATTTCTCGCAATACAATAAATGGATGTGTTTCAGTGTCATTACTGTTGATATCTTCGTTAACGCCACTGTCATTATCATGATCTCTAATGTCGTCACCCCCCATTTCTCATTTCTTTTTCTCTCTCTCATTTTTCTATTAGATTTGCATTGGGAAAAGACAAGACCCCAAGTCCAGTGACAAGAGAAATGTTTTTGATTAAAATAAGCGGGACTTCCCATGCTTTCTCACACATTGTGAGAAAACATGGGGGTGCCCCCCATGATTTTTTCACAGTTGAGTGAAAACATGGGAGGGGAACGACCACACTTTCTCGCAATCCCACAATTTCTCTACTTTCAGTGAGAGAAATCATGGGATTTCAAGAAATCTTGGGTTAACAGGGGATTTTTCTTCCCGTTGTCAGTTTTAAGAATATTAATTGAAGAAGAAAGTCATTTTGATTTTGATGGTGCTGATCTGTTTAACACAGTTGTGTTTTGAGGCAAGAGCCACATGAAATTATTTTCTCTCTGTTGGAATAGTGAGCTACAAGAAGAGAAAGAGTGACTGGTGCAACTTGCAATTTGCTGACAAATCCTTGATATGAGAAACAATATGACATTCAGACCAAAGGTTTGGTGAAAGGAGGGATCTATAATCATAGATTCTGTATTGAAAAGTCTAAAGTGGGTTCATGCATTTTTATTTTTCTTGTGTGTGTGCAGTCACTGAATGACTTTGATTTCCTCAAAGTCTTGGGCAAGGGAACATTTGGCAAGGTTATCTTGTGCAAAGAAAAATCAACAAATCACTTATACGCCATCAAAATTCTCAAGAAAGCTGTGATCATTGCGAAGGTAAGTTTTGTAGTATGTCTTGGTTCTATTCATTGGAAGGAATGCAAAAGAAGAAGACAAAAATACAAAATTTGTTTTTTACACTGGCCAGAATCTGAAATGTTATTGTGTAAGAAACATGTACCAGGTTATTTTCTTCATTTATTTTTACAAAAGATTATTAAAAAAAAACAAAAAAAAACCTTGCTTATTTCTTGTTTTCTTAACTGAGCAAAGCATTTACTGATTTAGCTCTTTGCACTGTTTTTGCTTAAAGCAGATCAAGAGGAAACTTTGAATGATGAGCTGTATTGTTAGACAAGCTTGATTGTGATAACAGATTGTTTTTCAATGGAAATTATAATATTTTTACTCCTCAGCTTCTAAAATGACGTGTGAAAAATGTAAAATGATGTACTCTACATCATGAGTGTGTTTATATTAAATTTACCAACTATCTGTTTCATGAAATAGTTGTAAAAGATGTTTACCCTGTTGTAGGGGTTTTGTATATCAAGAGAAGCCACAGTTCAGACTTTGAACAGCAATTTTATTTTTGTAGGTTGCTCTCTCTACTTCTCATATTGTCACATCAGTTCACGATATCTTTAAAGCTGACTTCTTTTTTTTTTCTTTCTTACTTTCAGCATTAGAACTAGTGATCTATGGTTAAAGCATCATGATTTATTTCTTTACCTCGTGCTCACAGTTGTTTCATGTTGTTCGTTGTCATTTTTGCATTCCTTACCTAGTGCTCACAATTGTTTCATGTTGTTGGTGGTTGTTTTTGCATTCCTTACATTGTGCCCACAATTGTTTCATGTTGTTTGTTGTTGTTTTTGGATTCCTTACCTCGTGCTCACCATTGTTTTATGTTGGTTGTTGTTGTTTTTGTATTCCTTACCTCGTGCTCACCATTGTTTTATGTTGTTGGTTGTTTTTGCATTCCTTACCTCTTGCCCACAGTTGTTTCATGTTGGTTGTTGTTTTTGCATTCCTTACCTCTTGCCCACAGTTGTTTCATGTTTGTTGTTGTTTTTGCGTTCCTTACCTCTTGCCCACAGTTGTTTCATGTTGGTTGTTGTTTTTGCATTCCTTACCTCGTGCTCACCATTGTTTTATGTTGTTGGTTGTTGTTTTTGCATCCCTTACCTCGTGCCCACAATTGTTTTATATTGTTAGTTGTTGTTTTTGCATTCCTTACATTGTGCCCACAATTGTTTCATGTTGTTGGTTGTTGTTTTTGCATTCCTTACCTCATGCCCACAATTGTTTTATGTTGTTGGTTGTTGTTTTTGCTTTCCTTACCTCGTACCCACAATTGTTTTATGTTGTTGGTTGTTGTTTTTGCATTCCTTACCTCGTGCCCACAATTGTTTTATGTTGTTGGTTGTTGTTTTTGCATTCCATACCTCGTGCCCACAATTGTTTTATGTTGTTGGTTGTTGTTTTTGCATTCCTTACCTCGTGCCCACAATTGTTTTATGTTGTTGGCTGTTGTTTTTGCATTCCTTACCTGGTGCCCACAATTGTTTTATGTTGTTGGTTGTTGTTTTTGCATTCCTTACCTCGTGCCCACAGTTGTTTTATGTTGGTTGTTGTTTTTACATTCCTTACCTCTTGCCCACAATTGTTTTATGTTGTTTGTTGTTTTTGCATTCCTTACCTCTTGCTTACAGTTGTTTTATGTTGGTTGTTGTTTTTGCATTCCTTACATTGTGCCCACAATTGTTTCATGTTGTTTGTTGTTTTTGCATTCCTTACCTCGTGCTCACTATTGTTTTATGTTGTTGGTTGTTTTTGCATTCCTTACCTTGTGCCCACCATTGTTTTATGATGTTGGTTGTTTTTGCATTCCTTACCTCATGCCCACAATTGTTTTATGTTGATTGTTGTTTTTGCATTCCTTACCTCATGCCCACAATTGTTTTATGTTGATTGTTGTTTTTGCATTCCTTACCTCATGCCCACAATTGTTTCATGCTGATGGTTATTGTTTTTGCATTCCTTACCTCATGCCCACAATTGTTTCATGCTGATGGTTATTGTTTTTGCATTCCTTACCTCATGCCCACAATTGTTTCATGTTGTTGTTATTTTTGCATTCATTCCTTACCTCATGCCCACAATTGTTTCATGTTGTTGGTTGTTGGTTTTGCATTCCTTACATGGTGCTCACCATTGTTTTATGTTTGTTGTTATTTTTGCATTCCTTACCTGGTGCCCACAATTATTTCATGTTGTTGGCTGTTGTTTTTGCATTCCTAACCTGGTGCTCACCATTGTTTTATGTTGTTTGTTGTTATTTTTGCATTCCTTACATTATGCCCACAATTATTTCATGTTGTTGGCTGTTGTTTTTGCAGGATGAAGTGGCACACACACTGACAGAGAACAGGGTACTCCAAACCACAAAGCATCCCTTCCTCACAGTAAGTGGACTGAACTTCCTGTGTCGGAACACATCTGGTTCTGTGGCCAAGAGTTTCAGTTTCAGAACTGAACTGACCAATATTCACTACACAACACTGGCTTTGAAAAGGGGAAAAAAAAATGTTGTTTTTGAGAACGTTTTCCATAAGTTTGCTGGTTAAGGATAAGGACTTTTATTTCAAACATTCATGAAATATGCTGGAGACTTACTTTTTGAGTTTCAGTTTCAGTTTCTCATGGAGGCGTCTCTGCGTTCAGACAGATCCATACGTGCTACACCACATCTGCTAGGCAGATGCATGACAGCAGCATGACCCAACATCCCAGTCAGACCTTTAGTGCATGCATGTATATTTGTGTACCATCAGAGTGGATTTCTTCCTAAGAATTTTGCCAGAGGAGAATACTTTTGTTGCTATGGGTTCTTTGTGTATGCTGCATGTGGGCCCTCAGTTTATTGTCTCATCCGAATGACCATATGCTCAATTTGATTTTCCAGTCAAACTTGGGAGAAAGAGCAAGAGCAAGAATCGAACCCACACCCTCATGGACACAGTATTGGCAGATGAATGTCTTATCCATTCTGCCATCTTCCTTCCTTATTTTTTGGCAGAATATAGATATAGAAATGTTATAGGGTTCCTTTAAGAAGGAAAGGTCCTTTGATCGGTCACAAACATTTTTGTCGTCAGTGATACGCTTAACAGTTTTACGACACATACATTGCAGATTATTCTGTTTGTAAATGGGGAGCACACAGATGAAAGTGAATAGTTTACATTTATATTCTTGTTGAATAATTTATGCGGTAGCATGCATAAAAGGAACATTTTTTTAATCAGCTGAAATAACTTTTTTTATTTTATGTACATGTTCTTTTTGGACAAACCATTTTTCGTGTTTGCGTAGGAATTTTTGTCTTTTAGACCCCTGGATTTTTATTTTATTTTATTGAGAATTATTTCTCCGTCAGACTGATTCAGCCTTTTTCTCTGTTTCAGCAACTGAAGTATTCATTCCAGACACCTGACAGGTTATGTTTTGTGATGGAGTATGTGAACGGAGGTGAGCTGTTTTTCCACCTGTCTCGGGAGCGGGTTTTTACCGAGGACCGAACACGGTTCTACGGGGCCGAGATCATATCAGCTTTGGGCTACCTCCATGAGAACAACATAGTGTACAGAGATCTCAAGGTCAGTGGGTTTGATTCTGATGTGTGTGTGGGCGTATGTAAGTGTGTGTTGTTGACTCTGCCTGACTGTATGCCAGTCTTGTCTGTTGATTTATGTGACTCTTTGTGTGTATGAGTGTGTATGTTAGTGTGTGTGAGCATATGTGTGTGAGTATATGTATGTGTGTGTGTTTGAGAGGAAATCAGCAGAGTTATCAAGATAACATTTGTATTGTATTTTTTTTTTCAAAGACAAAAAAAAAAAAAAAAAAAGGAAAAGGTAGTACAAAGAAATGTCAAATGCTGGAATAACTAATGTGTTGACGAAAATGTGTGATGTTTATTTAATGTCTGAGCTCTAAAGTGACACTAATGTGATTGTCTTGTAACAGATCTTATGATATATATGGCTTTCATGGTTCTGCCAAATTTAAAACAGCAGAGGAGAAAATTCTCACAGACTTGGAATGATGCAGACTTGGCAGAAGATGCTGTTTTTGGGTAATTTTTTTTTATATTTTATTATTATCCTGTGTTTATTTCTTAATCACTTTCCAACCCCTTGTATTGCTGCTGGTGTTTCAGCTGGAGAACCTGCTTCTAGACAAGGATGGGCACATCAAGGTGGCGGACTTCGGCCTGTGTAAGGAGGAGATGTTCTACGGTGCCAGCACCAGCACCTTCTGTGGTACCCCGGAGTATCTGGCGCCGGAGGTCAGTGCTGTGATATCTGCACTGTAATCATTCACTATTTTGGGTGGAAAAACTATGCATTGGGTAAAATATCTTGTAGGCAACCCCTCCACCCCATACACACACCCATTATGTTTAAAAAAAAAAAAATTTTTAAATGTGCATAAGGTATAATATCTTGTAAGCTCCCCCCCCCCAACCCCCCACCCCACCCGCCCTCCCCTCCCACCTATTTAAGGTTAAAAAATTATGCATAAGGTAAAATATCTTGTAAGCGACCATCCCCCACCCCCCACATTAAAGGTTAAAAAGTGTGAATAAGGTAAGATATCTTGTAAGTTACCCCCCACCCGCCCCCCACATTTAAGGTTAAAAACTGTGCATACAGTAAAATATCTTGTAAGTGACCAGCCCCCCCACACACCCCCACACCCCCCACCCATTTAAGGTTAAAAAGTGTGCATGCGATAAAATATCTTGTAAGCACTCCCCACCCCGCACCCCCCCACATTCAAGGTTAAAAACTGTGCATACAGTAAAATATCTTGTAAGCGACCAGCCAGCCATGACTGGGATTTGCAATGATCTAGGATCCTAACATTGAATGTGTAACATTTCAGCCACTTGGCTTTGTACAGTTATGTGATTCAATTTGATTACCGTAAAGTTCAGTCTATTGAGCGCACTGGTATATAAGCCGCACCCACTAAATTTTGGAAAAAAATGAACTTTATACATACATAACCCACACCGGTTTATAAGCCGCACTTACTTCCGGTACTGGAACACATACTGGGGAGTGTGCACTTTATGTGTACAGTATACACTTACAAATATGACAAGAAATATAAAATTTAGAATAGAGAAGGAAAGTGTGTGTGTGTGTGTGTGTGTGTGTGCTATTTCTCTGTGTGTGTGAGAGAATGATTTCATGCACGTTATTATACACGTCTGCCAGGTGTTAGAAGACAACGACTATGGGCGAGCGGTGGACTGGTGGGGAACAGGGGTGGTGATGTACGAAATGATGTGTGGACGCCTACCCTTCTACAACAGAGACCACGACGTGCTCTTTGAACTCATCTTGTTGCAAAACGTCAAGTTTCCCCGCAATCTGTCCGAAGAGGCCAAAATGCTGCTCAATGGGCTGCTGGTGAAGAACCCGAAACGTCGGTGAGTCAGACCACTAATTTATGTTTTTTGTGTAGTTCTTAATTATTTTTTTTATCCTGTTTTATGGAATAAAAAAAAAATCACACATATGACAGTGCTCAAACCCATGTCCTCCCAGTCTAATTGTGCTTACTGCAGCTTCCCGAATTAAACAGATTTCAAGTTGAAATAATTTTATGCTCTATGTCATTTTGTCAGTTATTTGTTTATGATTCTGTTTTCTCCCAAAATTTTCTTTTGCAGTTTTCTACTTCTTATATTGATGCTTTTATTGAGATGTCATTTCGTCTATGATGTAATGATGCTTTTATTGAGATGTCATTTCTTCTATGATATGATGATGTTTTTATTGGGATAACATTTCTTCTCTTTGACCTGTAAGCCACACAAATGCTTTTGCATTCGTGGTGAAGAGACGATTTACAAGCAGTGCGTTGGACTGTGTGTGTTGCAGGCTTGGAGGCAGTGAGGCGGATGTAGAAGAAATTAAAGCACACCCTTTCTTCCAGTGCATCAACTGGGACGACCTTGTGGCCAAACGGGTGAGTCAGAGATATGTGATCATCTTCTTGTTTGATGCATTCTGGCTCCTTCACCTCATCGTGCATGTTTGTGTTGTCAGGCCATGGATGTCAGTAGTGAGGTGTGTGTGTTGGGCTGGCAGTGTTGTTTCATCATTGTGTACATGTTGGGCTTGTCAGCATGTGTGTACATTGCCAATGTTGTATCTATATCTGTTGTCACATTTGGTTCTTACTTCTGCGGTTTTGTTTCAGGCTTTGTATTTGTCAGCACGCTTTAAAAGCATTTCAGGGGGAAATGTGTTGTTGGTTTTTTTTAATGTTTTGAATGCTGTCTTGATTTTTTTACCCGGTGAAAAAAGTATTAAAAAAGCAACAGCCCAAAACCCAAACAGTTACTGCCTAGTGCTTTGGAAGTCAACAACAGCAGCAACAAGAACAACAGCCGCAAAAGGATGACAGTAATAACAACACTGTTGTTTATGATCTGTCATTTATAATGAGAGTGAAGATGTGTGAAATATTGTCATGTGTTTATCCTCTCTTTTTTGGGTGGAGCACAGTGGGCTATAGTGGCCAGTGCAGAAGTTGGGGAATTTGAAAGTGAGGATCCTGTGCAAATGAGTTTGTTTGGAATCACAGAAATGAGCTAGGGTACGTGTGTACTTTTCTGAATAGCGAGAGTATAAAAGATTTCTTTCAGGAACTTGTTTTGTTAAAGAAAAAGGAGGAAAACTGGCTATTATTGCGCTGACGGCGTCTGCAAATATTCTGCAGGTAACTGACGCCAACTCTTTTCCTGTGTGCAGTTCTGTATTGCTTGTTTGCTGTTTTCTTGACTCTTCACTGATCTGTATGGAGATTAATCATGGTGTGTGCAGTTGTTGTTTTTTTCTCCAAATTTCTTTTCTCCAAACATGCTCTGGTTTGCTTCTTCTCATACGTAATCATCTTTGGTAAAAAGGGTTCTTTTCAGTTCAGGGTGTAATTGGTAACTCGGCTGCCTTGCGCTGAAATAAAGAAAAGGGGAATCATATAGTCTCTAATTTTGAAAGGTGCACATAGTCAGTGGGGAAAAAATATTGCTGGAAAGAAACATATTTGTTAAGCCTATTGTATTCTCCAAACTATAGTGATTTCATATGATATGGTAACTGACTTGTTAGGTCCTAGAAACTCCTGTATGAATCAACCTAGCCCTCATAAATCCTAGAGGGCCTGACCAAAAGTATTGGGGTTAAGTGCAGTAATATGTATACCTCTAATGACTGTTAAACAGTCTGCTTCAAGTTGACTCCAGATTAATCAGCAAAGATTTACTGTTGTTTTCCAAGTATTCAGAATTACGGGTTGTTAAGAGGGCATCATGTTGGCTAAATGCTTGATATATGTAGTGAATGCTTTTGAAAACAAGAGTTGAAACAGGCAAGTCTATGCCTTCAATAACTGGCAGACATTCATGGTGCTGAAATTCAAAAGAATAGTTTAAAGTTATTGGGGTTACACAAACTGAACAATAGAAATATTTGGTTTTTACTATTCTGTCTAATTTTTAACACGTGTGGGTTGTGTTTGTTGTTTTTGTAGTTTAATGAAAACTTCACTAACATTAATTGCTGTTACAGAGAAAAGTAGCTGAAACTTTGATGGATGCTGTTAGGAAATGAGCTTAAAGATGTAATTTCACCATCTGTCTGCCTTTGTCAGCTGAAACAATGACCAGAGTTATTCTGAAGGGATACATTTACACTGTATAATATTGATATTTATGTAATTGATTGTAATCAATTTATATGCAGTTATTTTCAGGATTTGATAAACATGAAGTGGGTTGGTAGATATTCACGGTGTGCTAAAAGATCCCATAATAAAAATTGTAGACTGTCCAGTTTGGGTATGCTAGAATTTGATTTCCTGGCCTCCTTCCTTGGCCATTTGCATCCGTGAATTATATTCCCAGTGTATGTCACTTCTGCATGGCATGGAAAGTGAACGCATATTAGATTGTCCTTGCAGTCTGTCTTCCAGCACAGTCCATGTTGATATGTCTTTTGGTGCTTCTTGTTGGGAGTAAGAGGGAAAGTATACATCTGTAATGTATGATTTTCCTTTCCTGTCTGTATATGACGTGAATTTTATATATAAACTGAATGGAAAGCATCATCAAAATGTGTACATGTTCTGGAATATGTTATGAAATGGTGTGTTTCCAGTGTGCATGTGTCTTTTTTTTGTTTTTTTCCCCTATTTTAAATCTAGTTTTCAGGTCTTTGGGAAAATTAATCTGGCAGTTTTCTTGATTCTGATCATGCTTTAAAATGTTTGTGTGTATATATGTCTCTGTGTGCATGAGTGCAAAGTTTTGCTCAAGATCATTGAGGTTGGCTTAGTTTTACGTATTGAATGCTGAATCCTTGTTTATGTTACACCTCTTTCTGTATGATGTACAGGTCATTTTGATGTGTGCTCCACTAACATTTTTGCTGTACTCTTTTCTCGTAAAAACTCTACCTAGTTGCACAGTCAGCTCAATGTAACTCTTAATACCAGAGGTCTCCTGTAAGTGGTGGTATTCATCACAACATACACTCAGACTAGAAATTTGAACGAGTTGTGTCATTTTAAAGGTCTCTTGTCTTTTACAACAGTATCAAAATGTTCAGTGAAGGTATAAAGTTTTAAAAGAAAGAAAAAACAACAACAACTTAAAGATACAATTCTAAAATGCCAGTTCAAGCAGCGAATTTTAAGTTGATGCTTACAGCAGGCCTCAGCTGTGTTTCAACATTGTGTTACTGTTATTGTGTTTTTATGTTGCTTTTGATTGTGCTGTTTTTTCTTGTGTGTGTGTGTGTGTGTGTGTGTGTGTGTGTGTGTGTGTGTGTGTTGTGATTTCCGGTTGTGTTTATTTCTGTACTGACCTATTCCTTTTATAAATATAGTTATGTGACAAAATGAATGGATGTATTTTATTTACTGAGGATAGCAGAGTAAGCATTCAGAGGAAATGAAAGGAAACAATATTAAATAGAACAAGAAAGGAAAACATTGTTGGGAAGACAGATAGATGGAGAGGGATTCACAGATAATTCTTACTCATTGAGTGGTAATGCTAAAATAGCCCTGTAGCTGGGAACTGAAATTGCCAAGGGCTTTGCAGTTGTAACTTGCAGAGAAAATAAAAGGCCATCAGAAGAAGAAATGGTGAATAATTGAAGAAGGGAGACTGTGCACATTACGTACATTATGATTATTATGAAGATCATAAACTATCATTTGTTACCTGTTGGATTTTGAATGTCTGAATATTTCGGGGTGGGTGGGGTGGGGGTGTGGGGGGGTACTGATAAGTGAAGCACGCACACACAGACATAACATTAACAAACACAAAGAAACTAAAGTGACTAACATAGCCAGACCGTGCATTAACAAGCCTTTCCATGTGGCTGTGTTTATGCATTGTTCTCTCTGAAATACAAATATGGTGAAGATTTATACACAGAAACCTCAGCTGTGTATTAATGACACATGTGTTTCACCAGTGACAAACAAATGTGTTCATTATGCATCAGCTTTCTTATGTTACCTGATAAGATTCACATTGCGTAATTCCTCTTCTTTGATGTATCACATCACCATTGAGATTTTGCCACACACAGCTCTGGTCTGTTTCAGTTATAGGTCAGTGCTAGGTTGCCATATTGTGACTTAAAGCTTTCTTCATGTGTAAAATAATGAACAGGGCAGAAACAGAGAAGCAGGGATAGGGGAGGGGAGTCAGATTGATGGATGAGAGGAGTTATCTGTGAAACTGGCATGCAACTGGATTGCAAAAACAACTACTGGTGCTTGTATGTGTACATTCTTGTTTACCAATGGAAAATTCTTATATCTAGCTTTTGTTCAGTTTTCATTGCATGAAGACATTTGTTTGGTTTTTGTCCAGACACCCCAGTCCATATGCTGGTCTGTCCCTTTGTCCTAAATTGATTTTTTTTTTTAAAGAAAGAAAAATGTTCACCAGTATAATTGTTAGATGTTACTTCAAAGAAATCTGAAACAGTTTATTGTAATTTAGTACTCTTTTCATAAATATGAACAGATTCAGTTGTTATTTTGATTTATTCAAACAATGAAACCTTCTTCCCACTGATCCCCCCCCCCCCCCCCCCCCCCCCGCCTGATATGTGTGACAGTGTGTTTTCCCATTGTCTCTGACAGATCGCACCGCCTTTCAAGCCTCAGGTGACGTCGGACACCGACACTCGATACTTCGACGAACTGTTCACAGGAGAGGCCGTGAACTTGACTCCACCCCCCAACAACGAACCGGTCACCACCACGGAGGTGTTGCCGGGCATGGACGATGACATGGACAGCATGCCTTACTTCGAGCAGTTCTCCTACCACGGCTCCAAGAACAGCCTGGCCAGTAGTCGCCATTCCGGCATGAGTTTTGAGATGTCATGGGCCACATGATCACACAGGTGACCTGACACAAAAATGACAGCATCTCCTTTTGTGAACGAAACGACCGTTTGTCTGAGCCAAAGTTACACGACCACCATTTGATGTTCGGATTTTTGTTTTACTAAAGCAGCGGTTTTTTGGGGTCCGAAACAGGGAATTTTTTTCCATTAGGTAGTGTTTTTGTACCTCACTTTAATGTGTAGCATGCCCTCACTTTAATGCGTAGCATGCCATCACTTTGATACATGTTTCAGTTGTCACGTGTATTTCAGTTCATCACATATCTGTCTGAATCATTTTCCCTCTATGTCCCTCCCTCCCCTTTACCCACTCTCTCAGTGCGTGCACTTTTTTTCTCTGTATTTTTATCAGCTGGTTCTAAAAAGCTGGAAGAAGATAATGATAAGGGAGCAGTTTCATGCTTGTATGTGTGTGTGTGTGTGTGTGTGAGAGAGAGAGAAAGAGAGAGAGAGAGAGAGAGCTTGTTTGTCTGTCCATGAATGGACAACAATCTGGTCATTACTGGACCATACCAAAATATTTTTGATGAACAACAGTTTGGTCATTCCCAGACGTTTACTGGAATATTTCTTGAAAATGATTGATCAGTCTGTTCTTGAATTAATAGTTTTAAATCATTAAGTCAGAGAAATGTTGTTGTTTTTTTGGGGGGGGTTGCATATAAGAGATTTCAGCAAGATTTTGAAAAACAGATGCACAGCTTAGAGTTCTCAAAGTGTAGGCTTTGCAACCTTTGTGTGTTTCTGGATGTATGAGTACCTCTGTGTGTGTGTGTGTGTGTGTGTGTGTGTGTGTGTACACCTGTGTGTGTACACCTCTGTGTGTGTGTGTGTGTACACCTCTGTGTGTGTGTGTGTGTGTGTGTGTGTGTGTGCATTAGAAACCACATGTGTTTTGGTTTTTGTGTGTATGAAAGAGACGTATTTGTTGTCTTTCATTTTTGCCATTTAAAAAAAAAGATCATTCTCCACTTTAGTGAGCGGGTTGGATGTTGAAATATTTTAAATTATTTACTGAATCCCTTTGTAATGTAGAATATTAAATGTTTGACATTTTTTAAAGATAATCAATGGCCATTTAATTCTACTGATATTTTTCAATCTTATTTTTCATCTTTTTTTTCCCCCAAAGATATTGTTTGATGCTGATCAGTACTGGTTATGTTGACCTAACAGTGACAAGTCTTCACAGTGCTGTCATGTATTCAATCAAAAATGAAATACACACTATTTCTTTGTCACCAGATGAGATTTAAAAAAAATTATTATTATTCATGTATTGGACCACTTGTTTTGTGATTCAGAATGATCACAGTCAGTGATAACTGGTATGAATTGGCAGTGCCACACTTTTCTTCCTTCCACGGATACAAATCAAACAAGCAGCCAGTTTTAAATCAAATATGATTGACAGGCAAAACCTGATAATTGTTTCAGTGTAAAATATTGTCAGAAAAAAGGGTGAGGGGGGGAGATGGGAATTGTATCAGATTAGATCTATATTGACGGGCGCAATAGCCGAGTGGTTAAAGCGTTGGGCTTTCAATCTGAGGGTCCCGGGTTCGAATCACGGTGACGGCGCCTGGTGGGTAAAGGGTGGAGATTTTTACGATCTCCCAGGTCAACATATGTGCAGACCTGCTAGTGCCTGAACCCCCTTCGTGTGTATATATGCAAGCAGAAGATCAAATACGCACGTTAAAGATCCTGTAATCCATGTCAGCGTTCGGTGGGTTATGGAAACAAGAACATACCCAGCATGCACACCCCTGAAAACGGAGTATGGCTGCCTACATGGCGGGGTAAAAACGGTCATACACGTAAAAGCCCACTCGTGTGCATACGAGTGAACGCAGAAGAAGAAGAAGAAGAAGATCTATATCTATGTCTGCTGTCTATCTAGATATATATAGAGAGAAATATAGATATATATAGATATATATATAGATATGTAACTGAAACACAAGCTGAGATTGCATTCATATTGGAAAATGAAACCAGAGAAGCCACAAAGAGACTCTAAGCAAGTGATTTGGGTTGGTGATTATTGCACTGATTTCAACATCAGTATCCAAAATACTATATCAACCAGGAAGAAGTGGTCACAGGTATCCATGAAAGCTTCCACTGATCAATATTTATTACACATGCATTTGCTTGGAAGAAAGGCTGTCTACTTTGAGATCAGTTGTTGGTATTTTTTAGAAGTCTTTTTGTGTGGTGTTCTATTTATCTAAAGCCTTCATGAAATGGTCCTGATGATGTGACAGCACACACTTGCATGCAGTTAGAAATATTAAAAAAGATTCAACCATGTTGAGAAATACTTGTTCACATGTGTTTATTTTTCATCTTTTAAACTTAGTTTTTATGTATTAACTTTGCACCATCAACATGTATTTAATGTTTAACAGTCAGAATGTTTAGCAATAAATTCAGTGGTGCAGTTGTCATTCCAACATGAAAATGACAATATCACATTACATTTTAAAAAATAATCTATTTATTATATGTTGTCATTTGTTCATTTATTTGTCTCTAAGCTTTCATCAGTTAAGAAATAACTACTGTCTACACATCAACCAAAAACATATACATAAGAATCTTACTTTGTCAGCAAGAAAAAAAAAAGCCATGTTTGGTCTGTTATACTATGAGGACTGTTGTTAGTGTGAAATAAAGTGCTTCTTTTGCTTTTTTAGCTTTTCTTTTAAATCAGAGGAAAACAGAATGTCAGTGATTCTGTCAGTGGAAAGAAACATACCAGCAGAATGTGGATTGTATTGTACTTGATGGACATGATCAATCCTATGACCTGAAGTAAAGTTGAACAGATGATTCCTATTTTTAAATACCTCGTGATTTCAAATTACAGTCTGTTAATTATGTATTTATTTATTTGTTTCTTTGTTTCCTTACTTATTTGTTTACTTATTTATTTATGTATTTTACCTGTAGAATAGTGGACTCCAATATTTTCCTCAGGGAAAAGTTTCAAGTATTAACAGCAGCGTGCGAAAATAGTGAATGGGATTCTGATGGTTTAGGAAGACAGTTGCTATGGCTGGTATTGCCACCATGTTCTTTCTGTGAGGATGTGCCTGCATGTGTCTGTGAGAGAGAGAGAGAGGAAGACAGACAGATGACAGAGAGAACGCTAAATTTTGTGGGCATGTGCTTGCGATTAAATATCCAACATTCTCAGGAAATATGACAACTGGAAGATGGAGTGGGGCTCTTTGTGGGAAACTACACTCACAAATCTTATGTTCTGATATAATCCATCAAGATTTTTATTTTGAATCTGAAATCTATGGTCATTGGATTAGCTGTTTTTATTCTCTTTTTTTTTCCTTTTTTTGTTGTTGTTGTTGTTGTTTTTTTGTTGTTTTTTTTTTTTTTTTTTCAAGGTGGAGTGGTGGCCTAGAGGTAACGCGTCCGCCCTGGAAGCGAGAGAATCAGCCGCCGATATTTTCTCCTCCACTAGACCTTGAATGGTGGTCTGGACGCTAGTCATTCGGATGAGACGATAAACCGAGGTCCTGTGTGCAGCATGCACTTAGCGCACGTAAAAGAATCCACGGCAACAAAAGGGTTGTTCCTGGCAAAATTCTGTAGAAAAATCCACTTCGATAGAAAAAAAAATTTAAAAAAGGTTGGCGCTCCCTGGGGAGAGCAGCCCGAATTTCACACAGAGAAATCTCTTGTGATAAAAAGAAATACAAATGCAAATATTTGGATTAGTTTTTCTGTACTTTTAAGGAGATACTTGACAACCTTTTTTTTTTTTTTTTTGTTCTTATTTTTAACTCCATCTTCCTGAGCATTATGTATTCTGCTAAATCTCCCTTGCCTAGTACTTTAATATTCAGTTTGTTAAGGACTCTGAGGTTGTCAGGTCATGTTGAGATAGGTCCTCTCCAGTGGTCATCAGTTCATATGGTGGAGAACAACACTGTCACCAGATGTCTTTGAACTATAGCCTTGGGGAGGTTTCTGTGCTTGTGGGAGCTGGGTCTTACAGGCATTCCCTCTTGCTCAGATAAGACATGATCACAGTATGGTACGCAAGACCATGACATTAAAGCAAAATGATCTTTTATATATATATATATGTATATGTGTATTCTTGGACATGTAGCTGATTGTAGATAGTCCTCATTTCATGGATTTTCTCAGTTTTTGTGTGTGTTTTTTGTGTGTGTGTGTGTGTGTGTTTTTTTGTGTTTTTGTTTTTTGTGGGTTTTTTTTATACTTGATTATTGTTTTCTGTTGATTATAGTGTTTCCTCTGTGTCTGCTTCAATCATGTCTCTCTTTTTGTGTTCGACACTTCCTTTGTAGTGGATATGGGAGATTAAACCAACAGTGCATTCTGTGAAAACAGGCCTGATCGTGCGGCGATGGTCCATCATGCAGTTTGATGAAGGGATATAGGTGCCACCTCGCTGTTTGGGTTATGACTGGCAGATTTTAGTTCACTTGCTACTCAATGTTTTTCTGCCTTTTCTTTTCTTTTACATTGCTTTTTCTGTTGTCTTTAATTTCTAGTCCAATCATCTGTGTTTTGTTTGAAGGAAGGCATCTTTTTGATTTGTGTGGGGTTTTTTGTTTGTTTGTTTTTTTTTGTTCAGTGCATACACTTGATGTTGACAGCCTTGGCCAAAGGAATGATTCAGCGCTTGTAGCTTTTAGAGGCATTTGATTGGCTAAGGGCAGACCGGGCAAGACGGTTGTCTTTTCACCGTTAGCCGCACGAAATTTGGCCAAGCAGAGCAAAGTGATAGGCCTAGTTTGCATCAGTTTGACATGGTAAGTATATGTATCACCAGACATGGAATATAATACAAACTCCTCCTTTCTGTTTGCTTTGCACTCAGAAGTTCGGTTTCAGTTGTCCTGCCCAGATTTATTTATGACTTTTGAGTAATTAACAACACCCTTTACTTTTGAATCCATTAGTGGCAAATCATTGGGAGTGTTGTTGGTCTTGTAGGTGCATGGTTTGAATCCATGTAATGCTTGCAGGTCAAAGGTGAATTTTCTGACTTGTCAGGTGCACAACACTTTGTTTGTCTGTTTAAATCTCTTTGAATGTCAACACAGACGTGCATGTTTTCTTGTCATTATTCATTACATTGCAGGAGCAGGAACATCAGCATAAGGCTGAATAAATAAATAGACGCAGAGGTAATCACATGGAGAGTTGCACCAAAAACAACCAGTCAAGACAGCTTCCAGTCTTTAGTGCATCAGAAATAATACATTGATATCATAATAATCATAATGCAGAGGACATGTTGTTCGGAACTTCACTCTTCATCTCTCTCTCTGTTTCTCCTGGTACAGTGAGCTTCTCTCAACATAGCACCACATGACATAACACTAGCATTGTTAGAAACATTTCCATTTATCTCTGCAAAGCTTTAAGTACGAAGAAATTGTTTTCTTGTGATTACTGATGTGTAGTCTTTATCATTGTATCTTCTTAGTTTTCCTGATCATGATTACTGTAACTGGTTGTGTTTTCACATTCTCTCTTCATAGGAGGGGATGGGGGGGTAGAGGGGGTGGGGGGGGGGATGAGCCTTAAGTGAATAAGTCATCTTGGACTGCATGACATTAACCAACATCATTGTCACTTCTCTTGTTCTTCCGTGTTCTCATTACGCTCTGTTGCCAGCGTTACTCTCAGTTTAACTCCATGTGTTGCTTCTTGGCCGCGTGGCATGGCGGAAACTTTGCTGAACACACAGATGCCATCCAGTATGGGCAAACCATAGTTTAGAATGGTGAAGTGGACAAAATGTGGAACAGTTTTATGGTGGTATGTATTGTGACAATATTGTTTGGTTAGTTACTTAAGTTTTCTTGATGGTCCATATGAGGCTGTATAAAACCACCACTGATACAACGAAAGAAACAGTGAGTGAACGAGCTTGAAGTAAAAATGATGAGAATGACCTGCAGACTGAGAGAATTTCAGAGAAATAGTGTAAGTGTAGGACTGTGTAATTCCGCTGGTTTAATGAATATATCCTATTAAGACTTCTCAAAGCGCGTAAATCTAAACGTATGATGGATGGAACTTTTCCTTGGGGCTGATCATTTGGATAATGCTGATCATGATCAAACAAGTGGAAAAGATGTATGCTTATTTATATATTTAATTAGCTAGTTGGTTGTTTTATTTCTTTTCTTTTTTTATTCTTTTTTTTTATAATTGAATAATCTCAATTTGCAATAGCCCTTCTGTGAGATGCCTCTGTATTTCTTTCTGGGGGCACAGTTTACAGAAATCTTAGCACCAATATTTTATTATATTCAAGATGCAGAATCAAGTGTAATTTGTCAAATAATCCTCAGAGTCATTGTGGGCTATCTTTTATTTTATTTATTTATTTGTTGTTGTTTTTTTCATTTCTGAAAGGTGCTGACTTATGTCACTGGTTCACATTTTATGGAAACTTTCCTCCATTTAGCAATACAACCATTTTTGACAAGCGCTTGTGATGGTTTGGAAGTGTTTGCTAATTACCTCTGAACCTGCTCAGGCCAACTGAGCAGCTGATTGATGAACGATATTCTGTGTATTGCAACAGCATTCCGTTACTCCGACCGACAAGGTTTGATTCTGTTGAACTGACGAGGTTTTACCTTTTACGGTGTATAGTCGACTGGACAGTGTCAGTTCAGCTTCCCCACCATCCTATCCTCCCCTGTTGTGTACTGTCCTGTCCAGGTGGCTGGCTGGCTGTCTCACTGCCTGTTGGCGCAGTGCTGTGGTGTTCACTGGAGTGTGATGGCCTGTGTTGTGAAACCCAGCTGGCATGGAAAGCCTCGGTCGGCACTGTTGTCTTCCATGTCACAGGAACATAGGAGTCTTTGAAGGATGGAAAAGAAAAGCAGTGTAAGTGCTCGAAGGATGGAAAAGGAAAGCAGTGTAAGTGCTCGAAGGATGGAAAAGGAAAGCAGTGTAAGTGCTCGAAGGATGGAAAAGGAAAGCAGTGTAAGTGCTCGAAGGATGGAAATGGAAAGCAGTATAAGTGCTCGAAGGATGGAAAAGAAAAGCAGTGTAAGTGCTCGAAGGATGGAAAAGGAAAGCAGTGTAAGTGCTCGAAGGATGGAAAAGGAAAGCAGTGTAAGTGCTCGAGGGATGAAAATGGAAAGCAGTGTAAGTGCTCGAAGGATGGAAATGGAAAGCAGTGTAAGTGCTCGAAGGATGGAAAATGAAAGCAGTGTAAGTGCTCGAGGGATGAAAATGGAAAGCAGTGTAAGTGCTCGAAGGATGGAAATGGAAAGCAGTGTAAGTGCTTGAAGGAGAGAAAATTGAATCAGTTTAAGTCTTTGAAGGACTGAAAAGAAAACTGGTATAAGTGCTTGAAGGATGGACAAGGAAATCAGTATAAGTGTTTGATGGATGGAAAAGGAAATCAGCATAAGTGTTTGATGGATGGAAAAGAAAATCAGCATAAGTGTTTGATGGATGGAAAAGGAAATCAGCATAAGTGTTTGATGGATGGAAAAGGAAATCAGCATAAGTGTTTGATGGATGGAAAAGGAAATCAGCATAAGTGTTTGATGGATGGAAAAGGAAATCGGCATAAGTGCTTAAAGGACAGAAAAGGAAATCAGTACAAGTGCTTGAAAAAGGGAAATCAGTATAAGTGCTTGAAGGATGGACAAGAAAATCAGCGTGTTGGAAGGACAGAAATCAGTATAAGTATTTGAAGGACAGAAATCAGTATAAGTGTTTGAAAGGATAGAAATCAGTATAAGTGTTAAGGACAGAAAAGGGAATCAAAGTGCTTGATGCATAGAAAAGGAAATCGGGATGAGTGTTTTAACTCACTCAGTACGGCCAGTCCTCTCTTCTCCTCTACACAGACCCCTCAGATGTCCAGTGGGTGTCTGAATGACCCAACCTTTAGCTTCCGTCGTCAGAATTGTGGTATTCTTTGTCAACATTCACGTCTTCAGTATAAGAGCCTTCCGCTTGCAGTATTTTGATGATGGTAATTGGGGTGAAACGCTGTTAACGTCGTCTCTTTCGCCGTTCGTATGGAGAGAGTTAAGGACTGAAAATGAAAACAGTGCTTGAAGAATGGAAAAGGAAATCATTGTTAGTGCATGATGGGTGGAAAAGGAAATCAGTGTGTTTGAAGGACAGAAAAGGAAATCACTGAGGACCATGTTATCTATAGTTCCCTTACTTTTCTGGAAACAGTTGCTGCTGACACAGTTTCAGTTTCCCATTGAAGGGCTTTGGGACATCTCAGCAGACCTGATTCAGGCTTCTACAAGATGTATTCTGGCAAATATATTTTGTGTTCAAAGTTCAGTAAAAAAATAAAAAATAAAAAAGCCCATCACATCACAGATTTGATGTGTTTGTGACAATTTTCTTGGAAAGATGGATATGATTTGCTTTTATCCATTCAAGTCTTTGTTGGCTGTCGAAACATATAGGTTGTAGTTAGGTAGCCAGCTGGTCTTTCCATAGTGTTTTAGGTCTGTGGGTGGTGAAGTAGCTTAAGGATTGTGACTTCTGTTGTGTGCATTGGTCAGTTAATGACCTGTAATGGCAGGATACAAAGTTAATTGTTTGTAAGCTGGGGTTAGTTTTCCTTTGTGTGTGTGGGTTATTTTGTTTTATTTCATTTTATTTTTTATTTTTTTATTTTTTTAAATACCCGGTACTTTAAAAAGATATTTTTATAATCACCTGTCTGACTGATGGAACCTAATGCCATTTGCCTCATTCCTATTGCTCTGAATAATAACCATAATGATTTATTCTGTGGAGAGAGGTCTAATATCACTTTGACAAAATTTGTTTGGTTTTCATTCTTTCTTCTTTTTTTTTTCTTTTTTTTTTGCTCAGTTTGTGAAATATCGGTAATGGTCAGCCGACCAGTTGACTAGACTGATGAACTCTTCAGCAGACGTTAGGTTGAACAGGGGAGACAGATCTGACAACTGATGAGATATACTGAATACACAGAAGGTGTGAGGAAGATTTCTTCCACAGAATGGTGATTATGGTTTTTTTGAGTTACTTTGGAGCTTTCGCGGTTCTGGGAGAAAGTTGTTTCTGCTTCATTTTGGTTTGCAGGGGGTGTTGGAAGGGGGGGGGGTTATTTTTTAATTGCTTATTTTTTTTCTCAGTAGAAATGTCTTTTTCTCGTGGGAGAAATTTTAGGTTTTTTTTGGGTTTTTTTCATTTTGTTTTATTGTTGTTGTTTTTTGTAAATGTTTCTGTTTTTGTTTATTCCATTGTGGTCAGTTGAGCCCTGTGACAATTTGGTGGTTACCAACTTCAGTACTGTATTCTGATTTGTGGGCTGCAGCTCTCATGTCCACTTGCATACTTGCGAAGGTGGTCCCTTTTACCCTGCCATGTAGGCAACCATACACCATTTTCTGGGGGGTAGCACAATGCTCGGCCTGTTATTTATCAAGCAATTCGGTGTTTTTCAACTGCAGCGTTGCTCTCCCAGAACATGATCATCCTGTTATTGATGGTATCAACTGACTGGATCTTATTTCACAACAGTATTGCTGTCACGGTGTATGGTTTTCTTTCCAACAATTTGGTGTTTTCTAACAATGGCATCAAGAGTTGCTGTGGTTGAATGAGTGAGTCGTTGGACTTCTGATCCACTGTTTACCAGTAATCAGAGTTTGAGGCTACGTTTCAGCATAGTGTTCTGTCCTTGGTAAAGGCAATTTACTGCGGGGTTTTTTCCTCACTCCGTTCAGGTGTGTACAAGGGTCATTCAATAAATAAGGTGAATTTTTCGGTATAAGGACTTCTAATACAGATAGAAGCTTACTTTTTTCTTTTTTTTTTCAACGTAGTCTCCCAGCACTGTCACACACTTTTCCCATCTGTGCACAAGCTTCCGTATTCCCTCAGCGTAAAAATCTTTGGACTGATGTCTCAGCCAGTCGCTCACAACACTTTTGACTTCATCGTCACTTTCAAACTTTGTGCCTCTCGTGAACGCTTTCAAGGGACCAAACAGGTGAAAGTCTGAAGGGGCAAGGTCTGGGCTGTAAGGGGGATGAGGGAGCAGTTCCCAGCCCAGCTCGTTGATGGTCTGCACCGTTCAGGCTGCTGTGTGAGGCCTTGCATCTTTGGCACCCACCGGCAGCTGGCCTTCGAGTAGCCAAGGTCATCATGGACAATTTTGTGTGCTGTCCCAACAGATAAGCTCAAAGTCCTTGCAATGTCATCCACTGTCACCCTTCTGTCAGACTGAATGAGGTCATTGACTGATTCGATCACCTTAGGAGACCTCACTTCTGTAGGCCTTCCAGGCCTGTCTTCATCCTCAACACTGCTCCGTCCTTCTTTAAACAATTTAGCCCACTTGTAGACATTTTTTCGGCTGAAACATGTGGCACCATACACAGTTGACATTCTCCTATGAATTTCAACTGGTTTGCACCCTTCAGCAACCAAAAACTTGATAACTGACCGCTGTTCAATCCTGGAGCATGCTTCTTGGTCGGCCATCTTTGTTAATCGCCAAAACTCTCAAAGTTTTTTTTTAATCTGCAAAACAAATTAAATCCATGTGAAAAAGAAGTAAAAGAAAAAAAAAGTGAGCTTCTATCTGTATTAGAAGTCCTTATACCGAAAAATTCACCTTATTTATTGAATGACCCTCGTATTTATTTGACCGTAAGTCGTTAAGATGGCAGGAAGAAAAGATTGGGCAGTGCCTTGCTATGCCTTGCCCAAGACACTGAATATAAAGTCACGGCACTGATGGTCATGATTGGCTATGGGACATTTGACCTAAACTTTGAACCTTGGGACATTTGAGCTAAACTTTGAACCTGGGACATTGGACCTAACTACAGCATTACTTTTCCCAGTGTACGATTTCCAGACTTTGAGAACCGAGAGGTTTATAGAAAATGAATACTGAAATAACTGTTTGTTGTTGATGTGAAATTTGTCGCATGTTTTGAATTCAACTTTTCGCAATTTATTTTGGAGGAAAGTGTTGAAATGTAATGATTGTGTGGTCTGTGAGTTACCCAAATTATGTTTTGAACTTTGAAGGATGATTTGAATGGGTTATATCAAATAATTATGTAGTGGTTTGTGAGTTTATGAAATCATGTTCCTAAATTTGAAGGATGATTTGAACATGTAATATTAACAAATATGTGTTTGAATTTGTGAGTAATCAAGTGAACAGTCATGTCTGAAGATTTTTCTAAATATTATGTTTATTCACTGTATTTTGGAGTATTGTGCAATCAACAATATCACACACACACACACACACACACGCACATTGTTACCAGACTCTCTGGTTGTCATGGAGTTGTAGGTGATTGCCATGTATTGTGATACAGGGGAAGAAGAAGAAGAGGAGGAGGAGGAGAGGTAGTGATTGGGTGTAGTAGTGATGGGTGTTTGTGCCTTTGTCCCACCTTCACAGTTTATAACACTGACACCTTTCTTTTTTTTTTTTTCCCCTGTGAGAACTGTACATAACATTCTCTGTACAATTTGTCGCATACTCAAGATATCCCACTGCCCTGCCTTGGTGCTTGTCACAAGTGTTGTGTGTGCATGATGCTGGGACCAGGAACGAAGGACTGTTGTGCTAGGAATCCCGGCTTCGTTGTTAAGTCAGCGGCTAACAAACGTGTACACGCATTTGTTCGGGTCAAGTCTGGCAGATTTATATTTCGTCTTCAGCCCTTCAGTTAAGAAAGTAAAACTGATGGAGAATATTTGTCACTGTATTGTGTCAGTGCATGGTGTGATCCTGAGAAAGTTATTGTTGTGAATCATGGGGCTGTGTTTGGGCTTGTTTGATTGGGTGGGTGTCTGTTGCAAGTCCCATAATTGGTGAAGATTGAGAGAGAAGGCTTGTCATTTTGGTTACTTCGTTACTTATTTCATAACTTGTTTCGCAATGATATGTAAGTCACAAGCACCACATACACATACACTTGATATGTACACATACACAAGCACATTTGCACACCTGGGTATGCACATGCATGTCGTATAACATGCCGACGTTCAATAAAGAGATGTAGTACCAGATACAGATGGTATCTCATCTTAAGGTTTGCTCGGGGCCCATGGTATATTACAGGGTGAACTCCATCAGGAAGTCAGGGTGGATTTCACAGTTATATCTGTAACTGCTTTGATTAAGGTCACCTCCATCAAGCTGAACATGTCTTCTTCTTTATGGTTTTCAAGAACTAATTCCTTGCTCATTATCTGCTTTCATTAAGGTCACATCCATCAAGGTGAACACGTCTTCTTTATGTTTTTCAAGAGCTAATTCCTTGCTCATTAACTGCTTTCATTAAGGTCACATCCATCAAGGTGAACATGTCTTCATGTTTTTCAAGAACTAATTCCTTGCTCATTATCTGCTTTCATTAAGGTCACTTCCATCAAGCTGAGCACGTCTTCTTCTTTATGGTTTTCAAGAGCTAATTCCTTGCTCATTAACTTGGTCGGCGAGGCTCTAAGCACCATAATTTCATTTCATTTCATTTGCTCATTAACTGCTTTCATTTAGGTCACGTCCATCAAGGTGAAAACGTTTTTTTCTTATGGTTTTCAAGAGCTAATTCCTTGCTCATTAACTGCTTTGATTAAGGTCACGTCCATCAAGTTAAAACCGTCTTCTTTCTCATGGTTTAAGAGCTAAGTCCTTGCTTATATTTGGCAGGTGAGTGTAAGGGAGATACTGCTTACTAAAGAAATTGATTGTGTTTATGTTGTAATTATTCACTATTTTCTCTTCATTTCACATTTTTCTTTTTTTTGTTGTTGAGAAAAAAAAGTGTGTGGAAATCTTGTTTTGTGTTTACCCCACCTTCCAGTTAGGCATTATGAAGACTTGCTCAGGTTGTGTATGTGTACGGCTTGTCACTTGCATGAATCATAGTTGCTTCTGGCTGGAACAGTTGCATGGTCAAGTTCAGTCTATAATTTTATTAAGGATAACCCAGTGTTAACTATCCAAACCATGTGTACACTTTTATTTGATATGGTCCAGTTTTAGTTTCTGTTTATGGTGCCAGTGCAGGAGTGTTTCAGACTCACTAGTTCTCCTGAGATTATGGAAATATGGATACACACACACACACGCACGCACACGCACGCACACACACACACGCACACACACATGCACACGCATACACACACATACACACACATACATGCACACACACACATATTCATATTCAAGCAGAGATGCTCCGAGAGAAGCATCAGTTTTATACATACTTTCAAACCAAAAAATGAAGAATATGCAGTCACATGAAACAGACTGTATGCTTTTATACTTGTGATGAATGAAATCAAGACAGAATTGTTGCTCTATTCATGTCAGGCAGTGAAAGCTGAGAATTGTAATCTACCATGGGATTTGGATTTAGAAAGACTCAGTGGCTGATAATATTACTTCCATTTTACTACCTCGACCAAGTGGGCTTAAATATTATTACTGCTGCTCCAACAACTTTATTCGCTCAGACGAAAAAATGGTTGCTAACAGTCTGTCTGTCTCCCCCTCTCTTTCTCTCTTTACCTCTCTCTGTCTCTCACTCACTTTTTTCTCTCTCTCATCCTGTCTCTGTCTCTGTCTCCCCCCCTCTCTCTCTCTCTCTGATCAGATTCCACAATACACACACACACACACACACACACACACACACACACACACACACAAACAAACAAAACAGAACTGACTAATACAACTCAGAGCTGACGGAATCAAAGAATAATTTTACAGATAGATGATGTTTTGAATGAATGTTAATTTCACTCGTTCGGCATTGTTGGAATTAATAAGTGTGATAAGAAATTATTTCTTTGGCTTTGCTTGCTCTTTTTAATGTTATAATGTTCGAAAACCACCCCATGTACGTCTGTTGGGTTTGATGGTTTGATGCAGTAGTGTGGAAAACATGACCAAAGTCTTTTTCTTTTTTCTTTCTTTTTTTTTTCTTTTTTTTTTTTTAATGTTTCACTGGTGCTAAATCTAGACAAAAAGAATATAATGACTACCAAGTTAAACCGATCTCTCAGTCAAAGAAGGCTACTCACCTGCGTAGCTTTTGTCGGCGATCCAGCCGGTTTCTTCAGCACAACTGCTGGGTGGAGAACTAGCAACTTTGCGCATCACCGATAGATAAAAAAGAATGTTGCAAATTTATCTTAGAGATGGATGTTTGCGTAATGATTGTCTTTTGGGGGAAAGGGAGGATTGTTAGCAGGAATGAAAAAGAGTTTTTGATAAGTGTGGATAGTTTCAGTTGTTTGGAAACGTTGCAGGGCTTTCAATACTGATTTGATTTATTGTGACTTCCGTTGTTGGTGAAGTGAGTTTTACAGTCATAGCAAAACTTCATTCTTCTCCTTTTTCTTTCTTTTCCTGTTCCTTAACCTCCCATTCTGTATCTGTGTGAGAGAAAGATCAGGCATGTGCTCCTCTTTTTTGTGTGTTCAGAACAGAGGTGGTGTAGCATACTGGGGGTGGGATCAGCCTGCATGTTTTGACACCGCTTTGAAACTGAATGACGGGCGCAATAGCCAAGTGGTTAAAGCGTTGGACTGTCAATCTGAGGGTCCCGGGTTCGAATCACGGTGACGGCGCCTGGTGGGTAAAGGGTGGAGATTTTTACGATATCCCAGGTCAACATATGTGCAGACCTGCTAGTGCCTGAACCCCCTTCATGTGTATATGCAAGCAGAAGATCAGATACGCACGTTAAAGATCCTGTAATCCATGTCGGCGTTCCATGGGTTATGGAAGCAAGAACATACCCAGCATGCACACCCCCGAAAACGGAGTATGGCTGCCTACATGGCGGGGTAAAAACAGTCATATACGTAAAAGCCCACTCGTGTCTATACGAGTGAATGCAGAAGAAGAAGAAGAAACTGAATCAGTCTGCAGCATATTCAGGTATTATCTTGAAGTCAGTCACCAGTATTTTGGAGACACTGTCCCCCACCCCTACCTCTAGTGTGGTGTTATCCCATGTGAAGAGTCTTTTGTGCACTGCTGTTATCTAGTCTACCTCTGTCCTCCATTTGTGTGTGTCTGTATTTTTGTGTGTGCCTCTGTGTGTTTGTGTGTGCCTCAGTGTGTGTGTGTGTGTGTGTGTGTGTGTGTGTGTGTGTTTGGTAGAGTGTATAGCAATAACCAAATGAAAAATGAACATGAATGTGAGCCTTTGGTCCAATATTGCTGACCAAACTTTAAAGTACAATATATATAAATAAAAAAAGATTGGGTTTTTTTCTGAAGAAAAATGATTCCAGATATTTTGAAAGTCTGTTTTGGCAAGAGACATGTACAATGAAGGTGCAATGACGATGATGAAATTTGAAATGTACTACTCAGAAAGGAAAATAAGTGCGTATGATGATCTTTCCAGCCAACCATGACCTTGGATGTTTATTTGATAAACACATGTTCTGCTTGTCATGCTACTGGTAATGATAAAACTGAAGAAAGGGATTCTTTAGAATAGATACAGACATAGTAATGGTACAAATAAAAACAGAACTCACAAAACTGATTCTTTACAACAGACAGGCATGGTAATGCTACTAGTAAAAAAAACAAAAACAAAATTAGAGAAACAGATTCTTCATAATAAAAACTAAAAACTCTTGACAGTAAGCCTACTTATTATTGTTTGCTTGTTGTTGATTTTTTTTTTTTCAGACAATTTTTTTTACCATTTCAGGAACATTTTGTAACACAGTTGATAATTTTGTCAGGAAAGGCAGTCAGGGTTGCTGAAATATACTGTCTGTTCTGGCTGTTAGCCTTTTATTCATGACTTAAAATGATTGAACTTCCAACCTGTGAGGACACACTCTGTGTGGCACTATGATCTGATCTGAAAAGAAGATTGATGAAAAGCATTTACAGGTTCCCCTTTGCTGTATGTGTTTTGCGTGTTCATAAAAGGGTCACAATGACTTCAGACTTGAGAAAAGTTTGTATTAGTTACTTTGTTGTTGCTGTCTTTTCCCATTTTACAGGTAAAAGATGACATTGATATTTGATCAGAGGCTGTAAGGGGAGTGCTGTTTTTTGCCCTGATTAATATGCTGAAAGGGATTTGATGTGGTGAGGAATGTCTAGGTTTGAACTGTGCTCATGCCAGCAATGTAACCTTGAATTAACAAAGACTTGCTTTACTACAGGATTTAATAATTCAGATATGGACAGATTGGAACAATGTATGTCCAAAAATGGATACGAAATGATGAAATGAGATTGTCTTCGCTTTTTGGATTTAGTGAGATTGATTGCACTTTTTTTTTCTTTGTTTTGATGTACACAAATGTGTTTTTTGTTTACTATGTATGATTGTCCTTCAAGTAAAAGAATGGTTCTGAACAAAGTTGAATTGTGGTGTTGTTTTTTGGGGTTTGGTTGAGAGTGTGTGGTTCTACAGCTGGCACTGCACTGGGTGAAATCTGACTGTGCAGCTGTTGTTTTCATGTATTTATCATTTTATTTGTTTTGGTGTGTTTTTCTTTGGTGGTGGTTACATGGAGGGTACTGCCCCATTATTCAACATTTCAGAGGTATTACTCCCACTTTACTCATTCTGAATCTCAAATAAACTGCTGCATCCACAGTTTCAACACCAGCCACCCACATGCAGATAGGTGTCATCGTGTTAGGTTACCATGTGACATTCTACCTTTAGAAAACAAATTTGATTATCATTATCATTCTTATTTTTTGTTGTCATTTTGCTTTCCAGGTTGACCTTTTCAGAAGCATTTTTGATTGAAGTGAATTCCAGTCGTCATTTTGAATATTACTTAAATTTTGGTTGGTTCAGTGAGGCCTGTTGTGATGAAGTGTGGCTAACACCATCAGAAACTGTGGGACAGATCAGACAGAAATCACAGCTGAAAATTGCAATCACCATTTCAGTGTCATATCCAGGTGCACACACACACTCACTCACACACACACACACACACACACACACACACACACATACACACAAGCTGATACTATCATGTTTTGCATAGAAATGAAATACTAGACCAAAGGCAAGGCAAGGCAAGGCAATAAGTTTGTTTCATGTACCCACTGTGGCACTGTACATAAAATGAACAAAATGTTTGCTGCACATTCGAAGACAAATGTTTATCTGAACATACATTCAGTAAAAGAGACCAGTCAGGCTGATATATTGAAACCATTTTTGTAAACAGCCAAAATTGCCTTAGGATATGGGTATGGGTAGATTGGAGGGTGTTTAGACTGTGTATACTGGTGTGTATCACTAAATCTGTGCATGCGAGATATTTTTTTGATACTTTTTTTCTCTAACCCATACAAAATTCTTTGATCATGTATTGTGGCCTAGAGGTAACACACCATCCAAGGATGCAAGAGGATCTGAGCGCACTGGTTTGAATCCCACAGTCACCAGTATTTTCTCCCACTCTTCTAGACCTTGAGTTGTGGTCTGGACACTAGTCATTTGGATGAGACGATACATCAAGGTCTTGTGTGCAGCATGCACTTTGTACATGTAAAAGAACCCATGTCAACAAAAGGGCTGCCCCATACAAAATTCTGTAGAAGAAATCCACTTTGATAGGAAAACATATAACATTCAGGCAGAAAATAAAAGGGGGGCGTTGTCAGTGTAGTGACATGTTCTCTGTGGGGAGGGAGGACAGCCTGAATTTCACATAGAGAAATCTGCTGTGACAAAAGATTAAACAATGCAATGCAGTGCAATACAATGCAATGCAGTACAATACAATACAATACAATAATGCTAATCATGGACAGTTACTTTGTGATTCATTAATTTTTTCGATCAGTTCTTACAGATGTCTGGGTTTCTTGTTGCTTCAGTGCAGATTGTTTAATGTGCATCTCTCTGACTTGTGGTCGTGTGAGTGCGTGCACACTGTTGTATGGGTGATTGTATGAGCATGCCTCCATGTGTGTGTTTGTAGTGTGTGTTTGTGTGCATGTGTGTGTGTGTGTGTGTGTGACCAGCAGGTACGTAGTCTGGTGGGAGCTCAGTGATGTGTGGTTCCTGCACACAGTGCATTGTGTTTAGCTTGTGTGTGTGTGTGTGTGTGTGTAAGAGATGGATTGTATTGAAATGGGTAACAAATCTGTTGAAATGAATCTGCTGGTACAGACTCAGATCTGTTCATGAACAATCACTGTCATTATAGTTTTAAAAGAAACAGTAATGCTAGAATAGATGAACTGATACAGCTGCCATTGTCTGTGAAATCTCACTCATGAATAAACTCCAGACTTTGGCCTTAGGTAAGTGTCACTCACATCACTAACTCATGATATACTTTTTATTCTTTGATGAGGTAAAACTTTTATAATGAATTGACCAGCATGTAGACTGAAATGGTGGGGTAAATAAACAAAACGGTAATACACATAAAATGTTAATGTATGTCTGAGCGTGTATGTGTGCGTGCCAGAAATCTAATTGAATGACACAGGAAACAAATGATGAGCATTTAATGGCAGCCGTCAGTTGACTGTACCCAGGCCTGTTGTGCAAATGACCCTGTGTTTGTATAGCACTTAGAGCTTGTCTCCAACCGAGGATAGGTGCTATATAAGTATCCATATTATTATACCTGACAAGTGTACGTGTATTTGTGTGTGTGTGTAGGGTGTATCTTGTGCCTTTTTTCTGTGATTATTCATATCTGCAATTTGTAGTTTTGTATTGGTGGATACCACTTCTGTGTCCACAAGTGCTGTTATTTTGTATAATGCACCACTGTATATGTAGTTTCATGTGAGGCGCTCAGAGCCCATCTATGGGGAGTCTGCACCATATAAGTACAATATGTTGTTATAAGCACATTATGTTATCATCATTATCATGTGTTGGTGTGCAGATCCCACCCCCCTGGAAGCCAGACGTGGAGAGTCCCTGGGACACCAAGTACATCCCTGACGAGTTTGCCCAGGAGTCACTGCAGATGACCCCCAACCGTGGCGCCCACCTCATGACCGACCACCTCAACCCCATCCACGAGGACCCGCAGCTGCCCTATTTTGAGAAGTTTTCCTACCACGGATCGGGTCGATCTTACGGCGGCGGGGGGTATTTGTCTGCCAGTGCGCACACCAGTAGTGAACTGTTTTAGGTTCAGAGTTACGTCGGCAGGGTGAGCGGTACATGTGTAGTTCTTGTTGACCTTGTCATTGATTTTTGCTTTGAAACGGGATTTTGCAGGATATCCCCCCCATCTTTGGTTTTTGTGTCCCACATTTCTGGGAGCATTGTTGGCTGGGGTTTTTTTTGGGGGGAGGGTGGGGGGGGGGGGGTGTTTGTTCACAATAGAAATGGCAGGGGAGGAGGCATCATGAGTCTGTGAGTTATCCCTTGATAATTTTTGGTTTTGTAAGCCTGTTAGAATATATAATTGTGTTAGTTATATTTATGTTGAGTTTTTGTTGGTTTTTTGTCTTTTTTTCTAGGTTTACCTCCATGAATGTGACTGTACTTGTGCCCTATTTTCTTTTCCAAGTATTATATATATGTATTGCTCGGCTTAGAGATTAACTTACAGTTGGGTGAACAGCAAAGTGAGAGCTGTATGATCAATGGTTTCCCCACTGCAATGAGGAGTCATTAATGGCTTAGTCTTTTGTGAAGGACTATGACTCTCAAACTAGGAGGCAAGATTGCACTGGCTCAAAATCCTGCATCCTTTTGGGCTGGTTGGTCTTTGGGAACCATCCCAACGCTGACTGTCCTGAAACCCTCTTGGCTGAGGGAATGGGTTTGTAACTTTGGTAAGGCTCTCTCCGCTATAATCAAATACTATCCCAGATAGTCGTGGCAGCAGTTGCCTCCTCTGCTGTCCTGACAGTCTTAGTTAGACATGGCTATCATACTATACTATATCTGTCTATCTATATTCTTTTAAGTTTATACAGGACTGGTATTTACAGTGTCTCTCTCTTGATTAGGCTCTGTGTGTGGTGGGCTGGGCTGATAGCAACAAAAGACAGAGACAGGCATGATGAGAGGTATGTATCTTCTTCTTCTTCTTCTTCCTTCCCTGGCCATGCTAGATTTTCAGTCCGGTCAGGACAGCGAAGTCCACAGTCCATCGCAGGGACCCCGCCGGTCGCCACAGTTTCCCCAGGAGCTCCACCGGGCTGGGCCATGCCCGGCGTCTCAGAGCGTCAAAGGTGGGGCAGGACTGCGGGACATGGGAGGGGGTCTGTGGGCCTGTGCCACAAGGGCACTGGTCAGTATTTGGAGAGGTGTGTATGAATACATATGTCCACCTGTCTGTTCCTGTGTGCGGAACTGTGGCATGTTATCACCACACTCAGTCTACTCAGCCCTGCGCAGTTTACGCCCTTGGCAGGCTTCACTGCCATTCTGATGCAGCGAAAATGATGATACACTGAAATTGACCAGTTTCTCCTTCAAATTGATAACTTGTTGATGAAGCCATGAATCCTGTAGAAGTCAGCTCCCTTCGCTTGCAGTTTGTGCACATGCAGGAACTTGGAAACTGTTGCATTGAAACAAATATGACAGCCTAGCAATGCTCTCGGGTGCAGGGCTGTATTAGTTAACACTACTTGTGGCAAAAGATGAGTGGTGGATGCTTTTGTTGTTGTTGTTTTTGTTTTTTTTCAGTTGGTTGGTTTGTGGTGGTGATGTAGGGGTTTTTTTTGTTCTCTTTTTTTTTTCGGGGGAGGTATGGGGGGTCAGGGGGGGGGGGGGGGGAGGTGGCAGGTGTTTGTTTGGTTGTTGTTGTTTTGGTGAAAGAGGGTGAGGGTTCATGATTTTTTAAAATTTTTTTTAATTATTTATTATTTTGATCTAAACACTGTTCAGAGTTAGTTGCAAGATGACGAAAAATTTGTGCTTATTTTTTGGACACTCTTTAATGGACTATTTACACATGAAAGATATATATATGATATATATATATATATGTAGATATAGATAGATATTTATTATTAATCATGTAAGCAAAAAGTCTGATCTTCTCAAGTATTGTTGAAACCACAGTCACATGGTGTATAAATGAAATTCCTGTATGGGCGGTGATTTCTTACTCATTGCTGGTTTTCATATGGTTGTGATATGATTATACAGACGCATCAAATCTGCTCAAACAGATCATTTACCTTTATCTTTTTGTATTGCTTCCTGGTCATGAAGGTAGAAAAAAGTTTTTGCCTTTTGTATCTATTCCTTAACAATTGTTTTATGGACTTTTGATGAATCTTAATGAATTGGTCCCAAAACCATATGGCCTGTCTGCTATAAGTAGCATGATTTAATTTGATTTGAAATGATGCAGAACCATGTATTCTTTAATACGAATGCTTTCAAAGCGTTGTTAATGCCAAATGGCCTGTTTGCTATAAGTAACATGATTTGATTTGATACAGAACCATGCATTCTTAACTCACTCAGTACGGCCAGTCCTCTCTTCTCCTCTACACAGACCCCTCGGATGTCCAGTGGGTGTCTGAATGACCCAGCCTTCAGCTTCCGTCATCAGAATTGTGGTATTCTTTGTCAACATTCGCCTCTTCAGTATAAGAGCCTTCCGCTTGCAATATTTTGATGATGGTAATTGGGGTGAAACGCTGTTAACGTCGTCTCTTTCGCCGTTTGTATGGAGAGAGTTAAATACCTATACTTTCAAAGCATTCTTAATGCCAGGTAAGAAAATAGGAAGAAGGATGAATTTGAAGTGTGGCTCTAATTTAAGCGTGATACTGCACATTGCACGCACACACGCACGCACGCACACACACACACACACACACACACACACACACACACACACACACACACACACACTGCCTAAATGGCATAGTCTTTACTCTTGTAAATCACTCAGTGGTCACTCAGGATAAGAAATTATATCTACTACTAACAAAGGCAGTTTTGTGTTCAAAGGAAAAAGAGAGAGAGTGAAGGAGAAAGAAGAGAAGGGCATGCAGTAGAGAATGGTGTGCACAGAATTATTGACTGCTGCTTTATCTTTGTGGTGATAAGTTGATGTGTAGAGTTGCAAGATGTATGACTTCAGCGCGTGCTTTGAACACACACACACACACACACATATTCACATTCACACTCACACTCACACTCACACACACACACAAAGGTGATGTGTAGATTTGCATGATATATGACTTCAGCACATGCTTTGGATAACCACACACACACACACACACACACACACACACACACACATGGGTGATGTGTAGATTTACATGATATATGATTTCAGCACATGCTTTGAACACACACACACACACACACACACACACACACACACCATATTGCTGAGTAACTGATTTAAGTGAAATACCTGATGTTCATATCATGTATGTGTGTTTTCATTAACCTTTATCCAAGCATTTTTTTTATTATTATTTTTTTTAATCAAAGCGTCATTTTCTCTGCCTTGTGATAATTAAATGGCATATTATGAACTGCCATCCTTTGCATTCAACAAAGTTCTCACCCTTGGTTTGAAAACGAAAGTTTTGTGGATTTTTGCATTTTTGTTGCACCTTTGTCGTGATGGTGGTTTTGTGGGAATAGTCAGTCTTACACTTCACACATTTGTGGCTAATACATGTCATTGCATGGAACCACACACACACACAGACTAACACAGATGCACACACTCACAGGCACATGCATACACATGTACACAACATACTCAATTCCGCACGCACATACACAAACCACACACACACCACACACTCACACTCTCTCACACACACACACACACACACACACACACACTGAGACATCTTTGCATGAACCACCCAGTACTCTTGTTGCAAAAAAAAAAAGAAAAAAAAAAAGAAGAAAAGTCACTGAATGTGTAATTTCTATGATATTAGTTTGATTGTGGTCATTATGATGCCTACCTGTCTATTTTATTATTAACATTAAACTTCGAAAATTTTGTAAATCAGTGTTAAACCACTTTTGCCCTGGTTGTTGATCTGTGATGTAACTGAATAATATGATACATTCGTTATCATAAACATGTTTTTGAAATACTTTTTGTTTACATTTTTTCTATATTTTACTGACATGCATCAGTAATCTTACTTTAAACACCTATGCTATAATATTTGGGTCATTAATGTATTGGTAAGTGGCAAGCAAATTGCTGTAGGCAGCATGATAGAGGGGAATCTTGCGTTGAGCTATTCACCATGTTTTGCAGGTATGCATATCTTTGACAGAACAGAAGAGTTTTGTTTTTTAGCTTCTTGTATCAAAATGTATTTGTGAGCATGTGCGTGTATGTTTTGTTTTTAATGTGTGAGTGCATGCTTGTGAATGTGGGGTTGGGTTGGGTGCACTTGTGTGTTCATGTGTTTGGGATATGATTTTGCATGTACTGGTGTGTGTTATGCATCCTTATGAAGTGAGTAAACATATCCGCAGGTAAACAGAATATTGTTATTAGAGAGGCTGATGTATGTTAATCAAAACTCTGAAACTTACAATGAAAAGAAAGCTTTGCAGCATCAGAGTTTAATGACAGAAGCTTGGAGGAAAAAAAAAAGAAAAAGAAAATAACTACCTTTTACATAATGAAAGCTGATTTTACATTATTTAGAATTTCTTACCTTTGATTAATTTGTGTGGTTTTTTTAAACATGTTCTTTGCACACTTTTTTTTGTAGATCTGTAATGTTATTTCCACAAGATAATCTCAAAGAATGTATTTGCATTGTTTATTTTACACTCCTCTGATGCCCTGTCTGATAGGAATGACCTTTTTGATATATTTTATGAAGTTGTGAGCTGTGTGAAGATCATGCAGAGAAGTTGGATGGTAAGTTGTGAGCTGTGTGAAGATCATGCAGAGAAGTTGGATTGTAAGTTGTGAGCTGTGTGGAGATCATGCAGAGAAGTTGGATGGTAAGTTGTGAGCTGTGTGAAGATCATGCAGAGAAAATGGATGGGAAGTTGTGAGCTGTGTGAAGATCATGCAGAGAAGTTGGATGGTAAGTTGTGAGCTGTGTGAAGATCATGCAGAGAAGTCGGATGGTAAGTTGTGAGCTGTGTGAAGATCATGCAGAGAAGTCGGATGGTAAGTTGTGAGCTGTGTGAAGATCATGCAGAGAAGTCGGATGGTAAGTTGTGAGCTGTGTGAAGATCATGCAGAGAAAGTGGATGGTAAGTTGTGAGCTGTGTGAAGATCACGCAGAGAAGTCGGATGGTAAGTTGTGAGCTGTGTGAAGATCATGCAGAGAAGTCGGATGATAAGTTGTGAGCTGTGTGAAGATCATGCAGAGAAAATGGATGGTAAGTTGTGAGCTGTGTGAAGATCATGCAGAGAAGTTGGATGGTAAGTTGTGAGCTGTGTGAAGATCATGCAGAGAAGTTGGATGGTAACCACTGTGGCTGCTGACTTGGGAGTCAAAAATTCATTTGGGGAAACAGTTTGCTCAAGTCTTCTACGTTCTTCAGTGTATGTATTGAAGGTGTATGTCAAACTGCAGTATTCTTAAAGCCTTTCAACTAAGGTACCACATGTGGCCCTGTTCTGTCATCAAGGCTCTTTCAGGAATGGTTGATTTCATTTACTTCAGCCAGTTACATTTTGCATGTTACTTAATTGCACTTATTTTGAGTAGCCAATCTGAACAGATAGGTACATCATTTCTCACTCTCACTGTTGTTAATTATTTTTTCCCCAGAGGGCTGGATGTAAAAACATATGTGTGTGCTTATTCCTCTTCCCTGATTAAAGAACATCAATTAAGTTCTCCACCACACTCCCAGCCACAACCTGAACTAAATTGTTTCAAACCTCAGGGGCTGTCTTTGGGTGTAACTTGTATGTCTGTTGTTTTGTACTGTATATCATGCCTGAGGGTTTTTTTTTAGTCCACACCTCATTTGTTTGTGTACTTTACAGTTTATTCGTACAGTATTACTAACAAGTGGTCTCTTCTGTGCATGGTCACTACATCAGTCTGTGTATTTTCTGTACATACTCTTGTTCTCGCTCGGTATCCAGTTTTAAATGGTTACCTGACGACTTTCAGTATTTTCCTTTTATGCCAAATTGCATGTATATCAAAGGTATTGTTAAACTGATTACTTATTTTCATGTTGTAAACTTTTTTAAATCCTCCTTCTTCTTCTTTGCTTGTGGGCTGCAACTCCCACGTTCACTCGTATGTACACGAGTTGGCTTTTATGTGTATGACTGTTTTTTACCCCGCCATGTAGGCAGCCATACTCTGTTTTCGGGGGGGTGTGCATGCTGGGTATGTTCTTGTTTCCATAACCCACCGAACGGTGACATGGATTACAGGATCTTTAACGTGTGTATTAATTTGATCTTCTGATTGCACATACACATCAAGGGGGTTCAGGCACAAGCAGGTCTGCACATATGTTGACCTTGGAGATCAGAAAAATCTCAACCGTTTACCCAACAGGTGCCGTTACCAAGATTTGAACCCAGGACTCTCAGATTGAAAGTCCAACACTTCAACCACTCAGCTATTGCGCCTGTCTCTTTTTTTTTTTAATCCATATTAACAGCATATTCTATGGGGTTTTTGTTTGTTTGAATGTGTGGGTATGAATACAAAAGACCAGGAATTTTGAATTTGTCGCTGGTTTTGTTTGATATTAAAATCTAGTTCATGTCTGTTAAAAACATGATATGTGTTGAAAGAGCAAGTGGTGGAAAGATATGAGGGAGTTTGTTTATTTTTAAAACCTAGTGCACATATGTTTGTATTCAGATATATGTTGAAAGAGCAAGCTGTTGAAAGATACAAGCTCAAGGTTGTTGTTGCTTAATTTGTTTTGTTTTTTTTCTGTTAGTTCTTTGTTCATTGAACACTGTATTTTATTGTGTCTCCTGAATTAAAATGTTTAAAAATGTGTTGATGCTCATTGTTGGCTGGGTTAATCTTTAAATAGAGACTAGGTCTGCCATTCCCACCTTCCCAGTGCCAGTCACATCAGAAAACTGCAGTTTGATACAGTGATTCCAGCCCTCTCTTGTAGTTTCTGTCTCTACTCCTCTTTTCTCTCTCTCTCTCTCTCTCTCTCTCTCTCTCTCTCTCTCTCTTTCTTAATTGTGTTTATTCAGTTCAGTAAACTCCTGTTTGAAATAAATCTTTAGATTTTCTTTTACTCTTCTCAACAATGAGGACAAAAACAACAACAACAACAACAACAACAACAAAAAAACCCCAAAAAACCGCCTTTCTTTCACTCAGAAATTAAGATAGAATAAAAACTTGTGACTTGTCACACACTTCTTCTCTTGTCAAATGGTTGGGCAAAGGGGAAATGATCGATGTTGTATAAAAGGTAAAGAGTTGCTGAGAAGAGATATATATTCTTATTATGTGGAAGATGGTTGTGATGAAAAGTATTAGGGCAATGGGGGACAGCTTCCACAGAGCATTATTCATCCTGTTATAGTGTGTTCTCTTATGTCCTGAGTGTCCTGGTAGGCAGCTTGTACAGGAGAAGGATGAGGGCACAGAGAGGAAAAGGGAAATAATTAAGCTCTTCACTTGTTCTTCCTGTTACTGTCTTGCTGCAGTTAGGTGCAAAGGGCACTGCAGGAAGGTGGCAGAATGGATAAGATGCTTATCTCCCTAAGTTTGACTGGAAAATCAAACTTAGCATCTAGTCATTCAGATATGACAAACCAAGGTTCCATGTGCAGAATGCATTTGGCGTACTGAAAAAAAACCCACGGCAACTAGTTGGTTGTTCTCTGGTAAAATTATGTGGAAGAAATCCACTCTGATAGGTACACAAATATAATATATAACATGCATGCACTCAAGGCCTGAACAAGTGCGTTGAGTTATGCTGCTGGTCAGGCAATTGCTCAGCAGATGTGATGTAGTGTATAAGAATTTGTCCAAACGCAGTGACGCCTCCATGAGAAACTGAAACTGCAAAGGTACATCAGTGAAACAACCTGTTTGGCTGACATGGCAAACAAACAGAAGACATCCATCGCATACTTCAGATGTACCTGTATCAGGACAGTACTTTGTACGATTTTCTTGTTGTTCTGTTCATCTTATAGCTGTGTTGTAGTGACATGTTTGAAATAGAGTTTTGGAAAACAACAAAAGACTGACCACAACTAAAAGCAAAGAATAGTTGAGCACATAAAGAAAATATGCACATGGGTTTCATTGTATAAATAATAAGTATCATTTCATTTTGACATCACTGGATATTTATGTTGTCACCATCAGTCTTCTAACATGTCTCATTAAAATCAGTGGTTAAAAAATTGCTCTGGCAGTGTGTTTTTCTGTGTAACAGATTGTTGCATGCATAGAAAGAGAGGAGTGCTGTTTGAGGTCTTTATAGAATGTTTTAGTGTGTGTGTGTGTGTGTGTGTTGTATGTGTGTGTGCATGTGTGGTGTGTGAGTGAATCAGATAATATCACCATTGAACACTGGTCACAAATGCACACTCGCAGTTTCAAAAGCACAGCATCACTCTCATTCCTTACACTGCCAGCCTGTCACTGCACGTGCACATGGTTCAAGTCACACACATACCCACAAGCTTGATCACATGTCAGCCAGCACACACTGGAGCACTGATAATGTATGCATCGGTCCAGTAAGACTGAGCTGGTTCTGGCAAATTTATCTTTCAGTTGTCCATGACCAAACTGTGTGTCAACCCTCTGTATGTCTGTCATACGCCATACAAGTTAACTTACTCAGTACGGCCATTCCTCTCTTCTCCTCTACACAGACCCCTCGGATGTCCAGTGGGTGTCTGAATGACCCAACCTTTAGCTTCCGTCGTCAGAATTGTGGTATTCTTTGTCAACATTCACGTCTTCAGTATAAGAGCCTTCCGCTTGCAATATTTTGATGATGGTGATTGGGTTTTAACGCTGTTAACGCCGTCTCTTTCGCCGTTCGTATGGAGAGAGTTAAAGCCCGAGTGCTTCTGGACACACGTACACACACGCACGCATCTCCGTACAAAGTCAGTTGAACTCAATACGTGATCAACGTTTATTTCAGTGTCCAGTGACAAATTCTGCTAGTGGAGGGAGAGAGAGATACGGATAATTTACTCATGTATAGGCCATTGCCCCTCATGAAGGAGTGCAAACACGTGAACAGAAGAAAGAGAAACACCCGTAGGTGCTGGGGAGGACCCAGAGAAGCACTGTCCTGCACCACCCTTGGAGGCCTGTGCTGTGTCCACTTTGCACCATTAAGAGTGCAAACACGTGAACACATAACAAAACAACAAATGATTCGTGGTCATGTCAACAAGAAACAAACTTAGTTCATAAGAGAGAGAGGGGGGTGAGTTCAGCGACTGTTTCATTGCTCAGGGAGAGAGACAAAGAGCGAATCGGAGAAAACGCTTAAGACTCATGAACTCAGCTCAGCACGTTATCCAGGTTTATTTATTGTGTGAAGAGACAACTTGGATATTCCAAGAGAGTAGACACACACACACACACACACACACACACACTGCTCAGTCGAGAGAGACTGAGGGAGAGATACGTAAGATGAATTCGTGAGACGGAAGAGCACGTGAAAAATGTTTATTAAATTTTCATTGTGAGCAGGAATGAGAGTGAGCAAAGACAGATCGAGAGAGATCAGTTTCAGTTTCAGTAGCTCAAGGAGGCGTCATTGCGTTCGGACAAATCCATATACGCTACACCACATCTGCCAAGCAGATGCCTGACCAGCAGCGTAACCCAACGCGCTTAGTCAGGCCTTGAGAGAGCCTTTCTGGACTGACTGAATCTCTGGACACACACACACACACACACACAAACACACACCGTCACACACATTTCATTGGTCAGTGAAATCAACAGGTTTATTTTGAGAGAGAGAGAGAGAGAGAGAAACTGACGACACCGCCGGACACAGCGGACACACTTACAGAGGCGCGCTCGCGCTGACACACACACACACACACACACAGTGACACACACACAGAGAAACTGCTGACGCTTGTATTGACACTGGACGCGGGACACAGCGGACACACCACGGTGGCGCGCTCGCACTTACACACACCTACACTCACACCCACTGACCCCACCCCCTCCCCTCACCTTGACGCCCCACCCCCACCCCCCTGGCCCCCCTCCCCACAAACACACCGTCTGACACGCCTTTCACTCCGCTTAACATGGAAAGGTAGTGCATTCCAATATGGCACAATTCTGTTGCTGCGGAAGCTAATATTTTGCAGTTGGTGTTCCTCAGTTGATGATGTGAAGAAGACTGAGGTGGAAGTGAAGGTGGCGTCATTCCACTGCTGTTCATCGTCATTCCACTGCCGTTCAGGGGAATTGGGGCCGGGGTGGGAGGGACAGAAGCCGCGGGGTAGCGGGATAGGGGATTGGGGTCAGTGTCGGGGAGGTGGGGGTGCCGTGGGTGGGGGAGGTGGCGTAGGGGCCGGTATTACGTGGGGGGTAGGCTAGCTGGAACTGAAGTAGTGTTTACTGCTTGGGCCGGACCCTTGACACAAAAGCGTCACTGAGTCGGTGGCATTCCTTGTTATGTCAGTGAAAGTTTGTTTGTTTGTTTTTTTTTTTTTGTTTTTTTAAAGGGTCTCTTTGTCTAATCTGTCAATATTATTTATTTTATATGTTTTTATTAAATCCCCTCTAATTCTAAGAAATTTCAAAGATGGCATATTAAGTAATTTAAATCTTTACTGTTCATGTGTTTTATCCTACAATCCAACAACAAACATTGTTGCCCTTCTTTGAACTTTTTCAGCTGCACAAGATTGCTTTTTGTATAACGGGTACCAGATAACATTTCGATCTGTATTCGATGTGTGGTTTTACTATAGTGTCTAATCTAACAAAAGTGTCACTGTTCATAGTTATTAGAGAATGTCCTTTTGAAATCCCGAGTACTCTGCGTTTAACATTACATAATTAGTCAGTGTGTCTATCAAATTCCAAATTAGCATAAAAGAAACCCCCCCGGTCTTTTTCTTCTAAACATGTACTTAAATTCCTCTCTCCATCAGTGGAGACAAACACACACACACACACACACACACACACCCCTCATTGGTCAGTGAAATCAACAGGTCATCCACGTTTATTTTGAGAGAGAGAGAGAGAGAGAGAGAGAGAGAGAGAGAGAACACACACACACACACACACACACACACTGTGAAAGATGTGGATCCATAAAATTTTAATGAGACTGGCGCCACTGCACTAAAAATAGGTTCCACATTTTTTTTTTATTATGATGAATGAAACAAAGTTTCTTACAGAAATGTACTTGCGTACCCCGCCCAACAACAACAAACAAAAGAAGAAAATGAATAAACAAAATAAAATGGAAGAAGTGAAGATGAAGATTCGATCGGGACATAAAAAGGCCGAGAGGTCTAGGCAGATGACTTGCTAGTCCTATACTACTACTACTACTACACAGTGTCCCGAGAAACACGCGACACAGAACACATTATATTGGAATTCTCCCCCTTGGTGTGTACATACGCTTGACCAATCAAGCAGCGTGTGGCGGAATGACGACATTGTTATTGTTTGGTGAAGTTTCCACACACATCTGACAACCAGTTCGAAGCAGTTTGTTTAATCTGCTAACCAGGAACGTTGAGAAGCAGGCTTGAAGAGCTTGAATACAATGAAGGAAGCACAAGAAACGTACAAGTCGTTCAAGCAGCGGAAAAGTTTTGGTAGGTGACTGTTTTGGTTTCAGTCTGTCTCGATGAAGGTAAATTTTACTTGAACTTGACAGACTCAGTGTGTAGGCCTTCTGGCCATTTCACGGTCCATAAGCTCCTACTGTTACTGTGGCATGCGTGGGTAGTATAATGCCTACAAACTAACAGAGACAAATTGGATCGTAGACAGTTGAACTACCTTTCCAAAAAGCGTCGAGCCTGCTTTTGAACCTGTTGACTGATGGGGAGAAATTTTGATCAAGTTGTTTTCGCTTATTTTCATTTGATTCTCGTTTACTGTTAAAAACCTGTTCGTTTTGTCTCAACCTATCCCAATCATCGTTGTATTTTTTGTCGTTCGTGTTCTTGATGTTGTTTCAGTTCTATTGTCAAGAAGTACACATGCTGCAGGCATTTTACGAGGTTTTGTTTACAAACGAAATAAATAATTGATCATGTACTACCAGAATGCATTTGTGCGATGATGTAATTGTGAACATGATCTAAGTAGGCCAGATAATGAGATATAGAGTGGTCTCTGATAAAGAGCCAAGTGGCCTTTCTCACTTGAGCTGGCTTTAGAATAATGTGTCAGATTCACAGTGATGACAAATTAACCAGGTTCTTTATTACATGTCCCAATGTAAACAGTCAAAAGTCCAAATTTCTTATCAGAGAATACTCATTGTTTAATAATTGTTGTTGTTTTTAAAACACTCAAAGTCTTTACATGCATCTGGATCAGAACTAATACTGCTACTACTGTAGTACTAGTGTTAGTAGTCCTCTTTCAGGAAGTGTGTCAATTCAGTTCTGCAGTGTATACAAGCTTAATGGGGCTGAAATAGCTAACTGTTTTGGCAGTTTATGAAGCATTGGACTCGTTGTCCTCGGGTTTAAGGTTCAGATCTCCGTCGAGCCATTTTGGTCCAGGAGGATTTTTCCCCTGCAGTTAAGCATATTGGTTCTGAATCCATTCCCTGGAAGTCTTTTGAATGGGACTGTAAACCGAGCATAGAGAGCATTGGTGGCTTATACATGGCTATATTGCTCACCCTGCTGCTTGTGCTCGTCCACGGCAAGTCTGACTGGATAATATACCAGCCAACTTACTGGACTTGTGGAGCTGCCAGCCAGTTAAGCATGAAGATGGGCTGCTCAGGGATTTTGATTAACTGGCTTACCAGGCTAGGAATAAAGATTAATTTTTTCCATGTCTGTGAACACAGATAATCAGTAATTATTACATAACTGTGAACATCAGATATTTGAAACACATGGTCACAATGCTATGTTATGAACTGTTGGTATTATTAAACATTAAATAGTTTGTGAAAGCAGCTAGTTATTTCATGGTCACTGTGATACTGATGTGCTGTGACTACGTAGAGGCATTGTTTCAAGTAGGAGCATTGTTTCAGTGATTCATGCTGGAGAAGATTGATACTACTTTCTTCTACAGCCAACAGATTCCAAGTCAAAACTTATGTTGACTTCATTTTCTTTTTTTTTCTTCTGAATTATTATATGAGTATATTTATAATCATATATTTAAACAGTGCCATAACATTTTTAGTTTTCCATGATTCCATTATTATATTAGTTGTATATATTGTATACATGTGTACCAAATCATGTTGTTCTTCTGTGTGCATCATCTGATACTTAACATATTTGAAAAAAACAAACAAATAAAAAACAAAACAAAAAAAACAACAACAAAAAATCCCCTACACATTTCAGATCTTTGCTGCATGTACTATTGTGTTTCAAAATGCTTAAAAGAAATACATTAATCATGAAATGAAATGTTTTGAACTGAATATTTGGCATTTCCTTTTCTTTATATATATATATATATATATTACTAATATAGTTATGTCATTCGAGGTTTAAAATCTAAAATGATAAGAATGATAGTATAATGACTCATTGACTGTATACATAAAAAAGTCAGTAGCAATATTTTGATTTGTGTCATTATTCTGTTGGTTTGGATTCTGTTCAGTTTTTAATTTTACACAAATTGATTAATTATTATATGATGCTGCTGTTACCATGCCCTTTTGTTTTTTTTACTTTTCAGCCGTCCGCAAAGATGAGCTAGAGGGTATTAGACAGAAGTTTCCCTCAAAAATTCCAGTAAGTCAGAAAGTTTTCATTTTCTCATGTTTTCTTTCCAGGTCTTTTTCTTTATAGAACAACAACAATAAGAAGAAATACAATAACAAAAACAGCCACAAAAAACTATACTTATTGCCACTATTGTGGACAAAGTTGTACCACTCACTATAACTCCTTTTACAAGTATCAGTGCCACTGTCTCTATATGTTAGCCAGTTTAGTGTTTACTGAATCAGTGAATGCTACTGCTCCAATTGTGCAAGATTGCAGACTGTTGTTGATGCTACTGGTGTGTAGTAAAAAGGAAGAAAAACAAATAATAATGTCGGCTGTGCTGCGTTGTCAGCTGTGTCTATGCTATTGTTCTGGTATCACAGTTGACTAACAAAGCATGAAGAATGCACGTCCTGAGCATTCATTTTTGCCAACCTCATGCAGGGTTACTGTTGTTCTTATTGTGCCCACTGAGCACTAAACATGCAACCACAGGCTTACACACACACACACACACACACACACACACACACACACACACACACAGAGACACACACACACACACACACACACACACACACACACACACACACACACACACACACACACACACACACACCCCTTAAACCGCCTCCCCACACACACATTATTGCCTGCTGTTGGTATTACAAGTGTTTGCTTAAAAAAAGACAAAAAAGGACACAATTTTAGTGTCCCTGGCTTATCCCAGTTGTCTCCAAAGACTTATAACATATCAGTATGATATTTTTTTTTATAACATATCAATATGATATGAACATTGGGAGACATTAGTACACTCCAAGAAAAAGATGAGTCTGTCAGTGTCTCTTGGAACTTGTGTAATTTGTTCATGTGTAAGTGATTGGATGTGTTATATATATATATATCTATATATATCTATATATATATATATATATATATATGTGTGTGTGTGTGTTTGGACAGTGAGAGGGGGATAGAGTGTTGATTAATTAAACATGCTATGTTTGTTGTAACTGCAGGTGATAGTGGAGCGTTACCACAAGGAAAAGTCCCTGTCCCGGCTGGACAAAACCAAGTTCCTGGTGCCTCAGGAACTGACCATGTCCCAGTTCCTCACCATCATCAGGTATCTGTTGTTCAGTGTAACTTCTTCTTCTGCGTTCACTCGTATGCACACGAGTGGGCTTTTACGTGTATGACCGTTTTTACCCCGCCATGTAGGCAGCCATACTCCGTTTTCGGGGGTGTGCATGCTGGGTATGTTCTTGTTTCCATAACCCACCGAACGCTGACATGGATTACAGGATTTTTAACGTGCGTATTTGATCTTCTGCTTGCATATACACACAAAGGGGGTTCAGGCACTAGCAGGTCTGCACATATGTTGACCTGGGAGATCGTAAAAAATCTCCACCCTTTACCCACCAGGCGCCGTCACCGTGATTCGAACCCGGGACCCTTAGATTGACAGTCCAACGCTTTAACCACTCGGCTGTTGCGCCCGTCGTTCAGTGTAACACATTCTATCACCTGAGATAGAAACAGTTGGTTGTAAATGAGTGCAAGTCCTTTCCCAGTCTTCTTCCTTCTCTCCCTTAACTCTGTGTGAAGAAGGATTGGGGTGTCGCACAGAACTGTTCACCAGATTCTTCCAGGTCTGTTGGTTGTGTGTCACCATCCGAGTCTCTGCAAATGATTATCCTGTCCTAGTCAAACACCAGCTTTAGAATTTCTAATTTACAGATTTTCATTGAAATATGTATTCCCTTTTTTCCCCAGTAAAACAGTCACACAGGAAATTATTTGAATGAATCTGATGAATAAAATGTTCATCATTACAATTCCAGAAGCATACAGTCTCTTTTACTTATCTATGAATTAAATAAAAAGACTTTCCAAGTAACCAACAATATTAGCGTATTAGAAATCGTTTGCCCGAGACAGAAACGTTTATTTGGTCAATAAACCAAGTGGAACTCCATTCTCCGCTGATGCAGATTACTGTTCTGTTTCGTCAATTTGTGATTTCCTCATGAATTATACAGCTGTACACACGCATACACACTCTCATGGATACCCACACTTAGACTCATTGTTGTAATAACATATATAGCTCCTTGTCACACTCCTTTACACCGTCATTTAATGTCTCAGGTGAAACTAGATCTGCCATGGGAATAGGACTGGACTAGGAATATCCTGTGTGGATTACATACTCCTATATTTGCTAAATGGGGCAAAAAAGACGGGCGCAATAGCCGAGTGGTTAAAGCGTTGGACTGTCAATCTGAGGGTCCCGGGTTCGAATCACGGTGACAGCGCCTGGTGGGTAAAGGGTGGAGATTTTTACGATCTCCACATATGTGCAGACCTGCTAGTGCCTGAAACCCCTTCGTGTGTATATGCAAGCAGAAGATCAAATACGCACGTTAAAGATCCTGTAATCCATGTCAGCGTTCGGTGGGTTATGGAAACAAGAACATACCCAGCATGCACACCCCTGAAAACGGAGTATGGCTGCCTACATGGCGGGGTAAAAACGGTCATACACGTAAAAGCCCACTCGTGTGCATACGAGTGAACGCAGAAGAAGAAGAAGAAGGGGCAAAAAAACCCAGCTGAAGTGGTTGTATAAAAAAAAGTAAGTATTAATTTAGTGTGATATAAAGTGATTTTCCTTTTGACAACCTGCTGGACAGATAAGCAAATAAATTTGAAGCTGGTTCAAATTCAGTCTAACCAAGGCCTTAATACTGGTCGTCAGATTAAAAAAAAAAAAGAAGATTGTATTGAACCATATCTTTTGGTATCCAACTTGTCTGCACCAGAGGGGCACAGTAAACTTGAATGTTACTTTAAAAGTAATTCAAAGGTGGTGATATCCTAAGGGATGTCCGTATTTTCACAGATACTTATCGATTTCACCAGTTGAGCAGAGTAGTGGTTTCCATAGGACAGGGGATCAGACCCCTGCTGGAGTCTGCACCAGTGTGTCACAGTAACTAAGTAAGAGTGTCAGAGTAAATATACAGAGGAAATTTCCATACTCAGAGCCAAAAGTTGAACTTACACAGTATATTTTTATGGTTTCCACACAGTTTTCAGCACAACTGGTACAGGAAAGTGTTGGTTTGGTTTCGCTGTGAGTGAATGGATACATGTACCAATGTTATCTGGCTGCTATATGTATCCAGGATCAGAGAACCTGTCTTTTCCAATGAAGATTGGATGTGATTTTAGGGGGAAAAAATGCTCCTTTCCTTTCCTTTTTGCAACTTGTCAGAGGTAATTCAGCAGCCACCCACTAGTAAAATTCAGTTTCCGTTTCAAAAAGGTGTCAGTGCCTGCGAACTGATCCATATATGCTACAGTACATTCGCTATATATAAAAACAGAAAGAAAAGAAAAGAAAAATGCAGATGCTTAATGTTCACATAAATACAGAATGCTGATCAGGCCTTGAGAACCTGTTTGAGTAAAACATTAAAAAAATAAAAAAAAAGGATCCACCTGAAAATGCATGCCTACTGACACCAGTGTGCAAATACGCACACACATACTCTCAAAGTATGTTGGTAATGTTGCTTGCATCTGTGGTGCTCATGTAACAGCTGATCATTATACTAACTTGCCTTGTGTTAAAAGTCTCATATCCCTGACATGAAATCATCATTAGTGTTGACAATTTTCATTACACACACACACACACACATACACACACACACTCGCATACTCGTATGTGTATACAGTAATTTCTTTTTCCCCCATCGATTTTTTTCCTTACCTTCGTCTAATATCTCTTACAGTAAAAAGACGTTAAACTAAAGAATGAACACTCTTGAACACACACACACACACACACACACACACACACACACACACAAACTAAGCACAATGCACTGTGTGCAGGAACCGCATGTCACTGAGCTCCCACCAGTCCCTCTATCTGCTGGTCAACAACAAGTCTCTGTCCTCCATGTCTGCCACCATGGCCGAGATTTACCGTGACGACAAAGACCCCGATGGCTTTCTCTACATGACCTATGCCTCACAGGAAATGTTTGGGGCGTTGACAAGATAGGCCCTTTGGGAACGAACGTTTACTGGAGCATGTTGTGTCAAAGGAAAACAAGAGTGTGTGTGAACAGTGGAGGGTGAGTGATTGCTATGTTTTGAGATTTAATTGTGTGTTGACAATATTTGTTCAGTGTTGCACAGGGACAAACTGAGGTTCTTTTTCTTCTTTTTTTTTCTCTCTTTTTTTTTTTTGGTTGTTGTCTAAATTGGTATTTTATTATGTGATATTGATAGTATTAAGAAGCGAGGCAGGTTAACAACAGATGAATCATGTTTTGTTGTTTTTGAAAAAAAAGGTTTGTCTGAAAACATGTAAGTCATGAGAAGTGTTGTTGAATAGAGAATGTGTATTTCTGACCATCAACACCTGTTTCAGTGGCTTACACTACAGTTTTCTCTCAGATGAAGTCAGTGTTTGTGACTCTTCACCAAAACACTGAGTCTGATGTCAATACCAGGCCGAGTGGTTAAAGCGTTGGACTTTCAATCTGAGGGTCCCGGGTTCGAATCACGGTGACGGCGCCTGGTGGGTAAAGGGTGGAGATTTTTACGATCTCCCAGGTCAACATATGTGCAGACCTGCTAGTGCCTGAACCCCCTTCGTGTGTAAATGCATGCAGAAGATCAAATACGCACGTTAAAGATCCTGTAATCCATGTCAGCGTTCGGTGGGTTATGGAAACAAGAACATACCCAGCATGCACACCCCCGAAAGCGGAGTATGGCTGCCTACATGGCGGGGTAAAAACGGTCATGCACGTAAAAGCCCACTTGTTTACATGCGAGTGAACGTGGGAGTTGCAGCCCACGAACGCAGAAGAAGAAGAAGAAGAAGAAATGCTCTGTGTATTGGCACGAAACTTTTTCAAGTTAGGTAGTCGGGAGGCTACAGTTTCCTGACAAAGTGAGCAAGCAACAGACTGTTCTGGTGGATGGTACTGAAGAGTTGTACATCTCCAAGCAGAGTTTGCACGTCAAGTATTTGATTTTTCCTTCTTTTCTAAGGACATTGGATTATCAGTTCAGAATTTGTACTTAAACATGTTAACTTTACATGGGTGATAGATCATAGAATGAGAAAAGTAAAAAAAAAACCAACAACACCACCTTTAAAAATACCAAATACTGTAGTTTATGAATCAAGGAGAGAAGGTAGTAAATGTGAAGAGAATGCATGCTGTGCTTACATGTAGACTTTAATTTGAAGTCAGCATTGTAGGTGAGACAGCATTGCAAGGTTCCCTACCTTCTTGCACACTCCACCTTAATATCAGCCTGCCTTGTCCACTTTTACAAACACATGTGAATCAGTTAGTGAACTGCATTTTGAATGCATGTTGTTGTGTTTCGTCAGAACGTTTTTATACACAAGTATGAGGCAGTTTGTTTTGCAACAAATTATCTGATCCTGGTTAGGACTGCTTAGGTTATTGATTTAACAACAAAGGTGTTGATTGAATTTTTTCGCCTCGTAGTGCCTTCACGTTGTATTATTCTGTTGGTAAGTGTTCTTAAAATAAACATGCAGGAAATGATTGTTTGACCTGGCTTTTTGGATTTCCAGAAACATATGAAAAATGTGACAGTTTGTGTGACTACGGACATCTAATGCTTCACTGTGTTCATGTTTGTTGACTGGAGCATCCTTTCAAATGATTGGCATGTTATGTGATAATTACTAAAAGCAAGAATTTTCCAGATTTTTTGTTTTGTTCAAGGTCTTAGGATTAAAGAAATATTGTGTATATAATTTGCTGTATCCTTGGGATCAAAAGGCAAACTGGTTAGGTTTGCCAGTTATCCATCATGTTTCTGCAGATTTGAATGTTTTCTTTTGTAGACCCTTTTAGATTTTTGGTTTTCCTGGCAGAAGTATCAGTGTATTTGGTAATGTGGCCATGTGTGTTACTGGTACTGCTCTTTCACTGCTCTCAACCTCCATTTTGGCTGGGAAAATCAACTCCCCTCCACACTCCCCCCACCTCCCTCTCAGGGTTGTTGACACATGCTGTTTCCATGGACAGTTCCGACACAGCCGGTAAGTCACTAAGTGCTGCAGGGACGTCGCAAACCTCCCCCCTGCCTCCACTCAGTGCTCAATTTCCATCATGATTTTTTCTCTGACAGTTGGCATGCCTGACTGTTGGAAGTAACTGAATGTCTTGGTTGAATTTCTCTGGGATTGACATTTATTTATTGTTTTTTTTTTCAAATAGAAAATAAATGTTTCAAATATGTTGATAGCATTCCTCATGACAGCAAACAATATACTGGTTATTTCACTATGTTTTGAATTTTAGTGCAGCAGTCAATATGTTGTAATCATTTCTTTGATGATTTCAGTGACTATTAACGAACAATTGACTTTGTCTTGTTTGATTTAAAGCCATGTGCTTTGTTGTTGACATTGCAAGTGATGAATTTTTTTGGTCATAATTTGTGACATGATCATCACTGATTGTGGTAGATTTTCTTTCTTGCAAGGATCAAAGGTGGCAGGGTTCACTTTCTCACCAGTGTCTGAAACACAGTGTATGTAGCATATAGACTTGTGCACTTTGGACAGCTAATTTTTGGGGGTAAGCTTTTGGGTGAGGGGAATTCACAGGTTTCCATTTTCTTCTTCTTTTTCCACTTATTGTCTGTGACTGCATTAAATTTCTCTTCCTTGAAACGAGGGATGTCCGCCATGATAGACTAGTTGTCATCCCTGTCCAGAGCCTGTCGCGATGTCTGGTGATGAAGACTGGCCAGGATAGCAGTTTTTTTCATTTCATCCTTGTACAGCTTCATCTTTCCTGGAAGCCCCTTTCTCATCTTATTCCTTCCGCAGATCACTGAAAAGGACTGCCTTTGGTGAATGCATGTCCTGCATGCTTGCAGTGTGGCCAGTCCTATGTAGTTTAGGATGGGGAAGGTCGGACTTGGTGCTTGATGGGTGTGTTATGGACATTACCTTGTCACTTGACAAAGTCCATGTTGATGGAAGAACTCCAGCAGTTGTGTTCGCAAAGTTCTGAAGAGGTGCACACATCATGCAGCACCAGTCCACAGTGTTAGGCATTACTGTTCTCTCTTTGAGCTTGAATACTGCTGTAATTATTTTGGCCAATGTGGGAGAGTGCCTGAAGGAACTATGCACTGTTGTTCATGTTGTTCCGGACTGTGGCATCACTCGCCATGACTCCGCCCAGAGGGGTGTATGGAAGGTGTGTGACTTGGAAAGAAGCTGCTGAGTTGGTTTGAGCTTCACTATGTTTTTGTGAGGGACCATTGCCTTTTTTTATGTGACAGTGTGCCTTATTGGTATTGGATGGTTATCAGTTAAGTTACCTGTTGACACTGGGTTGTCTCATAGTCCTTTCAAATTATTGGAACTGTAGATTATTTTTTGAATTTGTTGTTGGATATTTTTGGTTTCATTATATGTGCATACTTATTGTAACTATACATGATTGGAGATGATATTATGATAGAATGCCCCAACATACAAAATCTTCAAAAAAGTTTGCTTTATAGTTATTTTCATCCAAAAATAAACTTTTGATTTTTGCAGCAGATAAAAAATTGGGATCGGGGTGTTTTTCAAAGTGAGATATTTCATGAAAGTGCGAACAACTACAAAAATATCTTTCATGATGGCTGCCGTCAAAAGAGGGCGCTAGCCAGGGGGACAAAGGGGAGGTTACCTACTTCCGGGAGGTTATCTGCCGTAGTACTTTCGTTTTCTCCGCATAGGCGGATAGTAGTTTGCACAGGACAGGAATGTTAGACCCCTGCCGGAGTCTGCACTAGTTGGGTCACGGTAAGTATGTTATTTAAACGTAATTTTAGATAGAAAATTTCCTTTCATGTTTATCAAGAAATTAACAAGTTTTAGACCCCGTTTTATTTCACATGTTAAAGAAGTTAGTGTGATTATAAAAAAAAGTTCCAACAGGATTGAAAAGGAACAATATATATATATATATATGTATCTTTTTTGTTCTTTTTATTTTTTAATCAGCTTTGATAAATTAAAATAGTTCCAACATAGGGGGATGATGTAAAAAAAACAACTTTCCATTGACTGTCTTCCAGTAACAGTTTTCTGACCATTCCTTTTTTCAGTTGTTATATTTCTGCCTTTGGGGTATCAATGTCTTAGTACTAATGTGTTTTGTGTTTAATCCAGATGTTCTCAGAAAATGTTTGTCACATCTTGTGTGTGTGTGTGTGTGTGACTTGTTTATATCACATTCTTGTATCTGAATAATTAGAACTCTTATTGTGAAGCACATAGAGGTTTACACAGCAACAGGAATGCAATGCTGGAAATGTTTCATTATCATCATTATCGTGAATTAAGATGCATGTCAGTGATAGTACTAGCCTGTGTTTGAAACATAAAATTCCCAGGTATATCCAGTGCAATCAAGATATTGTTCAAACATTTAACTAGATGTTGAATTTTTTTTTTTTTTTTTACTAGATGTTGATTTTTTTTTTCTTCTCCATTTAATCATGGACTTTATTTCAGTAGCATGATGGTCAATGTTAGACAAGAGTACATGTAATTGAACATTTATCACTGTTTCATCATCATGAACATTGTCTTTCTGTTTTCTATACACTTCCAGTGTTTGGTTCTCAGTAGGGTGATTTGGGTTGACTGGATGTATCCCTGTGGGGTGTGGGTTTGAGTTTTCTTTGAATGCATGTCGCCACTGTGACAGAATTGCTTGACTGAAAAGCCTAAAAAAAAAATCTTTTTAAAAATGTAGGCCAGTTATTTTTTGCTCTGTTTTGAAAATCTTTTTTCTACTTTTGCGACTGATTATATTAACTGTGAACACAGACAGGTTTCATTTGTAAGCTGTGGATGCATGGGTATGTCGTAGCTAGTTTCTTCACTAATTACTACGGTGAAAACCAGTTATGCAAGCCAGGGAAATAATACAATCCCTTGAGTATATGTCAGTGATTAATAGTGTTGTCAATTGATATCATTGTGTGTATTCAAATTTAAAGGACGTATGACCACCTTCCCTGTGCATTGTAACCTTTTCAATTTTCATCAGACATGTCCGTTGTTTCAGACCATTGTTTCAGACCAGTCTATCTGTTTGGACCAACAACTGATTTTGTTTTCAGTGTCATGGTTGACCAAGTCCTGCTGATTTGCTGGAGAGCAAGTGGTAGAAGATTCTGCCTTGGACCAGTCCATTGATCATTCTTTTTTTTCTTTGAGTTCATAAGCAACACACTATGGGCAACATCCAACGAAGAGTGTCATGAATTGATCCAGGTCCTGCTGTAGAATTGGGTGGGGAATGGAGCATTAGTCAGCCAGCCACATCATTTTCGGATCCTCTCAAAGAGGGACATCTCTGTAATGTGGTGGGTTGTTTGGTTCTTTTAACCACAGGGGCAAGTTGGTGACCGAATCAGGTTGTAACGTTTGGTCCATGTCAGTTTGAACATAATGTGACCAGTGTCAAGCCTTTGGTCTATGTCACCACTGCACTGACTCCTATCTGGACAAGAGGGGATGGTCAGAATCTTTCACTGTCCTTGGCTTCAGGACTGACCCCCCCCACACCCCCCCCCACTTCAGTGGCTCATCTGCTCTCTCAGTTCCAGTCATTCCACGATGAGCTGCCATCCACAGGAGGGTTACCCTTCTGGTGTTTCTGCCCTGCTGCTGAGGCTTAGCCAGGTGGGTGGGGGTGTTTGTCATCCTCATCCTCTGGGCCAGTTGGGCAGAGAGGAGGGGTGTGTGTGGAAGGGGGTCGGTGGGGTTGGAGGTGGGGGGGGGGGAGGGGTGAGATGATCATGAATTGACAGCTCCAGTGGTTGTTTAGCTGAGTGATAAGAACATTCCGAATGTGAAAATTCAACATTAACTAGATGTCTACAATTACCAGAACATGTCATGTGACCTGGCATTAAAGGGGATTCATCCTGGAACAATCACCTCAGTTGCCAGGCATTCACTGTTCTTTTTGTGACATGTATTGTTTTTATTGGCTGTGTGAAAAATCTACACAGGTTGTGGTCTTTGGTGCAAAGTTTTCATTAATCTACAATGACTAAAAGTGATCAGCTATACTGTTTTAGTATCTTCATGTTTAAAATAATTCACACATAATAAACCAATTACAATGACTAAAAGCAATCTGCAGAACTGTTTTAGTATTTTAATGATTGAGATACATCCACACAGAATAAACCAGTGAAACCGAGAATGATGAGGTCCAGGTTTTATTCAACAAATGGGCATCAATGGAAAAAAAAAAAGAAAAGAAAAAAAGTAATTACAGTACATTACATATGATTTCTAATTGTTGTTTATCATTTTCTTCTAACAGGCTATCCAGAATTAGAACAAGATTATTTTATTGAAAGCCATGTGTTTTAACAGAAAGAACTGTGGCTGGAAAACAGTGTGAGCTGTATGAAATGATTTAATAAAATCTAGCTGCATAAAAAAGTTCTGTTTTACTCTAACATTATTCATTTTGGCTACGTTACAGTCTAAATAAATTTGTGGAATGTTTAGAAAGAGGAAATTCCAATACACTAGCTACCTCGCTGATTTTCTAAAGTTGGTATCATCTGTTAACAAAATCTAAGTCTTCCTTAAGACCGATTTTTATTAATCAAATATAAAATTTTCAAGATTTTTCACTCATATTTTGTCAGCATCTTTGGTTGTTGTTTTTTGTTTTTTTTTTTTTTGTCAGTTATTAATTTTTTTTGTTAACATAAACCCTCAGGGGAGTTCAATTGGTAAATGTTTAGTGGCTGAATCAATGACTGCCTTGCTATGATATTTTTTGTGTGCTTTATTCACTCTTGATTTTTTTCTGTGTTCTTAAAGTCCCCCATCAACTGAAACGAAGAGGTGTTGGAAAATGATTCACAGTGCTTTTCGGATGTACAGTGATGCATTTTTAGAATACCTGTTGATTTCCTTTTTTGATTAAAAATAAATAAATAAATAAAACAGGTGTTGACTAATTTGTTCCCAGAATTATGTGTGGTGTGAATACATGTTGACTTGTGTGGAGACCAAGAAAGACCGGCAAAGAGGATGGAATATAGGAAAGACAGTGATTACTTCAAATCAAGATGCACAGACTTTATTATTTCTTTTTTTTCTTCTTTTTTTTTTTTTAGTTGTTGCAAATATACAATTTATAGGTACATAAATGCATGTTACTCAAATACATACAGAAACACATGTCAAAGGTATAGAAATTCATGTTATTCTAACACACACAGTAATACACACTATCATAAACTAAACTAAGATATCAGAAAGACAGACCCCACCCCCAAAGTCTTTGAAGGCTGCTTTGACTACAGATGTTTTACTTAAAGTCAACAATTACTGTTCCAGTTTAATGAGTAAAAATTCATTTGGTATGTTGAGTAGTTCTTCTGTGTTCAGGGGCAGCAACTCCATATCCAAACAAATGCTGACATGGGATACAGGACCTTTGACAAACGCATTTGATCTTCTGCATGCATGTGTGAAGGTGGTTCTCCCTTAACCCACCAGATGCTTTGACTGGGATTTGAACCCAGGACTTTCAGACTGAAATTCCAACACTTTAACCTCTTGGCCATTGTGCCCATCATGTGCTGAGCACAAACTTTCCAAAGCACTGCAGCCACAACCTGTGAAACCAGCACTGTTCACTGGAGCTTTAGACATGACCAGTTCAAGGCATCCAGTACTGCTAAGCACAGGGTCTGCACAGAAATGCTTCTCCACTTCCATCCAACGCCTTTACAGCAGTAACAAGTAATGGATGGATTATTACTTTTCATGCAGTACATTTCACTCAAATGACTGGTGTATACAAAAACTCCTTTATGCCGCATGAAAAATGAAACGCTGACACGCAAAGAGAGGAATGTGGATTGGATGAAAACAGGAGCTCTGATTTCGTGTTGTTCCCTCCCCACCCCAGAGATGCATAAACATGTTGAAACTATACATGATGTGAATGTGTTTAATAAGATTTGTCAGGGATGTGTGATTACAATTGGCAATGATCTTGTACATAGGGATGTGAGATTACAATTGGCAATGATCTTGTACACAGGGATGCGTGATTACAATTGGCAATGATTTTGTACTCGGGGACGTGTGATTACAACTGGCAATGATCCTGTGCACGAAGCACAAAACTACAATAGGCAGTATCAGTCAATGATGTCATCGCCTTACTTATGACTGCACACATATCGATATCACAGACTAACTGGTCTCCCTCCCTCCTCCAACAAAAAGAAATATGGAATGGGAGGGAGGCGTACATAACAAGAAGCAATTTGTGTTCATACTTTAAAACACATCAGCCGTTCTATGTACTGTATATTCACATTAAGCCATAGATTATATGTATTGTACATTAAGTCAAATACACACCCTGTCTTGACCATGTCACCTTGTGGGTGACAATGATTAATATCAAACCCCAATATCAGAATCAACTCATGTTGCTTACTTTCTATTTCACTTCCGTTTCACAAAAAAAAGTCAAGGAAGGGAATAAAATGCTTTTGTGCCCTTGAAAATGAGAAACTCAGATTTAAAGTCTGGCATGTCCACAAACTCTACATGGGTATAAATACTGAAAACAAAAGTGTTCTACACTTGTCTATCTTTACTTTGTAACAATTGTAGACAACAGCAGGTACTCATGTGTCTAAAACAACCTTGACTGGGCCATGTCAGAAATTATTGTTTTCAGACACATCAATTTCTGACACGTCACTCTCCGACCCGCCCTCTGCGGAAGGCATCGTGACAGACACCCGAAGGCTCGACGATCGCACGTTTCTCTCGGATTCCGTATCCTCAAAGGAGTATCTCAGTCCCAAAGAACGCCCGCTTCCAGACAGACGGTCAGAGCTGCCGGCCGTGGAGGTGAACCCATCGTCAGAGCGATAACTGCGGCGTGTCATCTCGTAGGTCCCCGTCAGGTCAAACTCCACCGACTTCTTTGTGGACCCTTGACGCCCGCTGCTGCCCATACTTTTGGTCATGTAGGGCCCTGACTGCAGCAGTGCCTCAGTGTTGAGCTGATCTGGGGTCAGGGTTCGTGTCCCAAACTCTGTTGGTGGACCTGTTCTGTCCGAATCTGTGGAGCAGATGGAAAAAAAACAAAACAGGTATGACTGAATCAATAGTAATGGCATTTAGTAACATACTACACAGTGAAGAAACTGAACAATTTAATCTCACCCTCATCCGTGTTTGTGTGCATTTGAAAATTGCATACACATGGAACTGTCAAGCAACATGTTTTTCTTCATTTGAGCATTTGACTTATGCATCCTTAAATCAAGGTAATTGTTTATCCACTATTTCGCCCCTTGAAAAGGTGACAGCATTATTAGTTGTTTAGTGTGTGCAAACATCACTGCAATGAAAAATCCATTCCTTGTTTGAACTTTTCCTTAAAAAAAACAAAGCGACCACCCAGATCCTCACCACGCTCACTGTCCCGCGAGTGTCTGGAATCCTCACTGCTGCGGACCAGTGCCGACTTGAGGGGGCGGCGGCTGTGGGAGGGGGGCAGGCCTGAGGTGACTGGCTGGTACTGCTGCTGGCGACTCCGGGATCCTGGCAAACATGGCAACATCATCATAATAATAATTACAACAATGATAGTGAAAGTATTGATACAGCGCTCAGTATTGCTCAGAGACTCAGACAAATCAAAAGCAACACCACAATAATAATAATGAAAGCACTTATACAGCGCTTAGTTCATGATAATAATAACAATAATAATAAAAGTACTGATATAGCGTTCAGTCTTGCCCAGAGACAAATCAATAGCGACACCATGGCATATACAGCACTCGGTCATGTCCAGAAAAAAAAAATCTAAGTGCTTTCACACCAGTCATTCACTCACATGCATGACTGATTCAGAGGGCTGAGAGACAACTATACATGTGAACAGAAAGCTGAAGAAAGTGTAGACCAGGAAGACGGAGGGGAGGGGAGAGCTATTTTGGGAGATGTATAGGTTTAAGGTCAGACTTGAAGAGGTGCACTGATCTCAACATTTTTGTTGTTGTTAAACTGCATAATTCTTTCAGTTTAAGTGTCCTTAACATCGCTTGAAAAAAACCCACACACTATGACACTGTCCTTTATGAACCTGAATCATTGTCACAAACGAAGTCAACACAGAAAGTAAATTCAGGGAGCAGGGAGAGAGATGTAGTGCAGCAGGGAGAGTGTAGCAGGGACAGAGAGCGAGAGAGATGCAGTGCAGCAGGGAGAGACATGTAGTGCAGCAGGGAGAGAGATGTAGTGCAGCAAGGAGAGAGATGGTCCTTTTTATCAGTCTCTTTTTGTCACTTTCCCTTGAAAAAAAACAAACCAACATTTTTGTTGTTGTTAAACTGCATAATTCTTTCAGTTTAAGTGTCCTTAACATCGCTTGAAAAAAACCCCACACACTATGACACTGTCCTTTATGAACCTGAATCATTGTCACACACCAAAAACGAAGTCAACACAGAAAGTAAATTCACTGCCATCTGACCTTAGTCAAAACTCTTTCACACACACGTAGCTGACAGAAGTGAGGGAAATAGGCCAAACTCGAAACACTGAAATTTGATGTTGAGTTCCCAAAGAAACCTCACTCAGCTAAAATATGTATTCAGTTCTCTGTTCATCCATTTATTCTCTCTTATCTGGTCTGGTTCCAACTTCCAAAAGTCACATGGCGGTGACTGTCCCATGAGTTATGCCCACCACCACTTGGATAGACATGTAGTGCAGCAGGGAGAGAGATGAGAGAGATGTAGTGCAGCAGGGAGAGAGTGCAGCGGAGAGAGACATGTAGTGCAGCAGGGAGAGAGATGTAGTGCAGCAGGGAGAGAGTGCAGCAGGGAGAGAGATGTAGTGCAGCAGGGAGAGAGATGAGAGAGATGTAGTGCAGCAGGGAGAGACATGTAGTGCAGCAGGGAGAGTGTAGCAGGGACAGAGAGCGAGAGAGATGCAGTGCAGCAGGGAGAGAGTGCAGCAGGGAGAGAGATGTAGTGCAGCAGAGAGATGTAGTGCAGCAGAGAGAGACATGTAGTGCAGCAGGGAGAGAGATGTAGTGCAGCAGAGAGAGATGTAGTGCAGCAGAGAGACATGTAGTGCAGCAGGGAGAGAGATGTAGTGCAGCAGAGAGAGACATGTAGTGCAGCAGAGAGAGACATGTAGTGCAGCAGGGAGAGAGATGTAGTGCAGCAGAGAGAGACATGTAGTGCAGCAGGGAGAGAGATGTAGTGCAGCAGAGAGAGACATGTAGTGCAGCAGGGAGAGAGATGTAGTGCAGCAGAGAGAGACATGTAGTGCAGCAGGGAGAGAGATGTAGTGCAGCAGAGAGAGACATGTAGTGCAGCAGAGAGAGAGATGTAGTGCAGCAGGGAGAGACATGTAGTGCAGCAGGGAGAGACATGTAGTGCAGCAGAGAGAGACATGTAGTGCAGCAGGGAGAGAGATGTAGTGCAGCAGAGAGAGATGTAGTGCAGCAGGGAGAGAGATGTAGTGCAGCAGGGAGAGACATGTAGTGCAGCAGAGAGAGACATGTAGTGCAGCAGAGAGAGAGTGCAGCAAGGAGAGAGATGTAGTGCAGCAGGGAGAGATGTAGTGCAGCAGAGAGAGACATGTAGTGCAGCAGGGAGAGATGTAGTGCAGCAGGGAGAGACATGTAGTGCAGCAGGGAGAGATGTAGTGCAGCAGGGAGAGAGATGCAGTGCAGCAGGGAGAGACATGTAGTGCAGCAGAGAGAGAGTGCAGCAGGGAGAGATGTAGTGCAGCAGGGAGAGACATGTAGTGCAGCAGGGAGAGAGATGCAGTGCAGCAGGGAGAGATGTAGTGCAGCAGGGAGAGAGATGCAGTGCAGCAGGGAGAGACATGTAGTGCAGCAGGGAGAGAGATGCAGTGCAGCAGGGAGAGATGTAGTGCAGCAAGGAGAGAGATGCAGTGCAGCAGGGAGAGACATGTAGTGCAGCAGGGAGAGACATGTAGTGCAGCAGGGAGAGTGCAGCAGGGAGAGACACGTAGTGTAGCAGGGAGAGATGAAGTGCAACAGGGAGAGACATGTAGTGTAGCAGGGAGAGAGATGTAGTGCAGCAGAGAGAGACATGTAGTGCAGCAGGGAGAGAGATGTAGTGCAGCAGAGAGAGACATGTAGTGCAGCAGGGAGAGAGATGTAGTGCAGCAGAGAGAGACATGTAGTGCAGCAGAGAGAGAGATGTAGTGCAGCAGGGAGAGACATGTAGTGCAGCAGGGAGAGACATGTAGTGCAGCAGAGAGAGACATGTAGTGCAGCAGGGAGAGAGATGTAGTGCAGCAGAGAGAGATGTAGTGCAGCAGGGAGAGAGATGTAGTGCAGCAGGGAGAGACATGTAGTGCAGCAGAGAGAGACATGTAGTGCAGCAGAGAGAGAGTGCAGCAAGGAGAGAGATGTAGTGCAGCAGGGAGAGATGTAGTGCAGCAGAGAGAGACATGTAGTGCAGCAGGGAGAGATGTAGTGCAGCAGGGAGAGACATGTAGTGCAGCAGGGAGAGATGTAGTGCAGCAGGGAGAGAGATGCAGTGCAGCAGGGAGAGACATGTAGTGCAGCAGAGAGAGAGTGCAGCAGGGAGAGATGTAGTGCAGCAGGGAGAGACATGTAGTGCAGCAGGGAGAGAGATGCAGTGCAGCAGGGAGAGAGATGTAGTGCAGCAGGGAGAGAGATGCAGTGCAGCAGGGAGAGACATGTAGTGCAGCAGGGAGAGAGATGCAGTGCAGCAGGGAGAGACATGTAGTGCAGCAAGGAGAGAGATGCAGTGCAGCAGGGAGAGACATGTAGTGTAGCAGGGAGAGACATGTAGTGTAGCAGGGAGAGTGCAGCAGGGAGAGACACGTAGTGTAGCAGGGAGAGACATGTAGTGTAGCAGGGAGAGACATGTAGTGTAGCAGGGAGAGAGATGTAGTGCAGCAAAGAGAGAGATGGTCCTTTTTATCAGTCTCTTTTTGTCACTTTCCCTTGACAAAAAAACCCCCAAACAAACAAAACAAAAAAAAAGCGATCAAATTTTAGAGACATTGTAATATGTTGTGCTGTTGCATTTGCTGCTTCATGTAAATCTATCTATCTACCTATCTATAACCCCCCCAAGAAAGAGAGAGAAAGAAAAAGAGAGAAAGAGAGAGAGAGGGCCCACCTGGAGGAGTCTTGCTGCGTTGCGGGGTGCTGGTGGGGTGCTGTTTGTCGGGGCTGGCCGACCTGGCTCTGTCCACACTTCTCCTCTCCCTCCCCTCCCCTCCCGACCTGGACCCTGCAACCATCACCTGTCCTGTAGCACCTGCTGCCAGGCAATAACGATCCAGGCACGGATGTCCAAGTATGTCACACGTCTATGCACCTTGTCTTTTGTTTCTTTTACCCAGGTAAAAACGATCCAGACACGGATGTCCAAGTATGTCACACGTCTATGCACCTTGTCTTTTGTTTCTTTTACCCAGGTAAAAACGATCCAGACACAGATGTCCAAGTATGTCACACGTCTATGCACCTTGTCTTTTGTTTCTTTTACCCAGGTAAAAACGATCCAGACACAGATGTCCAAGTATGTCACACGTCTATGCGCCTTGTCTTTTGTTTCTTTTACCCAGGTAAAAACGATCCAGGCACAGATGTCCAAGTATGTCACACGTCTATGCACCTTGTCTTTTGTTTCTTTTACCCAGGCAATAACGATCCAGGCACGGATGTCCAAGTATGTCACATGTCTATGCACCTTGTCTTTTGTTTCTTTTACCCAGGTAAAAACGATCCAGGCACAGATGTCCAAGTATGTCACACGTCTATGCACCTTGTCTTTTGTTTCTTTTACCCAGGTAAAAACGATCCAGACACAGATGTCCAAGTATGTCACACGTCTATGCACCTTGTCTTTTGTTTCTTTTACCCAGGTAAAAACGATCCAGACACAGATGTCCAAGTATGTCACACGTCTATGCACCTTGTCTTTTGTTTCTTTTACCCAGGTAAAAACGATCCAGACACAGATGTCCAAGTATGTCACACGTCTATGCACCTTGTCTTTTGTTTCTTTTACCCAGGTAAAAACGATCCAGACACAGATGTCCAAGTATGTCACACGTCTATGCGCCTTGTCTTTTGTTTCTTTTACCCAGGTAAAAACGATCCAGACACAGATGTCCAAGTATGTCACACGTCTATGCACCTTGTCTTTTGTTTCTTTTACCCAGGTAAAAACGATCCAGACACAGATGTCCAAGTATGTCACACGTCTATGCGCCTTGTCTTTTGTTTCTTTTACCCAGGTAAAAACGATCCAGACACAGATGTCCAAGTATGTCACACGTCTATGCGCCTTGTCTTTTGTTTCTTTTACCCAGGTAAAAACGATCCAGACACAGATGTCCAAGTATGTCACACGTCTATGCGCCTTGTCTTTTGTTTCTTTTACCCAGGTAAAAACGATCCAGACACAGATGTCCAAGTATGTCACACGTCTATGCACCTTGTCTTTTGTTTCTTTTACCCAGGTAAAAACGATCCAGGCACGGATGTCCAAGTATGTCACACGTCTATGCACCTTGTCTTTTGTTTCTTTTACCCAGGTAAAAACGATCCAGACACAGATGTCCAAGTATGTCACACGTCTATGCACCTTGTCTTTTGTTTCTTTTTACCCAGGTAAAAACGATCCAGACACAGATGTCCAAGTATGTCACACGTCTATGCACCTTGTCTTTTGTTTCTTTTACCCAGGTAAAAACGATCCAGACACAGATGTCCAAGTATGTCACACGTCTATGCACCTTGTCTTTTGTTTCTTTTACCCAGGTAAAAACGATCCAGACACAGATGTCCAAGTATGTCACACGTCTATGCACCTTGTCTTTTGTTTCTTTTACCCAGGTAAAAACGATCCAGACACAGATGTCCAAGTATGTCACACGTCTATGCACCTTGTCTTTTGTTTCTTTTACCCAGGTAAAAACGATCCAGACACAGATGTCCAAGTATGTCACACGTCTATGCACCTTGTCTTTTGTTTCTTTTACCCAGGTAAAAACGATCCAGACACAGATGTCCAAGTATGTCACACGTCTATGCACCTTGTCTTTTGTTTCTTTTACCCAGGTAAAAACGATCCAGGCACGGATGTCCAAGTATGTCACACGTCTATGCACCTTGTCTTTTGTTTCTTTTACCCAGGTAAAAACGATCCAGACACAGATGTCCAAGTATGTCACACGTCTATGCGCCTTGTCTTTTGTTTCTTTTACCCAGGTAAAAACGATCCAGACACAGATGTCCAAGTATGTCACACGTCTATGCACCTTGTCTTTTGTTTCTTTTACCCAGGTAAAAACGATCCAGACACAGATGTCCAAGTATGTCACACGTCTATGCGCCTTGTCTTTTGTTTCTTTTACCCAGGTAAAAACGATCCAGACACAGATGTCCAAGTATGTCACACGTCTATGCACCTTGTCTTTTGTTTCTTTTACCCAGGTAAAAACGATCCAGACACAGATGTCCAAGTATGTCACACGTCTATGCGCCTTGTCTTTTGTTTCTTTTACCCAGGTAAAAACGATCCAGGCACAGATGTCCAAGTATGTCACACGTCTATGCACCTTGTCTTTTGTTTCTTTTACCCAGGTAAAAACGATCCAGACACGGATGTCCAAGTATGTCACACGTCTATGCGCCTTGTCTTTTGTTTCTTTTACCCAGGTAAAAACGATCCAGACACAGATGTCCAAGTATGTCACACGTCTATGCGCCTTGTCTTTTGTTTCTTTTACCCAGGTAAAAACGATCCAGACACAGATGTCCAAGTATGTCACACGTCTATGCACCTTGTCTTTTGTTTCTTTTACCCAGGTAAAAACGATCCAGGCACGGATGTCCAAGTATGTCACACGTCTATGCACCTTGTCTTTTGTTTCTTTTACCCAGGTAAAAACGATCCAGACACAGATGTCCAAGTACGTCACACGTCTATGCGCCTTGTCTTTTGTTTCTTTTACCCAGGTAAAAACGATCCAGACACAGATGTCCAAGTATGTCACACGTCTATGCGCCTTGTCTTTTGTTTCTTTTACCCAGGTAAAAACGATCCAGACACAGATGTCCAAGTATGTCACACGTCTATGCACCTTGTCTTTTGTTTCTTTTACCCAGGTAAAAACGATCCAGATACAGATGTCCAAGTACGTCACACGTCTATGTGCCTTATCTTTGTTTCTTTTACCCAGGTAAAAACGATCCAGACACAGATGTCCAAGTATGTCACACGTCTATGCACCTTGTCTTTTGTTTCTTTTACCCAGGTAAAAACGATCCAGACACAGATGTCCAAGTATGTCACACGTCTATGCACCTTGTCTTTTGTTTCTTTTACCCAGGTAAAAACGATCCAGACACAGATGTCCAAGTATGTCACACGTCTATGCACCTTGTCTTTTGTTTCTTTTACCCAGGTAAAAACGATCCAGACACAGATGTCCAAGTATGTCACACGTCTATGCGCCTTGTCTTTTGTTTCTTTTACCCAGGTAAAAACGATCCAGACACAGATGTCCAAGTATGTCACACGTCTATGCACCTTGTCTTTTGTTTCTTTTACCCAGGTAAAAACGATCCAGACACAGATGTCCAAGTATGTCACACGTCTATGCGCCTTGTCTTTTGTTTCTTTTACCCAGGTAAAAACGATCCAGACACAGATGTCCAAGTATGTCACACGTCTATGCGCCTTGTCTTTTGTTTCTTTTACCCAGGTAAAAACGATCCAGACACAGATGTCCAAGTACGTCACACGTCTATGCACCTTGTCTTTTGTTTCTTTTACCCAGGTAAAAACGATCCAGACACAGATGTCCAAGTATGTCACACGTCTATGCACCTTGTCTTTTGTTTCTTTTACCCAGGTAAAAACGATCCAGACACAGATGTCCAAGTACGTCACACGTCTATGCACCTTGTCTTTTGTTTCTTTTACCCAGGTAAAAACGATCCAGACACAGATGTCCAAGTATGTCACACATCTATGCACCTTGTCTTTTGTTTCTTTTACCCAGGTAAAAACGATCCAGACACAGATGTCCAAGTATGTCACACATCTATGCACCTTGTCTTTTGTTTCTTTTACCCAGGTAAAAACGATCCAGACACAGATGTCCAAGTATGTCACACGTCTATGCGCCTTGTCTTTTGTTTCTTTTACCCAGGTAAAAACGATCCAGATACAGATGTCCAAGTACGTCACACGTCTATGTGCCTTATCTTTGTTTCTTTTACCCAGGTAAAAACGATCCAGACACAGATGTCCAAGTATGTCACACGTCTATGCACCTTGTCTTTTGTTTCTTTTACCCAGGTAAAAACGATCCAGACACAGATGTCCAAGTATGTCACACGTCTATGCACCTTGTCTTTTGTTTCTTTTACCCAGGTAAAAACGATCCAGACACAGATGTCCAAGTATGTCACACGTCTATGCACCTTGTCTTTGTTTCTTTTACCCAGGTAAAAACGATCCAGGCACGGATGTCCAAGTATGTCACACGTCTATGCGCCTTGTCTTTGTTTCTTGTACCCCTCAATAACAAAATTTAACAAATCTATAAAAAATGAAACAAAAAATTCCCCCAAAACGAACATAATAACGCCTCTCCTCAATTATTCCAAGCAAACCCTTCCCCTACTCCTAATGAAAAAACAACAACCCACAAAACAACCAACCAACACAGACAACAATGACAAAAAGCTAAATAAACCAAATTACAAAAAATATATTAAAAAAGAGGAAAAAAAGACAATAAACTCACTCATGTCCCTGTCCTGGGGCGGGGGCGGCGACGCGGCTTTGGGGGCCACCACGGTGACCTGGCCCCCACCACCACCACCACCACCACCTGGGTACAACACCTGCCCCTCGCTCATCTCACTCACACTCTTCCTCACTGCCACGCCCCCCTGCCCCACTCCATGGTGATGACCCTGCCCTGCCCCGTTCCAGGTGACCTCCCCCGTGCTGCGATTCGTGGAAGAGGAAGCAGTGAGAACATGCTGCACCCTGGTGGTGGGGAGGTCGTACTGCCGGAAGCCTCCTCCTCCTCCGGGCTGGCGCTGCATCTGGAGCATGAGGGCCAGGACGGGGTCAGTCTCTGGGTTCAGCAGGATGTCCTGCCCCCCCCGGTGCAGGAACTCCCCCTCGCTGCGGGAGGCGTCCTCCGTGTCGTCCAGGTCCAGGTCCTCTGTGTCACGCAGGGTGCTGGCTGTGCTGGTGTCCACCTTCCTCGCCGCCTCCACCGCCATCCGGTGTACCTCTGGGGATGGTCAGTTCACTTCACTTACTAAAACTGAATTAAATTAAATCATGCTGCCTGGAGCCTTACTGAGGTTGGCTCTGGGGAACGTCAGTTCATTTCAGTTACTCAAAATTAAATCAATCTAAATTATGGTGCTTAGAGCTTCGCCAAGGTCGGCTCTGGGCAAGGTCAGTTCAGTTCAATTACTCAAATTAAACTGAATTAAATTATGGTGTTTAGAGGCTCACCAAGGTCGGCTCTGGGAAGGTCAGTTCAGTTCAGTTACTCAAAATGAATTAAATTAAATCATCGTGCTTATGAATTAAATCAAATTATTGTGCTTAGAGCCTTGCTGACCACGAAGTCCATACATACGGCTACACCACATCTGCTAAGCAGATGCCGGACCAGCAGCATAAACATGACGTGCTTAGTCACACCTTTGGGGGGAAATAAAATAAATAAAATAAATTATGATAAACAAACAAAAAAGAATGAAATAAAATAAACAAAGAAAATAATAATAATAATATGGATAAAGATAATGATAATATGAATCAATGAATAAACACTGGGGAAATTACAATGCCCCTTAACAGTGCTGTTGAACTCTTTGTGCCCCATCAGTGCAGCTCCACTGCAGTTTATGTGGACCAGCCCTACAACAGCTTAGTAGTCCATATTACAAATATATTTCTGTTTAATAATTACGATGTAATAATTAATTGCAATGTTTTTAAAAGCGAATATGTGAAATGCTTTTATTTGAGAACATATGTCTATTACTCTTGTTTAATCAGGTAATCCGTGTGTGTGGGGTGGGAGGGGGTGAGGGGGGTGGGGGGGTGCGGGTGCGTGCTGATTATCTGGTTGCGGTTTTCCGCAATTTATCTTTATTCTTATCTTATCTGTCTATTATAATCAATGTGCAGTATAGTAGGCTATGTTTATAATTATATTCAAATAATGTTTCTTAATTCTTTCTGTTTTTACATTAAGAATACTAGTTATTACCTGCAGTGGGTGGATGTATGTATGAAACGGTGTATGTGATATTTTTTACATTTGTATCTTCATAATATTCGTAAAAGCTGTTGTTGACTTTTACAGTTATGGCCCCCATGTTGTTTACTTGTCTATGTTGTGATAATGCACCTGACCAAATTTCTCCAGTTGGAGATAATAAAGTTATTCTTATCTTTTAGTGCACTGTTGAAGCCACACTTCATACACAACATGCACACGTTCAATCCTCTTAAAAATACAGGGTGAAAATGTAAAGGCTGAAGTCAACAAGCTAAAAGCACTAAGTAAGAATACAACTGATTGAGAAAACTGAATGTGAATGTGCCCACTGCAGTGCAGAAATGGCTGTACTTGACCCAAGGGAAGCAACCAGGTGTTATGGATAAATCTGTGCTCCGGGAACTAAGTTTTAGACCAGAAAATTGTCTTCAGTCACCTCTGCCACAAGCTATAAAGTAAGTGTTGAGCATCACACTTATATATAAAAAAAAGAAGTCCCCCCCCCCCCCCCAAAAAAAAAATGGTGTGAATATGCTGGACCAACACATGCAGAAAACTATCATTTTTATGGACAAATATAACTCAGCAGCACAGACAAACACCAGAAAGATAGACAGTAAGTACGAAGGACAGATATGAGCATTTCTAAACAAATGGATTTTTTAAATCCTTCTTCTTTTTTTTTAAAAGACAACAATGAATATACCAGACCCAAGACATACAATTAAGGTCAACACAGTTACTAACAGACAGAACTATAACTGGTTTCCTTTCTTGCTTTCATTTTTTTAACATACTTTATTCAGAGAAAATATCAAACACGTACTCACAAACCAGCAGAACAACAAGAAGAAGCGAATCAATCTGTATCCTGCCTCAGGCACGTGACGACAGATTAATAACATAACTCACCGTTGTCGAGAGGCAGGCCAGCAACCTGACCCTCACTGCGGCTGACCAGCCACTGGCCCTCGGAGATGTTGTCATTGAAGGTGTCGGTGGCAGAGGAGGGGGAGGAGAGGCTGTCCAGCTCTGAGGGGTCCTCCCCACGCTGGCGGCGCTGGGGGCTGGGGGATCGGCGCTGCTCTGTCATTGTCTCTGTTCCCACTGCCACCGATATCACCCTGTGGGCACAAAATAGGGAAAAAATAAAATAAATTAAATAAAAAAACCCCCAAGAATCCAATCTGGGGTGGTGATTGTGGGTGAGCGTGTGAACTCCAAACTCAGAGCTCAATTTATTTGTCGTAAAACCCATTAAAGGAATTATGGACACTAAAACTAAACACAGCAGACAGACAAAAGCAATACATTGTGAGCACACGCAGTATCTTCCACAAGACACAGTTATGGATTGCGGATGGAGTGTGTGTGTGTGTGTGTGTGTGTGTGTGTGTGTGTGTGTGTGTGTGTGTGTTCTTCATTTAAAAATCTTTCCACCTTGTCATAATAGTGTGTAAGTATGTGCATGTAAGTGCAGAGTAAATCTAAAACGCATGAATGTGGAAACAATGTTTCTTGACAAGAAAAACAGAAATGGCAAAAACAAAGGAAAGAAAACCAAGTGAAAGATGAAAACGAGAAAAGCAGGCCAAACAAAGAAACCCTCCCATAACCCCCTCACTCACCCCCCAAAAAGAAAAACAAAAGAAAGAAACAAAACGAAATAAATATTTCATTTCACCTCTGGATACGTACTAAGCACTTGACATGCTTTTTTCCACCCAGCTCTGAGACAGTGAGAGAGGCAGAAAACAACAACAACAAACACCCCAAATCCCCAGACTCACAGAGGTTTGGGGGGGCTGTGTGCCGCCACCCGGTCTGAAGGGTCCTCAAAGTTGGGGTTCAACTCCGGACCGGGGGAGTCAGGGTCACCCCAGGGCTGGGGGCTCCTGGACTGACTCTCCTTGGGAACCACCACCGCCGACACTGCCTGCTGCTCCTTGACGGCCACCACCTCCTCCACTGGTGCCGGCGGGGTGACGGGACGTACGGGGGGTGGTGAGGGGGCTGGGGTGGTGGTGGTCTGTGGCGGCTGGGTGGACGGGGGAGGGGGTGTGGGTGGAGGGGTGGGGGTTGGGGTTCGGACGTTGTGGTGGGAGAGCACCCCTGATATGGGAATGGCTTGGACGTCCTTCAGTTTACCTGTTTAAAAGAAGTATACACACACACACACAAACATATATGTAATGTGCAGATACAAAAGAAAAAAAAAGGCTCTCCCTCTCTAACATAAAAGAACAAAACCTGCATCACAATATGAAAACCAGTACAAGAATTCTTCGACCATTAACAGTTTACAGTTCCTTAAAAAAAAAAAAAAAAAAAAAATCGCTGAAACAGAAAGCTGTGTTGTACTGGACACTACGGGTAACCTCTTCTGGCCCTCCCCCTTCTCTCTTTCCTCTTCAACTTTCACGACAAACATGCAAGCAACACACATAATCACAGGCACACACACACACACACACACAACCACAACACACACATACATATACAATACACGCCTAATATTGATATAGTCAGTCATGTATGTGAATAGACACTGTACATCCATGAAAAACACAACTCTTATACGAATGTTTCAAAGTACATGTCAGATTGTAACTCATAATCTTATACTCAGTTTGGTTGGTTTTATCATTTGTTGTTTTGTCTACAAACCTTTATTCATGGTTTTCATGACAAATTAAGACAATTCTATATTCTGACTCACACACACACACACACACACACACACACACACACACACAGAGACAAACACAGACACCCCCCTCCCTCCCAGAAACACACACATCACTCACACACACACAACTCACACACAAAACACACACACATGCTACACACACAAAACACACACACATACTACACACACAAAACACACAAACATCTACCACCCCCTTCCCCTGCCCCCCTCACACCCCACAAACTAATCAACCCAGTCACACACACACACACACACACACACACACACACACACACAGTCTCTTACTATCCAGAACTCGTAGCTCCTCGGAGATGTCCAGTGATGCGGACACCTCTGTGTCTGACTCATACTGCGGGGCCAGCACCTCGGCCTGAGGGGTGATGGACGTGGCTGCTGACACCAGAACGGCCGCAGGGGCCGAGCTCTCCGACGACACGTCCTTGACCGGTGACCTATCCCGCGGGGGGATGGGTGGGGGCGGAGGGGTGAGGGGTGGGGTGGCGGGGGCAGCGTGCTGTGAAATGAAGCCAGGTACGGGGCTGGTGCGCGGGGTGGGCTGTGGGGTGGGTACCCGGTCTGCCTGCCTGCTGGGCTGTTGGGAATATAAAAAAAGAAGAAGAAGAAAAAAGGTACTGATTGAAAGTGATGATGTCACTGAATCAGCCAACCCACTGGGAGAAATCACTCATCTATAGTTTTCTTTAGCTTTACGCAGGGTTTGTTTTTGTGTTTTTTGTCAATACCTAATACTGAAGTTCACAAAAATGACAAAACTGATCACCACAAAACTCTCTGAATGGGACGCATGGGTCACAGGAAAAAAACAAACATGTGGCACTAAAACTACCGAGTTCTCCATTCTAGAAGCCTGGCAATCATTTTTTCCAATGGCATTTCCCTCTCCACCTCCTCACCTACACTCCATATCAGTTCAGCCGTAATGCTCCTGAATGCTATATGTTTGAATAAGGCCAGTGTTGTAATGTGTCCTTTTTGTACCTGTTAAATATCAAATGATGTTATGTTTATTCAAACTATTACTTTGTCATATGTACATCTTTTAGTTTGGAAAAAATTTTTGAAAAAGTTAAAGAAAAATAAGCTCCTGAATTTAAAAAAAAAAAAAAAAAAAATCCACAAAAAGTAGTAACTTTGAATGTAAAAGCAACAGTATCAGCAAGACAACTCACCCTGACAAACTCTCTCTCTTCTGTCATCCCTTCAACAACAGCTGTGGCCCCTTCTGCTGCTGCTGTCTGCCTGGCCGAAGTCTTGGCCGCCACGGCCGAGGAGATGGCCGAGTCCCTCTCCTGCCTCCTGCCCAGCATGCCGCCCACCTTCTCCGCGATCACCTCCCGCACCAGGGCGTTGACCAGCGTGTTGTTCACTGGCTGACCCGCATCCACAAACAGCTGCAGACCTCGCTGACCTATCGTGTCCCCCACTGTAGGACAGTAAACAATAATAATAATAATAATGGATACTTATATAGCACACTATCCAGAAATCTGCTCTAGGTGCTTTACAAAAACGCTTTCGTTAACATAAAACATTATATCTATGTTACATACACACACCAAATGTGACTACACACACGCACGCACACACACACACACGCACACACACACGCACACACACACACACACACTGCATACATACATTTTAACATACATGTGTATCTAACAGCTACCCTAACACATACTCACACATAGGCAGGCACAATCTTACATAAACACATGCACACACAATACACATTCATATACATGCATGTAGTTATGTACACATACATATGTATACACACATAGTCAAGCACAGCTAACGAAAAGGAAGTGGACCTGCCACAATTGAAATTATTGCTGAGGGAAAAGGTGAGTTTTGAGACAAGATTTAAAAGATGCAAGGGAATCAGAATGACGGAGGTTATCAGGGAGCTTGTTCCACGTCTTTGGCGATTGAAAAGAAAACGATCTGTGTCCATAGGTCTTACTTCTGATGTGAGGTATCCTGAGAAGTCGAGTATCATAGGAAGAACGGAGCTGGCGAGACAGGGTATAGATATGGATGAGTTCAGAAAGATACTTGGGGCCAGATCCGTTGACTGCAGAAAAGGTCAGAGTGGATAGCTTATAGTCTATTCGATCAGAAACAGGCAACCAGTGGAGAGACTGAAGGAGAGGAGAAACATGGTCAAATTTAGAAGCTCTGCAAATGAGTCTGGCAGCGTTATTCTGAATTCGTTGGAGTCTGTCTAACAGATATTTGGTGGTGTGTGAAGAACTGTAGTCATGTTACTGAAGGAAAAGAAAAAAAAAAGCCTGTAAATCATGTCTTCACTGTTGGATATCAACAGGCATGAAAACAGGTGATAATAATAATAATAATAATAATGGTATTTATATAGCGCTGGATCTTGTGCAGAGACAAATCAAAGCGCTTTTGCACCAGTCATTCACACGCATGCATAACTCTAATATTGTAGAAACTAAAGACAAGGAAGGGCAGGCAAGGGAGGCTATTTTGGGAAGAGGTGGGTTTTAAGGCCAGACTTGAAAGAGCTGAGTGTGGAGACTTGACGAAGCGAAAAAGGAAGTTCATTCCAATCACAAGGTCCAGAAACAGAGAAAGAACGGCGGCCAACAGTCGAGTGTTTGAATCTGGGTATGCGTAAACAGAGTGGATCCGAGGCCGATCGTAGTGAGCGAGATGGAGTGTAGAGGTGAAGGCAGCCGATGACTGAAACAGAGGAAAAAGGGCTGGGGTCTGTGGGTCAGAAGAAGTTCCAGCATTTCAAAATCTTTAAAATGGGCATTCAAACGTTAGCTTGTATGAGGCCTCCTGAAGCTGGAAGTGTTCTTGCATTTCAAATCTCAAAACAGACGTCCAAATGCAACCATGTGTGAGGTGAGGTGGTGAGTGAAACCTGACTGAATGACACAGGAAACGATAATGAGCGCCCGAAGGCAGCTGTCAGTCGGCTCTATCCAGGTAGGCAGCCTGTTGTGCAAATGACTCCGTGTTTGTAAAGTGCTTACAGCTTTGTCTCTCACTGAAGACAGATGCTGTATAAGTATCCGTATCATCATCACCTCCTGTACACAGTGGAGGTGAGAATCAGTGTTGCATTGTATTGTATTGTATTGTACTGTATTGTATTGCTCTTTTTGTCACAACAGATTTCTCTGTGTGAAATTCAAGCTGCTCTCCCCAAGAGAGCACGTCGATACACTGAAAGTGCCACCCTTTTTTTCCTTCTGATTTTCTTTCTGCCTGCAATTTTTATTCTTTTCATACTGAAGTGGATTTTTCTACAGAATTTTGGCAGGGAAAACCCTTTTTTTGCCGTGAGTTCTAAATGCATGCTGCATATGGGACCTCGGTTTATTGTCTCATCAAACTGACTAGCATCCAGACCACCACTTGAGGTCTAGTGGAGGGGGAGAAAATACCAAGCGACTGTGGGACTTGAACAGCGTGCTCAGATTCTCTCACTTCCTCGGCGGACGCGTTACCTCTAAGCCAACACCCCACTCCAGCGTGGACCTACCCAGCAAGGATTCGTCGTCAGGGATGCTGTCGGTGCCATCGGCCACGTCGTCCTGTGGCTCTGGCTCCTCCACAGCGCGGGCGGCCATGACGGGGTACATCTTCATCAGCAGCCTGGCCATCAGCTCCTGTTCCAGCCTGCACACACCCACAGACACACACTGGGCCTTCACAAAACACTGTCACTGTCACTGATCATGGTGATAATAATAATAATAATCATAATAATCATAACAACGACATAATTATGATAAAAATAATGGAAAAAAAAAGTAAAGTGCATTTATAAAGCATTCACCTTCAGCCGCAAACGCGTTTAACAATATATCTGTTATGAATAACTTGCAGAAATATAATTTGAAAATGTAAAGATACAAGCTAAAAACACTATCAAAAAAACCCACCATGGCTTAATGAGTTCAGAGCATCAACCAACACGTCATTAAGACTGAACTCTAACAATAAGGACAGCATTCCCCCCACCCCCACACACGCACATGGTGGCTCCCCTCACCAGTACTTGGCCTTGTTGTGCAGCACGTCTCTCCTCCTCAGGTCCTCGGCCAGCTCATCGCACCGCTCCTCCCAGGGCACCTCCCCCTGCTCCCTTAGCTGGGTGGCCCCTTCCAGGGGTCGGGAGGCCTGCGAGGCCCTGTCAGGGATGCGGGGTTGGGTTGTGAGGTCTGGGGAGGGGGTGGGCTGGTGGTAGCCGGGCAGGGAGAGGCCGGTGCCTTGCTGTTCCTCTTCATCCGTCAGGGTCCTGTCCCCTTCCTCGTCGTCATCGTCGTCCTCCTGCTCACTTTCCTGATGGGGGGGAATATCACATGTGCAGGAATTAATGCGCATGCACATGCATGTACATGTACACTTGATCGCATGCATACCAGACACTTTGTTAATGCTGGAGGAAAACAAGTCTTATTTTGAAAATGATTTTTTTTTGCAGAAAAAAACACAAAACCTTAAACAAAAACAAAACAAAACAAAATGAAACATGGGCTGCAGGAATGGGGACAGGCAAGCATAAACAAGAAACCTCGCAGTGACAGCAATATTACTGAACCTTCACTGATGAAGATTATCATTTGTTGACCGAGAGATGAGTTGGTTGAGACTGATCAAATTTTATGACCACTGACAGAAGAACACACAGAGAAAGAGAGAGAGACAGACAAGACAAGACAAGACAAGACAATGGTTTATTTGTTAGGCCTCCAGCCCATAGCAAAGGAGTGGGCCACTAACAAAAATATTACATAATAAATCAAAAAGTGTGAATAATATATCAATGTGCATGTGACTTGCAAGCTCTCTCTCTCTCTCTCATTATCTCTCTCTCTCCTCTCCCCTCCCTCAAACACATGCACGCGTGCATATACACACCCACATACACGCTCGCGTGCTAAACACACAGATCCAGCGATCTGGATTAAGTGAAATGAGAGAGAGAGAGAGAGAGAGAGAGAGAGAGACAGACAGAGAGAGAAACAGAGATAAAGAAACAGAGCAAGACATTCACACAGCCACATATTGTGACAGATTATGAAACTTCAAAAGAGTGAGAGAGAAAGAGAAAAAACAAACAAAACCAAAACAAGCAAATCAGCAAAGAGGACTTTGACTGTAAGCAAGACGCAGCCACTCCCATGGCACCGACAGTCAACAGCTGACCTGATAGTGGAAAGTCTGCACGAATCCAGCATTGCGCAGTTTGTGCGGGTCCTTTGTTTCTATGTCGCTGCCCCGAGGAGACGAGGCCGGAGACAGACTGTCTATGTCCACAGGTGGCAGCACCTGGCACACACACACACACACACACACACACACACGCACACACACGCACCCATCAGAACTTTCACAATCTTTTGATTTCAGAATTACCAGAAGAAAGAATAACTGCGACTGAGTTTCTTACAAAAAATAAAGCAACACATCACAAAAACATGACACAGGGATGCTTCAGGATGAAGACAAAAACCACAGTCACACATTCTGAGGTTAGTTGAAGTTCTTGAAAACTGCAGAATTAGTTTTGTTTTGAAAACTGTAGAATTTTCAGTTTTAAAATTATGTAAATTATTTTTCCTGAGGCACACAAAACGGGCAGCTGCCAATCCACATGGATGTGCACAGGGATAGATGTGCCTTCTCCTTCCTTTCTCACTGCCCAAACCCAGAAAAAAATGGTCACACACACACACACACACACCTGTTTGTTGAATGCTTAACATGCAACATACACACATTCACTCTCTCTCACTTCCCCCTCCACACCTGTTTGTACAATGTAATTAACCTGTACCACAAACACATCCATTCTATCTCTCTCCACCCTGTCTCTCCTCCTACGCCCCCCCTCCACCCCCTGACTCCCTGCCCACCGCCCCCACATCCTCCCACCTCCAACACACACCTGCTTGCCCAGCTCAGGTACCCGTTCATGCCGCTGGCTTTCTGGGTCAGTGTTGATGGCCACCACGGCCACATTGGTTGCGGCAGTGACGGCCGGTCTCCTAGAACCAGACGGCTGGGGGGGCACCGACACCGACTGCTCCTCTGGGGCTAGGGCCAGGCCCGGGTCCATGCGAGGCCTGCCCAGAGGTATGGCCATGGGCACCAGCTGACCCACCACTGGGGCTGTCGTGTGGAAAATAAATGAAATTAACAAATCTTTTTTTTTTTTTGTTGTCTTTTTTTTCAATATTTTCCTTCCCGTTCCAATGTGCAACACATACCGATGCATATTCTTCACTCACTTCATAAAGACAAAAACAAAACCACACTTCATCCAAAAACAAAACAAAACAACAACAAACTTAAAAAACAAACAAAAAACAAACCCCAAACAACAAAAAACACAAAAGAACATATGCTCCTTATTAACTTACAACAATGTAAATATAAATAGCATAAACATAAATATATATACATCAAAGGAGGATACCAACTGGACTGGAGTTTAAAATTTCCGAAAACATTCTAAGCAATAAATAATCATTCAAAATCCTTTATATCTTTTGGAATCAACTGTCGTATACTAGGACAGTATCAGTATCAGTATCAGTAGCTCAAGGAGGCGTCACTGCGTTCGGACAAATCCATATAGGCTACACCACATCTGCCAAGCAGATGCCTGACCAGCAGCGTAACCCAATGCGCTTAGTCAGGCCTTGAAAAAAAAAAAGGTGAATAAATAATAGATTAAAAAAAAGGTGAATAAATAATAGATAAATACATAAAACAAAAGGTGAATAAATAATAGATAAATACATAAATAATAGATAAATACATAAAAAAGGTGAATAAATAATAGATAAATACATAAAATAACAAAAAACAAAAACAAACTACTACCACTACTAATAATATGTATGAGGCGCAAAAACTTGATGAAGTCAACTATAAGCATACATAAATAAGTAAATAAATAAATAAATAAATAAATAATAATTATAATATAAAAAAGGTAGTAATAATAATAATAAATAAATAAATAAATAAATAAATAAGACAACAATGATGATAAATAAGCAAATAAATGTAAAACATGGAGACACACATTCACACATACACCGACAAATGCGTAACAGATATGCACCAACCATGCAGTTTCACAGATATGAAAGCACAGTCAAATACACATAAACGTACATGAGCCCCAACACACACACACACACCCCACACACACATTACCCTGCACCTCCTCTACCCCCTCCTCCACACACTCATTTCTAGGCTACGTAACACTTACTTGTACAAGCACACACACATATGCCCATATCCCCCACCCCAACCCCACCCCCATATATACAAAGATATATATATACACACCCGCACGTTGCTCCCACAGTGTAGGCATGCATACACTCACATACCTCATCCTCTACCTCCCCTCCCCCCCCGGACCCCCCCCCTCCCCCCCAAACACACACACACGAGCACAGAACTCTCCTGACACTTGTGTACACTTACACCCTCGCGCATGCACAAACGCACTCAAACACACAGACCCACACATACACACAAACACACACAGAGGCTGCCACTGATTGGCCGCAAGAGGGATGGGAAAAGATCTCTGATGCCAAGAACGTGGCGTCTAGTGTGTTGCTCAGTCTATTGTATTTAGAAAAGCCCACAGAGACTCTGCTCCGTTTTGAAGAAATTTGCGCAATGTTGGTTTGGAAATGATGCCGATATTTGTTTGATTTGCAAAGCATCGTGCTCTACCTTTCATGTTAGACTTGCGGCTGCTCCCTCTCACTGCTTTTATTTCTTTGAGGCGATCGATGGTGTGGTGGCCTTGTACCTGTTCTTTTTGATGTTCTTTGACTTTTCTGAGGATCTCCGATTTTCCTAGATGTAGGCCGCTCGTTGGTGTTGCGTTACCAGCAAGTCTGTCAGCTCGCTCATTTCCCTTAACACCTGCATGTCCCAGGCAGTATGACCATGTGAGTTTTTTAATCTGAAAGTTGCGCATTGCCTTATGCCACTCTGGGCTTCCCATTCTGTTTGCAATTTTCTGTATGAGGTTCATTGAGTCGGTTAGAATCATGGCATGTTGGTTTCCAGGCATATGGATGGACGATAGCCACTGGAGGGCATGTGTCACAGCTTCAACTTCCATCGTTAGGCTGCAGGTTGTGACTTTGTAGGCAGCATTCTCTTCCCTAATTGTTTTTCCATTTTGTTTTGCAGTGAATCCCCAACCGGATTGGTCACTGCTGTCTAGGCTATAAGCAGAACCACACACTTAGCTGACTGCGAGATCCCCCTAACAGGCCTGATAGTGCCAGACACTGCACTGATAAGTACCAGCTGCTGTGCCGGCTAACCCGTCACTGACCCTTCTTTGTCTTCTATTAAAGCGTGGCAATTTGCGCGCCTCTTTTGAGCGGGCTGGTGAGCATACTCCTATTTCTGCGGCATTAATGTTTTGCACCATTGGAAAGAGCGGACACTTATCTTTTTGATGGTGGTAGTACTTTCCTTGGCTGGTAAATATTTTTTAAGATAGCAGCATTTACTTGAGAGAACTGTGGTGACAATTGTGACTGGCGGTGGTGTGGTTTTTTTCATAGCAGAAGTACCGTGAGTTTGGTTTTCCTTCACATTCTGTTCTCTCACATTCCTTTCTTTCATTCTGTTTTCTTCCCTGTCTTTCTTTCGTGCTGTTTCTTTCCCTCTCTTTCTCTCCTTCATCCCTTCCTTTCTTTCGTGCTGTTTCCTTCCCTCTCTTTCTCTCCTTCTCCTTCATCCCTTCCTTTCTTTCGTTCTGTTTCCTTCTCTCTCTTTCTTTCGTCAGTGCTGCTTTCTCCCCTCTCTTTCTTTCTGTTTTCTTCCCTCTCTTTCTTTCATGCTTTCTAGATTTAACACACACACACACACACACACAAACCAGCAGAAATTTTTCTTACAAACCGCCAGAACAAACTGCCATCCACACCCCATACACGTGGCTGTGGTTTTCTTCAATGTGCGTGAATGACTGAATCAGTGTGCCTGTGGAGTACTTGTACAAGCTGCAAAACAGTTGTGATCTTTAACACGCCACAGCTTCCTTCAGAATTTCCAGCCATCAACACAGGTTAGTGAGAGGCATGCTGATGTGTAATGCTGTGCATGGAATGTATTGTCTGTGTTGAGCGAAATATGTGAGATTAGATTCAGTGTGTTAAAAATGTGTCAAAATGCATGTTACCAAACTGGTGGTAAGCATACCTGCTTTTTTCAAACAGTTATCCTGAGAAAAATAATCGGATGTTCACATTTGAGTTTCCTATCGTTTTAAAGCTAAGACTGTGCTCTTTCAAACCATACTATTCATTAAGCGATTGCGTTGACAAGCAGTGTGTTATCAAAAGTTAACGAAGAGGTGTTGTTTTCTCCCTGTGGCCGCTGCCATCGCGCGGAACAGCACACTGGTCTTTCTCCCTCCCAACAGCTGATAACGGCTGGAGGTGCAACGTGAAAGAGAAGTCGTAGCGTTTTGTGCTCTCAGTTCTTCCAAGTTAAAGCTCCAACCCTTCCGGCGGTAGCGTGTTATTTTTAGGCGGCGCTTTTCCCTCCTGAGTTGAATGCAGGGTCAAGTTCGCTCCTCAGATGAACTAAACGTCAAGCGCTGAACACGTGTGTGGTCTTTAGTGACTGAGCCATCTGTGTATATGATGATGTATGCTAGGACAATGAATGAGTGGATGGTTTACAGTTATTTGCTTACCGCACATAAAAAATATATATTTTATGTGTGTGTGAGTGTGAGTGTGTGTGTGTGTGTGTGTGTGTGTGTGTGTGTGTGTGCGTGTGTGCGTGTGTGTGTCTGTGTGTGTGCACATGCATGCGTGTGTGTTTACACATCTACAAACTGCTCACAGCCTGCAGTGTCTCAGTGATCATTCTGTGTTCTTTGCCCATCTACCAACAAACTACCCACATAAAACTGTCCCCCACGTTGTCCTACCCTCTGACCTGTGGAAGAGGTGAGGGGCACATAACCCCTGGTGGGACTGAAGTAGTACTGACGTGGTGCTCTCCCTTCTCCATGGCCCACAGAGGAGGGTCCTGCTGTTGGTGCAGACGTGGAGGAGGACTGTGTTTGGATTTTAGAGGACTTCACAGTCATCACATCTGTGCAGTGAAAAATAACAAAAATGGTTTCAAATAAGAATAGTTCAGAGGATTATTGCAACAAACAGATCACTGAAACAGATGAATATCTCTCATAATGATAAATGTAGCTTCTGTGGATCACATCCAGAAACCACTGAACACCTTTTTTTGGAGATGTGAGATTGTGCAGAGATTTTGGACTGCTTTCCAAACTGATATTAATAACAAATGCAATAATGTATACAATGCCCAATTATGTGAAAAATTACTTTTATTTGGAAACTCACACACATTTGCTACAGATGACATTTTAGATTTCATTATTTTACTTGCCAAAAACTTTCTGTACAAATGCAAATTCAATAAACAACCACCACAACTCAATGCATTTAAAACACAGCTCAGATACAGATACAAAATCGAAGAACATGCATCTTATATACTAATGAACCACCATGCTTTCCGTACAAAGTGGAACAGTTACCTTCCAATTATGGAAACTGTTACTTAATCACAATTTCGCATGTTCCATAGTTATCATTCTGTATAACAGTCCTTACTTTGTACTAACAGGTCTTTATTTATTTCTTATATGTATTATTTGTTTATTTTTTTAACTTTTATGGCTGTTGTTGTCTTTACAATGTGATTAACTGCAAGCTTTCTTTTCCAATAATGCAGAAGTGGTTTTACTCATGCTCCTTATGATTATGATATTATAATGCCACCACTCGCTTTCGCCTTACCCTAGATACCATTACTGTAATAGCTGACACAACTGATGCTGTTGCTATGTTACAACTGGTCCAGGCTATTTATTATTAATGTCATCTTAAATCATCATGATTACTACAATCATTAATGTGTAAACATTGATTGATTGAATGATTGGACAAATCTTCCTTTTTTTTTGTTGTTGTTGTTCTTGTTGATGTTGTTGTTGTTGTTACAGATTTGTTTTGCCTTGTTTAGTCTGTTTTGTTTTGTTTTGTTTTATCTCGCTCTCTGTAGTGGAAGATGCTACTGTTCGTTTTATATTGTTTGTTTCATACTATTCTCTGTATTGTATACATGTTTTTGGAAAATTTTTAAAAAAGTTAAAAAAAAAAAAAAATTTTTTAAAGAAAGAAAGGAAACAAACACCATCATTACTATTGTGGCCTGAATTCTGAAGGTATCTGAACAACGCGGACATGTTGGAACAATTACAAAAATAATGCTATGAATGCAATGGAGTTGTTCCATTTCTGTTTCAACAAAGTTACAAACACAAACTAAAAACAAACAAACAGCAATAACAAAATAACAACAAAACAAAAGACAACAACAAACATTGATACACATTATGTATTATGTTATATGAGAAGAAGCTGAATAAGGAGCACAATTTTCCAACAATCAAAGAATGGTGAAATCATGTATCAAAAATATAAAGAACAATACAAATAAACTGCATAAAAAAAAAACTATAACTATACAACAGAGCTGTCAAGATACAAAATAAGTGGAGTGATGGCCTAGAGGTAACGCGTCTGCCTAGGAAGCGAGAAAATCTGAGCGCGCTGGTTCGAATCACGGCTCAGCCGCCGATATTTTCTCCCCCTCCACTAGATCTGGAGTGGTGGTCTGGACGCTAGTCATTCGGATGAGACGTTAAACCGAGGTTCTGTGTGCAGCATGCACTTAGCACATGTAAATGAACCCACGGCAACAAAAGTGTTGTTCCTGGCAAAATTATGTAGAAAAATCCACTTCGATAGGAAAAACAAATAAAACTGCACGCAGGAAAAAATACAAAAATATGGATGGCGCTGTAGTGTAGTGATGCGCTCTCCCAGGGGAGAGCAGCCTGAATTTCACACAGAGAAATCTGTTGTGATAAAAAGAAATACAAATACAAATACAAATGTGTATGAAACATCCAATGAGCCCACTGACTGTCGGCCCGTTTGGGTGAAGGAAGACGAGATGTGCGCTGTTTGGCCTGGTTCTGGAAGTGAAGGTAGGGGTCCCTGACCGTTGTTCGCCCCTTCTGGTACTGCGCTTTGCCGTAAATCTGAGTCATGGCCACCTCATCCTCGTATGGAATCTTGGATTTCTGCTTCCACAGAAACAGCGGTTAGGTATTTTCAACACAGCGAAATATCTAAATGAACAGAAACAGAGTTTAGGCATTACAACACAGTAAAAATAACCATGAGGTTAAATCACATCACAGGTGAATGCTGATGGTCAAAGCCTGTGTGTTCAACTCTAATTCTTTGTGACCATGTTTCAGTGTGTTTGCAATCAGCTGACTGTTGCCTTGTTTTCTCATTCTCATTGCCTACCCACAGAACAGCTTCAACCCCTGTTCTGCTGCCATCCTCCTCAGTATCTTACTGTCAATTGGTACACTTCGCAGACACACTTCCGAATGCATCAGCGACTTTAACTTTCATCTAGGATGAGTAAAGTGGTAACCAGTGGATATAAGCATATTCCATGAAAAGCCGACTCTATAGCTGTTAGACTTTTAGCTTTGATTTTCATGAATGTTTAGAATTATCCATGCAGCAATGAAATGAATGTGTTTCATTTCATACACACACACACACAAAAACCCAAACAAACAAAACATAAAAAAAGCAACAACAACAACAAAACAACAACAGATCACAACCAAAAACACCCCAAAAAACTTCAACCTGCATCCAACCACTATACTCCACAGACCTACAAGCAGCCCCATCACACACCTTTGGCGCCGGTTTAGCCTTGATGATTCTCTTCCCTTTGCCCTCCTTGCTGACTGTGTCGGGAACTGAACGAGACTTGTGAAGCCCGCTGTCGATCCTACTCATTCGGGGCGCTCCAGATCCGAACCCCACAGCAGTTTTAAAACCCACACCCTGAGCAGGTTTTCTGCTGAGGTCTTGAACGCTGGCTGACTTGGAGGGTGCCACATTGTGCTGAAGATCCCACTCCACTTCACGCTGCCGGAACAAGCATAGAAAGACAGGGTAACACTAGAGGTGAGTGCTCTGGACACCGTATGTGAAGTATAGCGACAGATTTACATGCTCTGAAATCTTACGTGGTATTTACTGTACACTTACACAGAACAAACTGAACACATCAACTGACCTAAATGCATACATGCATGTATGAGCACACACCAAAAGTGTATGCACAAACACGCACAAGTTTCTAAAGAGTATACATTTTGTTTGTATCGTGAGTTTAAGCAACAAAACCACATGTTAATTTCTCTTGAGATGTAATAAAGTTGACTTGACTTGAAATACTTGCATACAATTGCTTGCCTCACATCACAGAGACAGAGAAATGTATATGGAGACAGACTGACAGACAAACTTATACATCACACAAACTGTACATGTGTGCTATATGTAGACACACACTTGTACAATGTATACTTGCCTGTGTGCATTGAGAAACAGAAAGAGAGAGAGATTCACAGAGACAGATAGGCAGACAGACACAGAAAGGGAGGGAGGGAGGGAGGACAGTGACAGAGAGAGAGAGAGAGAGAGAGAGAGAGAGAGAGAGAGAGAGACAGGCAGGCAGACAGGCAGGCAGACAGACAAAGAGAGAGAGACAGACAGACAGACAGACAGACTGACAGACAGAGAGAGAGAAACAGACAGACAGACAGACAAACAGACAGAGACAGAGAGAGCGAGAGAGGCAGACAGATTTATATATATCTATAGAGCAAGAGACACAAGATCTCAAACCAGATTTGAAACTCATATTAAGCTCTTACACATTGCCTCAGTATCATCTCTCTGTCTCTGTCTCTCTCTCTCTTTATATATAAATATAAATATATATATATATATATATAAGATGACCACACACATATACACTAACACACACAGACACAAAGACAACCCCCCCCCTGCCCCCCCCCAAAAAAAAAAGAACCCAACCAAACAAAACCCACAAAAAACAAACAGGTGCCCACTACCTTGACCTCCTCCTTGAGGGAGCTGATGCGTTTCTCCACCATCTTGTGTATGCGGGTCATCTCTGGCCTGCACAGACACAGACAGTCAGTCCCACTGACTCACACAGTGTGTGGGCCCCCGAGCACCATGCTCGCCACAGTTCCCATGAGAACCGTTTCCCCTCACACGACCCTTCTGGCCCAGGTCAATATCAATCGCTGCATTCCAATTTCGCTTCAGACGGCAGTTCTACACTGGCTCAGAACGTGACATGCTTCAGAAATGCCTCATGAGCACACACGACAGACACGGATGCATGTAACTGATGTGTGTGTGTGTGTGCGTGTGTGTCCGCACCGCACATGAGTGTGTTTTATTCTCATTTCAAAGACACTTTTTTCAGAGTTAAAATTTTTTTTTTTTTTGGAAACCCTATCTGCTCATATCTTGTTATTCAAGCTGATTTATTCATGCACAGTAACTGTTATCCAGCTGCTGTTTATGCTTGCCAGGGTTAACAGGAAGATTTTAGTAGTTTGAGAATAAAGTATATATATTTAACATTCAAGTGAAAATAATAGTAATTTCCTTGGAGTTAAAACCATGGATCAAGACAGAAAAAGTAATAAAACAAAACACATTACTGTGCCTGGAATCAAAGCCCAATAATCTCACAGTCAAGAAAATCATTCATCATTCATGCATCAAAACCAAGAAAGATATATCCTAATTCCAGCCACTATCAAATCATGAAAGATTCATGACTGTTGTCAATGTTCTGAAAAAAAAAAACCCACCTCCAAAACAATATATATATATACATATATTGAGAGAGAGCGAGAGAGAGAGAGAGAGAGAGAGAGAGAGAGAGGGAGTGTGGGGGAAGGGAGAGGGAGAGAGATTATTTTGCCATGTCTTTCTTTTTAAAATTATGTTTATTCTACTTATGAATTATCAATATCAAGTTATGTCTGTTTGTCTATCAAAATATAAAATTTGATTTCAAAATATTTGAAAAAAAAAGAAAAGAAAAAAAAGATTCTCGCTACTTGCAAATCAAGTAAGTCCATAACCCACAAAAATTCTTGACCTATATATAAATATATATATATACACACACATAAAGATTCTTTCAAAAAGACAAACACGGAGTGGATTAACACTGAAACACACAAAACAAATCGAACAGAACACACAAACAAAACACAAGAGAGGCAAGGCCTTCAAGACTCACTTGTGATAAATTAAGTCCCCTAGCATTAATTACAGAGTAATTTCCCTTTTTTTTTACTATCTGCACCAAAATGTTTGCAAAAATAAATTAAAATTCCATGCTTAGCAAAAGAAGTTCCTGTTTGAACAAAAAATGATAATAATAACTCCTCTTGTTGTTGTGTCAGAATAAGAGGTCAAAGTGCCAAGTTTAGAGAATACAAAAAATATAAATATAACAGTAAATGCAGTTTGCATATAATTAGGCTTCATTTTTTATTTTTTTGTGTCCATCTCAGGGGTGCAATATTGTTTTAACAAGATGACTGGAAAGAACTGAATTTTTCCTATTTTTATGCCAAATTTGGTGTCAACTGACAAAGTATTTGCAGAGAAAATGTCAATGTTAAAGTTTACCACGGACACACACACACACAGACAACCGAACACCGGGTTAAAACATAGACTCACTTTGTTCACACAAGTGAGTCAAAAACTAAACCACACCACCACCACCACTTACCTGTCACCGCCGACTCCCCCAAGCAAGGCGAAGACGTCTGCATCTTGCCGCGACCGGAGCATCATCTCAAGGTTCTTCTCCAGGGTCTCCCGCTCCGACACCACGCTGTTCAGAACGCTCCGCGCCTCCCCGTACCTGTCCGGCACCGGTGCCTGGGACGAGGCGGCGGAGGTACCCGGGGTGGGCTTGGTGGGGCTGCTGCTGCGGCTGCGGGTGTGGTGGTGGTGGCTCTTGCCCAGCTTGGAGTAAGGGGTGCTGTTGGTGTCCCGCACTCGCTTCTATGGGGGTGTGGGCGGGGGTGGGGTTTGGAGGAGGTGTGGGGGGAGGGTGGGTGGGTGGGTGGGGAACAAAAGGATGATTATGTGTATGTTTGTGTAAAGTTTGCCTCTATAGGGAATAAGGATAATTATGTGTATGTTTGTGTAAAGTTTGCCTCTATAGGGAATAAGGATAATTATGTGTATGTTTGTGTAAAGTTTGCCTCTATAGGGAATAAGGATATACGCGTGTGTGTGTAAGCGCATGCCATTTAATAAACAAAGAACTATCAACAAAAAGTAAACAATGATACATGCTACATAGACCTAAACAACATCATCAAGACAACACTGAGTTTAGCTCGTGAGTATGTAATATCAACCACCCAAAAAGTCTCTGAATGTAATTACGTATGATAAATAAAATAGACAAATCAAAAGAGATGACATGGAACCAAAGAAAGAGAGAGAGAGAGAGAGAGAGAGAGAGAGAGAGAGAGAGAGAGAGAGAGAGGAAGGGGATGGTTCGACAGGAAACAACAGAAAGGTAACACTGACGAGGTGAAATACACAGGAGCCAACATTGCAACTGGATTCCAATCATCCACAAACACACACACACAAACTGTACAGCATAAAAAAAAAGAAAAGAAACTGGTGACAGCTTCTTCTTCTTCTTCTGCGTTCACTGCGTTCACATGAGTGGGATTTTACGTGTATGACCGTTTTTACCCCGCCATGTAGGCAGCCATACTCCGTTTTCGGGGGTGTGCATGCTGGGTATGTTCTTGTTTCCATAACCCACCGAACGCTGACATGGATTACAGGATCTTTAACGTGCGTATTTGATCTTCTGCTTGCATATACACACACGAAGGGGGTTCAGGCACTAGCAGGTCTGCACATATGCTGACCTGTGAGATCGTAAAAATCTCCACCCTTTACCCACCAGGCGCCGTCACCGTGATTCGAACCCGGGACCCTCAGATTGACAGTCCAACGCTTTAACCACTCGGCTATTGCGCCCGTCACTGGTGACAGCATCAGCCAAACAATCATGGACCTGCTGGACACTTACCAGATAGTATTCCAACGGGGCAGGCTCCTCCACTCTCATCTTACTTGGATTCTTTGTGTGAACATCACTCTGGAAGAAAAAGAAAGATGGTGATGATAATGGCAATAACGATGCTGACGAGAACGAGCAGGAGGACGAGAAGAAGAAGAAGAAGAAGAAGAGGGGAACAGAATGAGGAGAAGGAAATGAAAGCTGAGGAATGGAAGGGGGGAAAAAAGAGACGAATCAAAGGAAGAGAGAGAGAGAGAGAGATATGGAATAAAGTAGGAGGAAATAGGGGGGGTTAAGGGGTGGTAAGGGGTAAAAAGAGGGAAAGATGGAAGAAGACAAGGGGGAGATGAGAGAGTGGTATGAGAGACCAAGAGACAGATACAGAGAGGGAGGGAGAGAGAGGGAGAGAGACAGTGAGAGAAAGACAGACAGAGACAGAGAGAGGGACAGATAGACAGAGAGAGAGAGAGAGAGAGAGAGAGAGAGAGAGAGAGAGAGAGTGAGAGACAGACAGATAAGACAGACAGAAAGACTGTGAGAGACCAAATAGAAAGAGAAAGCCAGAGACTGAAGCCATGGAGGGAAGGAGGGTGCTAGTCAACGAGAGTGTGAGTCAATCACTGAGAGAGAGAGAGAGAGAGAGAGAGAGAGAGCAATATTTGTACACCTTCGCAAGTCGGTCATCTCATAGCAAACCCATTTCAATAATCATATCATTCATTCCGGATATAGGACTTCCAGTATGGACTTTATGACAGAAATGTAGACAAGTCACACAGTAACCCACCTTCCACAAAAAAGCCACCCAAACTCAACCATCAAGACAGATCACTGGCATGAAGAACAAAACTGGTTTTAAGGAAGGTTTTAAACAAGGGTGCCCCTTCTTGTGACCTTCCTAGTCCATTTTCATTTTCCTGGCTGCTACAATGATCTCTCTCTTTTCTCTCTTACCAAATCATTCATGCTTTTTCCTCAAAGTGACTTACACAGATCAATGTCCCTATCTTTTGAATTCCTCATCTGATTTAGTTTTAAATCCATTGCTGTACAGATCTATGTCCCTATCTTTTGAATTCCTCATCTGATTTAGTTTTAAATCCATTGCTGTACAGATCAATGTCCCTATGTTTTGAATTCCTCATCTGATTTAGTTTTAAATCCATTGCTGTACAGATCAATGTCCCTATGTTTTGAATTCCTCATCTGATTTAGTTTTAAATCCATTGCTGTACAGATCAACGTCCCTATCTTTTGAATTCCTCATCTGATTTAGTTTTAAATCCATTGCTGTACAGATCAATGTCCCTATCTTTTGAATTCCTCATCTGATTTAGTTTTAAATCCATTGCTGTTCAGATCAATGTCCCTATGTTTTGAATTCCTCATCTGATTTAGTTTTAAATCCATTGCTGTACAGATCAACGTCCCTATCTTTTGAATTCCTCACCTGATTTAGTTTTAGATCCATTGCTGTACAGATCAATGTCCCTATCTTCTGAATTCCTCACCTGATTTAGTTTTAAATCCATTGCTGTACAGATCTATGTCCCTATCTTTTGAATTCATCTGATTTAGTTTCTATGTCCCTATCTTTTGAATTCATCTGATTTAGTTTTAGATCCATTGCTGTACAGATCAATGTCCCTATCTTTTGAATTCCTCATCTAATTTAGTTTTAGATCCATCGCTGTACAGATCAATGTCCCTATCTTCTGAATTCCTCATCTGATTTAGTTTTAAGTCCATTGCTGTACAGATCTATGTCCCTATCTTTTGAATTCCTCATCTGATTTAGTTTTAAATCCATTGCTGTACAGATCAATGTCCCTATCTTTTGAATTCCTCATCTGATTTAGTTTTAAATCCATTGCTGTACAGATCAACGTCCCTATCTTTTGAATTCCTCATCTGATTTAGTTTTAAGTCCATTGCTGTACAGATCAATGTCCCTATCTTTTGAATTCCTCATCTGATTTAGTTTTAGATCCATCGCTGTACTTGACTTTCTTCTCATGAACTCTTCAGCTCATCACACTGCATTCTAATTTTTCCTGCAGCTTGAAGTAAAACTATCACACAAAATTATACTTTCTTCACCACCGCTCTCAACACTTCTGCCTTCAGCCTTCAGCCTTGAGTTATCCTTTCTCTCAAGAAGGGTCAATGTCTTCTTCCCTAACTTCCCATTTTGTTTTCTTGATTATTTTTTGTGATGCAAGATCCCCTCATATTTTCATCCTTTCTCACATAAGCAATTCATCTTTCTTAATTACATCTATCCCATAAAACAAAGCACAAAAAAGGGAGAGAAAAAAAAGAAGAAAAATAAAAGCAAGTCAACAAATTAATATAAAACAAAAGGATTTCATTACCATTTCAAATGACATGAATATCCCTCCCCCACCCCCTTTTCTTCTCCTCTACCGCGCTTCCTCTCCAAGCTTCCAGACTTGTACAAAGTGACCACACGAGGGAGAAGGAGAAAGAGAAGGAATGAGGAGGGGTGGGAGGTGGAGGGGGGTGGGGGGGGTGGGGAGTGGAGAGGCCAGCTCTCGCATGCAACACGGCACAGCAAGCAAGGGCCTCAGTGGTGATCAAGTTTTCACCAAGGGAGAGCAACCCTGCCGGCCCCGACTGGCGCCAAGCATGCAAGCTTGCGTGAGCGGTGCTCATGATTCCCTGATCAATACCGTCAGTTAATGGACAGCCATCAGTGCTCGGGCCGTCTCAGACTCCGTCAGAACCTAATTACTTTTCTTTCTTTTTTTTAAGGTGGGGGGGTAGGGGTGGGGGATGGGTGAGTGGGTGGATTGGGCAGGGTGGGTCCGGGGGTAGGGGTGGGGGCGTGGGGGGGGGGGGGTAGTGAAGGGGGTCGAGTTATTTTCTTTCCCAAAATACATTCTCTTTTGAAAGAGGTGCAGTAAAGTGCAATGAGCCCCACACTTCTTATTATCTGTCTTGCCTTTGTGCACGCATGGAGCAGAGCAGAAAAAAAAACTACCAAAAAACAAAACAAAAAACCCAACCCTAAAACAAAACAAAAACACGAAACCCCAGTGGAAAACCTGGGGCATACTAACTCCTTCCAAATGATTTCATGTGTTTTTGAATTATTTTTTTTTGACTGGATTAATAATGCAGCTATAGATCAAGACATACCCAAGGTAGGAGGGAAAAATAATGTACTAAAACTTATGGAAGAAACACATCATCATGATATGATAAAATATGAGTGTGTGTGTATGTGTGTGTGTGTGTGTGTGTGTGTAAAAAATGCCTTCATCTTGTGAAACATATCTCAAACTACACACACACGACATCCCTTACAACATAAAAAAAATGTGCATGCAAAGATGAAATGGTATGATTGTAAGGAATTTTCAATTATGTAGAGACAAAAAGTCAAAATGAGAGAGAGAGAGGGAGGGAGAGAGAGAGAGAGAGAGAGAGAGAGAGAGGGGGGGGGGGGGGGGAGAGGTAGAAACAGAAACATGTTTCTGTTCTGCCAAACATCAACTGAGCAAAGTTGTGGGCGAACGCTACCCCCACCCCTCGCCTCCTCTCCCTCGACTTTTCACAAAGACTGCTGTGGCTGGAGGGAGGATTTTCCACACATAAAATAAACTGGAAGTGTTGTCACGCATTTCCTTCATTCCCTGAACCTCTGGGATCCAGACTGTTGTTTGTGTGCCCGCTGCTGTTCAAAGACCGCATTGTCATTTGATGATGTGCATTCATACATGCATGCCAGCAGAAAAAGCATGCACACAAACACACACACACACACACGGGTGTGCTTTCTCTCTCTCTCTCTCTCTCTCTGTCTCTCTCTCATATGAAGAAGCACACATACACACACATGCACACACACACACACACACATGTATGACTAAACACACACACACACACACACAACGTGGACTCTTGCATATACATGTATGCCACTTACACACGGAAGAATGCATGTTCACATATAGAAACACTATTCTGTGTCTGCACGCACGCAAACATACACGCGCGCGCGCGCACACACACACACACACACACTTACTCCAAGGTACAGTGATGGTGGAAATAATCTATTTTTCTTTCCTGATCGCCTGGAGACGTGAACCACCAAGCAGCATACATAGCTGTGTGATTCAGATCAAGCGCCAAGTCCGACAGTACAGCATGGCTGAACGCGTGTCCAGACGGACTACGCTACACCTCTGCAGCAACAAGGCTCCAGTACACCTCAACGGACAGTGCAGCAGAAAAAACAACGAGGAGGGAAAGGGTATTCATGAAGGAGAGGTTGTATTATGGATCTTGTTTCGTGTCTTGTCATCACTGACAACAACACGAGAGATCTATTACGTAAGCAAGAATGTCTGATACCGATGACACCTGGAGCAGTGATGTCGACGGATCGCCAACCGCAGGACACAGGAAGCGCTAAACACCGCCCCCCTCACCCCCCACACGCCCATACGCGCGCACACACACACACAGAGGAAAGGCCTTCAAGATACTCACTTCATCAAACACAGGATTATGAAAATCATAATCAAATCAAATCAAATTATGGTGCTTAGAGCCTCGCCGACCACTAAGGCCATCTCAAGGCTATCGCCACGTTAATACCTACTACAAGGGTTAAAAAAAAAAAAATCACCACTTTAAGCTTTCCACTCAAAGTTAAAAAAAACAACCTTCCACAGTTTAAAACCTTCAAATCTGATTAAAATGTTCCCTTCTTTCAAAAAGTCCATCAGCGCCCACGGAGGGACATCACGAAACAAAGTCTTCAGAGAAACCGCCGTGTAAAGTCTGTGTCCAACGTCATGCAGATCCCAACAGTCAAGAAGCACGTGTTTCACGGTGAGAGGCTCATCACAGGGAATACATCGAGGGGCCTCTTCCCCTTCAACAAGTAAGAATGAGTAAAAAAAAAGAAAGAAAAAAAAGTGTGCACCACACTCAGTATGAAAATTATAAGAAGAAGAATGTTGTAAAGCCTGTCATCATGCAACAGATTTTTCATCGCACACCATTTTAACCTTGACCTCTGACCTTGGAAAGCATTTCTGTTTTGGCCACAGCCAATCACAGTGTTTGATACTGACTGCATGCAAGATCTTATCTCTATTGCACCTATAACTTAAAGCTTTTCTAATCAACATGTGCTATGCTGTGACCTTGACCTCTGATCTTGATAATAAATTGGGACCATCCTGTTACCATGGTTACTGATTTTTGCAAGTTTAATGAAAACATGAGTTCCAATGAACTTGTTCTACTTTACGAAATGATGGTCTAAACCTTTGACCCCTCACCAATACTGACGGCAATGACTGGAAAGGTCTTAACAATACTGAATACCCTAAAAACGTTGGCATCTATATCACTTAGTTGCCAAGAAAACGCCAACGTGAACGTTTCAGACACACACACACACACACTCTCTCTCTCTCTAATGCCAAAGCACAAGTTTACGATGGACGAACACAGACACACAAACGCATGCAGTCACGCAAACACACGCAATGACAACTGAAACAGTGTGATTGCCTGCACTCTGTTTACAAAAGTGAGTCAAACCCTACCACCATTTAAAAAAAAAGAAAAAAAGAAAAAGAAAAAAAGGGTGGTTCAAGAAGTGATTTGTGATCGTTAACGCTAAAAAAGACCATTCACACCCATCACCCCCCGTGTGTCCAACAAGAACAATGGACATGACAGCAGGTAAGCAGCCACCCACGCAGTTCCAGGCATACCAAGGAGAGAGAGAGACGCGATGGACAGACTTTACCATGGGAACAGCAAAATGACGAATACCAAGAGAGAGCAACAACCCACTTTGCTCCTCCTCAAGATAGTGCATGTGACAGTCACTGGCACCACTTTACTTGCCTCAGTCTCAAAGTCGAACACCTAGCGAAATTCGCATCTTTCATGAAGAGTTAAGTTGAACGACCTTATTGTCAAGCTGTTCAGGTCTTGGGCCTTGGTCTTGGTTCGGCGAAGATTGCATTGTTCGAGAGGGGGCGTGTGTGTGTGTGTGTGTGTGTGTGTGTGTGTGCGTGCGGGGGGGGGGGGGGGGGGGGGGGGGGGGGGGGGGGGGGGGGGGGGGTAGTCCTGGATGTCCGTCAGGGTGTGAGGTTCGTCTGGCGTTCCAAGGGTGAAATTCTAAAAAATAAAGGGGAATCCCGAACGCAGAAGCGGATGCAGAGTTGAGTTTAACAACCTACTGGCTGTTGCCCGTACAGTCAAGTTATTCAAAACTGTTGTCTATAGGAATTTTACGCTGCTGCAGCGGTCAATAGCTTGTTCATCGAGTTGGCTGGTAGCATTAAAAGTGCAGACTGAAGGGGTGGAGTTGATCGACCTATTGATGATGGATTCTCCCGTCGGTCCGACGGATGAGTAGGCAGGCAGGCTTATCTGTCGGTGTGTGTCCTCATATGGGAGAAGAGGCCGATTCTGGATGCGCAGCACTTCCCACAGGTGTTGCAAGGGAAAACGTCTCCAGAAGTTGAGCCCTGCTTCCTTCGCTCACGCTTCTCCTTAATGGCCAGCGTTCTCTTGTTTTCAAACGTCTTTATGCCACTAGAGCACAGCATCCTCCAGCGAGAGCGGTCAAGGGCGATGGTCCCAGGAAGCGATGTCTATGTCACAGGCTTTGAGGTTTGTCTTCAAGGTGTCCTTGAAGCGCTTGCAGGGTCTTCCACGTTCACGGTGGCCTTCCTTCAGCTGGCCATACAAAAGCATCTTCGGGATCCTGCTGTCTGCCATGCGGACAACGTGTCCTGTCCAGCGTAGCTGGCACTGAATCAGCAGGCTTTCGATGCTGGGCAGGCCACTCCTCTCTAGGACCTGGAGGTTGGAGACCCTGTCTTGCCACTTTATGCCGAGGGTCTTTCATAGGCATCTCTGTTGAAACTGCTCAAGTTGTTGAATGTGACGGCGATACGTCGTCCATGTTTCACAGCAGTACAACAAGGTGGTCAGCACAACAGCTCTGTAGGTTTTCATCTTGGTGCTGAGCCTGATGCCTTTGTTGTTCCACAGCCTGTTGTTGAGTCTGCCAAAGGCAGAGCTGGCCTTGGCGATGCACAGCGTCACTTCTGCATCAAGGGCTCCGTTGCTGCATAGGGTGCTGCCCAGGTAGCAAAACTTGTCGACTGACTTGATCTCTGTGTCACTGATCTTGATTGCAGGTGGGGGGGAGGCACTGGCGTTCTGTGAGCTAGCTGGTTGGTACATGGACTCGGTCTTGCTGAGGCTGATGGTGAGTCCAAAGCGCCTGCAGGAGGTTGAGAACCTGTCCATAATGAACTGCATGTCCTCATGGGTGTGTGCAGCAAGCACACAGTCATCAGCGAAGAGGAATTCTCTCAACAGTGCCTCAAACACCCTGGACCTGGCGTGGAGTCGCCGCAAGTTGAAAAGTTTGCCATCTGTGCGAAACTGAATGTAGATGCCCCGGTTACAGTCTTGGAAGGCGTCAGTCAGCATGGCAGAGAAGAGAATGGAGAACAGTGTGGGTGCCAGGACGCAGCCCGGCTTCACTCCATTTACCACAGGGAACGGATCCGACATGTCAGTATTTTCCTGTACTCTCGCCTGCATGCCATCGTGGAAAGATGCAATCAGCTGGATTAGGCTCTCTGGGCAGCCGAACTTTAGGAGGATCTTCCACAGACCACGGCGGTTTACCGTGTCGAAGGCCTTAGTCAGGTCTACAAAGACCATGTGGAGCTCCTTGTTCTGCTCACGGCACTTCTCTTGCATCTGGCGTATGGCAAACACCATGTCACATGTTCCCCTGCCTGAGCGGAAGCCACACTGTGCTTCAGGGATGACTGTGTTAAGGCCGTTCTTAACCAAGCCAACACTTGCTTGGACAACCATGTTTGACAACACTTCTAACAGTGTTGCATCTTAACCGCGCTAACACTTGTCAGGGAACACGGTGTGCCAAGCTCAGCCAACACTGTTATCCAACTCTTTCGGTGTTGGCAAGTCCTGCTCTGACAACTTTTGTGTTGCTGCGTTTTCATTGGTCAACAAAATTAGCAACCGGCAAGTACAAAATGGCTGACATCACCAACATCGAGACCGATTCCACTACCACAAGTGCTTTTATTGACTTGTGGGCCCATTTTCGTTGTTTGTGGGATTGTAGGGATCCTGCCTACAAAAACAAAAATGCCAGGCACGCTGCCTTGAAGGAAATCAGCGACACGTTCGCCCAAGGATGGACTACAGGTAAAGTGACGTCTTCTACACAAGTATGCATATCATTAACTGGCGGTTAAGAACCACAACTTGAGTTGGAGAATACAAGTGTTGCAACACTAGTTGGAACATACTCGGTTAATACGCAAATTGTTGTAGAACAACATGTGGCCCAAGAAAGTGTTGGCTTGGTTAAGAACGGGCTTTAGAGACATGGTCAACCAGTCTGTTCAGTATGATGCGGGTGAAGATCTTGCCGGTGATGCAGAGGAGAGAGATTCCACGGTGGTTATCGCAGGATGTTTTGTCTCCCTTCCGTTTGTAAATGTGGACAATAGAAGTATCCCTGAAATCCTGTGGGACCTCCCCTCTCTCCCAGATAGACTGGAACAGGGCGGTCAGCTTGTCTGTCAGCACCTCGCCTCCATACTTGTAGATGTCAGTCTGGATTCCATCCGCTCCAGGTGCTTTTCCTGACGTTGTCAGCTTCAGGGCCTTCTGGGTCTCGACCTTGGTGGGGTGGGGGCAGCTAGCGGTCACTGACTGGTAGCTGTGGGAGGGCTGCAATTGCCTCATCTGATACGGACGAGTCCCTGTTGAGGAGGGTGTTGACGTGCTCTGCCCAGCGGGCAAGGATGTCTTTCTTGTCTGTCAGGAGGGTGGTCTGGTCCAAGGCTCGGACAGGGGTTGATCCTGTGACTCTCGGCCCATACAAAGCTCGAAGACCATCATGGAAGGTCTTCATGTCGTGAGCATCAGCAGCGGACTGAAGCTCTTTGGACTTTCTCTCCCACCAGGTGTTCTTCATCTCACGCAGCCTCTTCTGTACAAGTTGCTTGGTTTGCAAGAACTGGTTCTCCTTCCTCTGGCAGTCTTTATCGGAAATGTGATCCTGATGCCGTATATGCAGTGTGTTCAGGAGCTTGGAGATTTCAGAGTCGTTCTCGTCAAACCAGTCTTTGTGGCTCCTCTGTACAAAGCCGAGTGTGACAGCTGCTGCTGTGTACACAGCATCTCTAAAGGTGTTCCATACCTCTTTTACATCAGTCGATGCAGGAATTTCTTGGAGAGACGTCCTTGGTGATAGGGAGGCGGTGGATGTTCAGTTTCCTAAGGGGTTTCTGCCTGGCTGGTTGGAGCTTGCGTGCAAGTCTGATGTTCATCTTGCTGCGTACCAGGCGATGGCCAACAGACTGCTCCTCTCATGCAGCGTGTAATGGAAACATCACCTCTGTCTCTCTGCTGGACAATCACATAGTCCAGCATGTGCCATTGCTTGGAGTGGGGGTGCATCCATGTGTTCTTGTACTGGTCCGCTTGTTGGAAGAGGGTGTTGGTAATGGTCAGTCCATGCTGCGCGCAGAGCGAGAGCAAAAGCAGTCCGTTGGAGCTGCACTTGCCAGTGCCGTGCTGTCCTAGGACTTTTGGCCACGAGGAGAAGTCCACGCCGACGCAGGTATTGAAATCCTCAAGGATGATCAGCCTGTCCTTTCTGTCTACCGCTGAAATGGTGCGGCTGAGCTCCTCGTAGAAAGCTTCTTTGATGTCATCAGGGTTGGTCATCGTCGGGGCATAGCAGCTGATGACTGTGGCGAAGCGATCCTTGAAACTGCCCCCGCTTTGCAATCTCAACTTGACCGTAAAGGCGTCGACCTATTGACTGACGCCTTTACGGTCAAGTTGAGATTGCAAAGCGGGGACAGTTCTATATCACTGAGTATGTTACTAATCAACAGCACAGACTGGCCAGGTCTGTGCCCCGTCTGTCCCCGTGCCCTGACAAGATGTCATCTGTGTGTCTGTGTACACACACATACATGCGCCCTTCTACATGTGCGCGTGAGCGCGCGTGTGTGCAGAAGAGACACGTGCCACTAACCCATATGGACTCTGCTGTCTGATCCTCCAGGTTGGACAGATCATGGACCAGCTTCCTGGCCTTCTCCACAGGGCTGGCCCCATCCTCACGTCTGAAACACGCATACAGACACATCTATATCATCAATATACAGTCACCGATCATGGACTTGGTCACGTGCCTGTCATCATCATCATCATCATTATCAATATTACTTTCTTTTTCTTTTGAGAGAGAGAGAGAGACAGAGAGAAAGAGAGAGACAGATAGACAGACAGACGGACACCCAGACAGACAGACAGACGGAGACCCAGACAGACAGAGATTCACGTCTATTCAGTGTGAAACGAACCAACACACACACACACACACACACACACAGATCGCCAAACAAAACTCGAAGTGAACTGCTTTCTCAACTCCCGCAATGTCTGTAGTGTGGTACTTAGAATTTAGTTTGACCAATTCTCAAAAGGATGTGTCAATTTAACGGAACAACGCCTCCCCCTCCTCTACCAAGGACGATTAATTTTCATTATACTCTATTGTTCTTTATCAACTCAAGTTATAATCGTGTAATACTTTGTGCTCTTGTGTGTGGGACATTGATTTCTGACGGTTCCACAAGCGGACCTCTGTCCTTAAAACTTGATCATAAATCGTTTCAAAGTGAACGTCTGCTCGTCTCCTGGAAAGACATCCATCAGCATCCCTAAAATGCAACGCATCACGGGGACATAAAACGGACTTCTGGTGACTGCCTGAAAGGCCATTCAATTGAGGGGGAAATCAGGTCTTTATATGGTGTTGCACATCGTCCAGAAAATTTCAAAAGTATTTTTAACCAGTCAAGCTTCAGAAGTGGCAATGTTTCAAGGATGAACCCCATTCGCATTTTTTTAAAAGAACAGCCGCTCTCTGTCTCTCTCACACTCACAAAAATGGACTTAATCTAAGACTTTGTTGTCCTGTAGAATTCACTTTGTTTTGTAAGATTTTCAAATAAAATAGTGTATAAAGCAAATCGAAAATGACGCAAGACGTCTAACTGAAGTGTTTGTTTATAAATTACGCAAGGCATCAAAGAGTGCGGTGATGTTTGTGAAACTGCAGACCAAGCTGTAATATCAAGCTGTAATATCAAACCAAACCAATACCACTTTTTGTCTCCCTGTTTGAATGCATCACGTAACATCCGTCTTGTCGGTGACGCCTTGCCTTGCAGGGAAAGAAGTCAACGTGAGAAAGGGCAGAACTGACGCCAGTGAGTGCAAGATGGAGAGAGAGAGAGAGAGAGAGAGAGAGGACAAGACAAGACAAAGATTTTAATGTCCATTCAGCGTTACAACGCCCTGAGAGAGAGAGAGAGAGAGAGAGAGAGAGAGAGAGAGAGAGAGAGAGAGAGAGATATTCTGCAAAAACAAATGCTTGTCAAACCCCCATTTAAACGACAAGCGCATGAAATGATGAATGCTATCAAATGCTCATGTTTAATATTTTGCATGAATATAACTTAGGGTGGGTGGGGGTGCTGGTGTCGTATGATGGTGTGTTGCGTGTTTTCCATCTTTCCGTGCTTTGCGTGCTTTCCCACAAAATCTTGAAAAAAGAAGAAGAAGAAAAAACAAACAAACATTACAAGTACTCCATACCCCCAACAATATTTGAAACGTCTTATATCTGATAAGGATACTGCTCAGGCCCCTTTTCCTACTTTTTATATAAGTGATGACTAGTTTTTGCATGATCTATGGACATTTTCCATGCAGCCTTCTGTCACAGGATTGTGATTTTATGTGCAATCACTCCACCCCATCCCAAAGAATGTGACAAGACTTAATGAAGGTGCATGAAAAGAGCACTGGAGTTGACTGTGGGAATAAAACTACATCCGTGTTCAACCCATACCTTAACTGTTCTATTTCTTTAACATGCTGTGTGCCTTTCTTTCTGCTTTTCTTACATGAGTTCTTCCGCTCTTGACAATGCCCATAATTTTGTTGTTACTTTGTTCTTAACTTCTGCCCGAAATGTACTCTTTTGATCTTTTTTTTGGTGTTCAACGTTCCGTTCCGTTATTGAATTTTCCTTCCTTTATTCATCTTCCTGGTTCTTGTTTGTTCTGTTTTTGGTTTGGCCTTTTATTGCTCCTATTTTTCATGTGCTATCTGTTCTGGTCCTTATTTTGCACTGGTCTCACGATGGATCCAAAAACGTCTCTCAATCTACATTCAAGTCTGGAACAGAATAACAAATCTACAAGAAGAAGAAAAGAACAGTAAAGAAAATAAACGGAGGCAAAGGGAAGAAGCTGCTGCCACTTAGGTGGAGAAAAAAAAGTTTCCACAAAGTTCCCTCCCCTCTCTCTTCTCCCTTCTCTACATCTCGAGAGCCTTGGCATCTCAATTCAGGATCCAAGAATTGAGAAGACAGAGAGAAAAAAAAGCAAAAAAAAAATAGAGAAAGATAAAAGAAAAAAACAAAAAGAGACAGAAAGGGGCGAGAGAAGAAAGAAGAAAAAAGAAGACGAAGAAGAGTAAGTGTGCTCCGTCGGTGTGGAGCCGTGTCGTGGCATGCTGATCAGACCCCGGTCCACACAGGAACTAATGAAAAGAGCTCCCGAGGTGAACAAATAAATTGCGAGAGAGGGAGTAAGGGAGAGAAAAAAAATCCCCCTCCTACATTTTCCAAGCAACACACACACACAGGCGGCTATCTGTCCCCGACATGAATATGCATGGCGAGAGCCCCGGGAGCTGGCCTCGCATACGTTCCAGGGGCCGATTACAGCGAGCGGCCAAAACCTGGCCAGACGTGTGACCCGCCTGCGTCAGAGGCTATTAACGGTTTAAAGCGAGACACCCATTTGAATGCTATTGTTCAACGTGACGGGTCACTGCCTTGATGCAACCTACACATCTTTCTTTTGACTTCTCAACCCCCACAAACATGGGGGAAAGGAAAAAGAGGGAGAGGTTTTTTTTTTGTGTAAATGGTGGGAGTGGTGGGGTGAGGAAGGTACGTTGGAGTTGAACAACTCACATCAATCCACAACAGAATGAGACTTTTACAGTATCCGTTTCTAGGACGTTTACAACTTGCCCTAAGGCAATGACCTTGAGGCTGATGGTTTTCTATGGGGAGGGAGAATGATAGGTAGAAGCGAGGAGAGTTGGGTGGATACGTATGGGTGGGTAGGAATAGAGGGGCAGGGAAAATATTCTAAATTCTCCCTAGAACAGAAAAAACTAAGGCCTTCTGTTGAATTATGGAGGAGGAATTAAAGAAAAAAACAGAAGACCAGCAGGAATGACGCAAATGCAAATAAAAGAATATATAACTATAATGTGCTGTACTGAGTCTACAGTTTTTGTGTCATTATCTAAGCCTCTTTTGTATTTCTTCCTATGTTTTTTGCTTTCCTTCATTTCATTTTATATTCCAGGTTTCTTGGGAGAATCAAATCATGGAAAAATTTTTTGGTGTGATATCCATGTCAACAAATATGGGTAAATTGAATTTTGCTTGCGTAATCTTTTAAGCCAATGACCATATCTGGTTGCTACAACGTTGATGGGCATTTTCCAATTTTCAGCACTGCATGCAAGAAGTGTTCGATTCTAACTCCTGCATGTGAGAAATTGTTCGTTTTTTTTATTTATTTATTTTTTTACGGTACCAATGTCAAGTTGTTTGGAAAGACCTTTCTGCACATGCAAAAACAGCACAGGACATTTTACATTGGATGAGAAACCTTTTTTTGTTGTTGTAATCTTGTCTCGAGAAAGTAGTCACTATCCCACTACAGGGCTTTAGACACAATACCCATGACGTTATCTTACTACATGGCCCTAGACAATATCCAACTACATGGACACATACACTGCCTCATCACATGGCTCAAGACACTATCCCATTACATGATTCAAAACACAATATCACTAAAGAACTATAGACATTATCCCACTAAATGCCCTTGGACAATACCCCACAACATTGTCCAAGACACTGTCCTACTTCATAAATAATAATAATAATATCTATATAGCGCTGAATCTTGTGCAGAGACAAATCAAAGCACTTTCACAACAGTCATTCACACGCATGCATAACATGCATAAAACTGGAGAAACTGAAGACAAGGAAGAGGCAGGGAAGGCAGGCTATCTTGGGAAGAGGTGGGTTTTAAGACCAGACTTGAAAGAGCTGAGTGCGGAGACCTGACGAAGCGAAAGAGGAAGTTCATTCCAACTGCAAGGTCCAGAGACAGAGAAAGAACGGCGGCCAACAGTGGCGTGTTTGAATCTGGGTATGCGTAAACAGAGTGTATCCGAAGCCGATCGTTGTGAGCGAGATGGAGTGTAGAGGTGAAGGCAGCCACAGAGATAGGAAGGGGCAGATTTGTGAATACATTTATAACACAGAGTGCAGATCTTGTGCTTTATTCTGTGTATGACAGGCACCATCTCTCTACATGGCCAAAAACACAATCACATTCCATGACCCAAGACACTATCCCACAACACTGTGCAGACAATTTCCCCATTACATGGGTATTCACATTATGCCATTGCATGGGCCTGAACAATATCCCGCCTCGTGGCCACAGATGCTATCCCATTAGATGGCCACAGACGTTGTCCTACTACATGAGACAATTGAGGGACAGTGTCAGATCATTCAGTGGGATAGTCCAGGACAATGGCGTGGGCGTCCATGTGGTACAATATTGTTTCTTCCTTTCTGTCTGTTGGTCTTGATTTTTCGTCGTTTTCGTTAACAGTTATTTATCACCCCACCCCAATTGCCACCCTCTTCCCTCTACTGCCATGTTCCTGACACCCTATCACTCCAATGACTAACAGAGAAACAACTCTCCTACTTCTATCAAACCTCCAGCCCCCGTTTCCACATCCCCCCCATCCGACTCCCCATCCCTACCACCAAATCCCACATCTCATCTCCCATGTTCCCAACACATACACCTCCCTTCTCCAATGCTGCTTCCAGGACACAGAGAGAGAGAGTGGATCTTGATGTTTCCGTGCACACACACACGGTCTCTCCCTGTCTGTGGCCAGCGGGGAGGTCTCGGGGCGGCGAGGCGCACGTGCACGGACTACAGGGCGACCAATCAGCAGTTTGATGAGCCTTGCTCGGGCACGCGGGCCGCGGCGGCGGAGTAATCCTTGAGAGGAGCTGAGCGGAATAAAGCAGATGGGTTTGGATAAGAGGTCGGTTAATCCGCGCGTGCCTGGAATTGGGGGGAGGGTACTTTTTTTTTTTTTTTTTTTTTTAAAGGGTGGCGGAAGGAGGAGGGGTCGGATGGGGGTGTGAGGTGGGGTGGAGTGGGGTGGGGTGGGAGTCTGACACTAGCCACTTGTGGCTCGATTCCCTGCTCTTCCTTCTGGCGGAAGTGGGAGGGGTGGGGGAAGACGGTAGTAGATGGAGTGGGTTGGGGTCTTGGAGCGGAGAGTAAGGTGGGGTTGAGCGATCTGATGAGTATTTTGGGCAAAACAAAGGGTATCATCAGTATTTATAACTGACACACGATTATCGTAGTGTTTGACAATCTCTGGACAATTCACGCACAGAAAGAAAAAGAGAGCGATGTAAAATCTTCAGGGAAAATGCAGAGTTTTAATTACGTTCGTTGTTCAGTATACGACTGTGTGTGTGCGTGTTCTGGACCTTTCTAGTTTCTTCTTCTTCTGATCTTCTATGACCCTTTCCTCTGCATATCCACAACGAAATCTGTACTCTCATCTCTGCCGATCATTGCTTTTTCGGCTGAACAATACTCATCAATTTCTCAAAGGTCTTGCCTTCACATCCACCGTCATTTCCACAAATCACACAGACTAACAGTCCAAGAAGAAAGACCCACAGTCGGAAAAGCTGACACTCTGATCAATTTAGGTCTTAATTCACAACCCACATTTTGTGTAGACTTTCATCCATTTGTCAGTTATATAGACTCTCCGGTCATCTTTTAAGCGTGCGCCTGTGTGTGTATATGTGTATGTGTGCGTGTGTGTGTGTATGTCTGAGTTCTGCCTGTGTGTCTTTGTGTGAATTGGAAATGCTTGTTTTAGCAAAATAAGAGAGAGAGAGGGAGAGAGGGAGGCAGACAGGCAGACAGACAGACAGATGTCAATCTCTTACTCTCAAGCACACAGACACACACGCGCACGCACGCACGCATGCACACACACATACACCCATAAGACTTGGCAAGTAGGTCGTCTTTTAACCAGCGCACATTTTAAGTCATCTGCAAAACGAACATTACACAAAACGAGTTCAAGGGAAAAATCCACGTTCATAAAGATGCAAAGCAAGGCATTGAAACGCCTGGACAAAATGTCAAGAAGAGTTTTCGTTATCATTACACTCATGGGAACACACAGGCACTAAACCCGAGTGTGCTTGCGTGTTCGCTCTCTCTCTCTCTCTCTCGTTGCAACAGGGAGAAGGGGGCCAACTTTTGCCCCCGCACATTTCGGTCCCGGTTGGTTCAGTGCAGTTCACAGGAATGGTCATGTCAAGTTCAGAGCATTAAGCGACTTGAGCTTTTTTAGAAATATATATATATATATATTTTTTTTTTTTTTTTTTTTGGGGGGGGGGGGGGGGGGGGGGGGGGGACAATTCAAAATGCATCTCCAGTTGTCTATTGATGAAAAATAAATCCGGAACATATAATCATCAGATTTAGTTTGGGGATTTCCTATGCCCCCCCTCACCCCCCTTCTTTACTCGTACCGTTATAGAAAGCGCCATGATCGTTACCTTATCACCCCCGAAAACGGAGTATGGCTGCCTACATGGCGGGGTAAAAACGGTCATACACGTAAAAGCCCACTCGTGTGCATACGAGTGAACGTGGGAGTTGCAGCCCACGAACCCAGAAGAAGAAGAAGAAGAAGAAGAAGTTACCTTATTATGTTTAGTGAATTTCATTTTCGACTCTGTTGACCCGCCCTGAAAGATCTCCAAATATTATATGATCTTTCCTTGTTCAGACTTTGCTGTTGGCATGAACACAGTAAACCACCATAAAGCAGTCTGCAGTTTACTTATATAAAGTGTTCGAAATTCATAGTTTTATCTGCGGTCAACACCCGAATGGTGTACTTTTCAGACGTTTTATGTTTATTGATTTGAAATATATGTTCACATCATCCCTTTCAAGAGAGACAATTGCCTTTATTGAATGAGATGTATCCATTTTTGTGTCTGACTGGCGGTCTTTCTCTCCCTCTCCCCTTCTGTGTGTGTGTGTGTGTGTGTGTGTGTGTGTGGTGTGTGTGTGTGTGTGTGTGTGTGTGTGTGTGTGTGTGTGTGTGTGTGTGTGTGTGTGTGTGTGTGCTTGCGCATGCGCGAATGCGTATGTGCGTGCGTGTGTGAGTTTCAGTTGCTTTTGCTCAGATTTAAATGAAGATGGCAAGCCCTCCAAACGTGTTGTTCTTCGTGATATCCAGTGGAGACCTGTGGCGCCGACTTTCCATTCAGGGGGGAGAATGAAAACACGTGAGGCTTCAGACTTCATTATCTGTTTGTGGTGTAAAGAAGCTTTACGATATCCGCTCTGCCGCTCAGGGTTATGCAACATGCAACCACCTGACATAAGCACTAGACAAGGGAATACACACACATACACAAACACACGCGCGCGATATATTTATAGACAGACAGACAGACAGACAAATAGATAGATAGATAGATAGACAGATAGATAATAGTGATGATGGCAGGTTCTTCGGATCCGATGATCATGAGAAGGTCCTTGGCGACCAGCCCTCTGGTGGCTTTGAGAGAGAGAGAGAGAGAGAGAGAGAGAGAGAGAGAGAGGCAGGCAGACAGACAGACAGACAGACAGAGAGCTGTCAGTATTGTTGCTTATAATTATTGTCCAGCCGACCGCAAAGGGCCATATCAGGACTGTCAACCCATACAAATGCTCAACCGCGTCAACACAAAACTGTCACATCTACAAAAAACAACAACACTCAGACAAACCAACAAAACACAGTTCATGATACAGTATCCCAACCATTTAGCTCCTTATGGCAAATAAGACTAGGCCATGCTGAGGACGCCAGCCATTCCGCTTAATTCATCATCCCCAGATTACAAAAAATCACAAAAAAGGAAAACAACAACAACAACAATACTTCAAAGCCAAACAAAAAATAAACAAAAAGGGCCATATAGGCAAATAACACTGCAGAATGGGTAGCTTCTGTCCATCCCAGTGTTTACATCTCACTACCTAGTCGCCAAAGCAAAACAGCACAGATAGTACATCATACGCTGCAGAAAAGAGAAAAAAAAATGTCAAGGCTTGTTTGAAAAAAGAAAGGGGAATGGACTGGGAAGGCAGAAAAAGGAGACAACAGCAGAGAAAGAAAAAGGCAGAAACAAAGAGAGTACGGAAAAGAGCAAATTTCTAGCACAGAATTTCCAGAAGGCGGGGATGCTATTTATACTCTGTAGCTCATCCCCAGGTTTAAAATTACTGTTGAGTTGACGAGCTGAACCGAAGACAATGTGGATCAAATGAGTCCCATAAAAGAAGGAACAGCTCCAAATGAGGTCCATTTTCAGTGTTGGCAACCCACTTTTGCTTCATTGTTTCTGGACTATAGTCAGTAGGGGAGGTTGGGGGGGGGGGGGGGGGGGGACGGAACGGATAGATATAGTCATACACCATCGTGTCCGTTATGTTTGACTCACTACAAATACATTTTCAAACGAAACGTGTTCTTGCGACACAGACTTAATGGACGGACCAGCAAACTCACCACCCTGCTGCACGAACCTGATTTGTCAGAAGGTGATACATGCTGAAACGGATCTCTTTTAGCTGAAGATGGTTGGTTGCATGGTTAACATAGTTTGATTTGTTTGGAAACGGTGGGAGACTAGAAGAGGTGGTGGGAGAGACTCGGGAATCCTGAGTAAAAACTGTGACGAGTGTCAGGGAAATCATGATGAGAAATTGTGCAGTCTGTTAACAAGATGTACCACTCATCACGATGTCGACCAGGTCATGACGCTGATTGGTTATGGCAGGAAACAGACAAACGGGTGATCCCCGCTCCAGAAGTGACTGTGTGGCGCCTGGATTCATATCATGTGGGAGTTCATACATAAGCCCGATGAGATTATGTGCCTGAGCCTCACTCTCCCAGGACCAGACTCCCCTCCCCCCTCCACCTCTGGACAGCATAAACGTGTACGTGCTGGTAAGAGCGGGACAATCTGGTCTTGTCAGTTCTGTCCTCCATCCTCAACTCCAATGTCCTAAATTCAGACTGTCCCCCCCCCACCCCAACACCGACTGCCGCCAGCGCAAAGTAGTTCCCTCTCCGACCGCCTGCTTAATTTCCTTGAGAAATAACGCACAGAAACTGAACATACAGTGTGGTTCGAAAGCAGCAAGATGAATGCCTTTTCACTGGATATGGCTGAATATGATGACTAATCCTTTTTAGTCACCTTACAACAAAGAAGTCAGATTGTAATTCCACCACATGCTGACTTAATTTCGATATGACAAGCTATTGGATATGGCTTTATAAATGACTCTCAATTTGTACCGTGTAGTTGCTGCTGTTGTTGTCCCTGTTGGTGGTGCTGTTTAATATGTACAGTATTATCAACAGCATGCCATTTTAATAATCGGTTTTTAATAGTGCATATACCTGCATGTATCACGTTATGCTCCACCAACTATCACATGACAGGATATAAAAAATTGCACTAACTGAAAAAAAAAGTTTCTCTACAACAACACAACAAAAACTGTCATATTAAATAAAAATGTGGATTTACTTACTTATTTAAGTATTTACTGAACTGTAGCCAGGATATATTTGGGGATGTTAATTCACCCAAAGTAATAAAATGGCAGAATGGCGCCAAGATATTTCCTTTGCTGTGCCATCTTCTGTATACAAATTATACATTGATGACAATACGGATGTACCATACATTAAACAACACTATGATTTACAAAATAAGAGAAAGACGAGCCGGGCAAGTCAAAGCTGAAGGTCAGAGAGTATGACGATGTGAGAGAGGACAATAGATATCAGTCTGATAATTATGCTATTCATATAGTGATGGATCAGTTAGCAAGAATGAAATGACCAGTCACATCATAAGGGTTGGTTGGGCTGGGCATATCAAGAACGAAAAATTGACCCGTAAGCATACTTGGTCACAGCCGCACTAGTTACAGAGAAAGTTCAGACGCAGAACAGCATTCTTACTGTAAGCAGACTGACTTGACTTTATTGACATACATTTCTCGATCAAACAACATCCTAGGAATCTTAAAAGTTAATAACCCAAACTCTTAACGAAGAACATTGAGGCTCTGTCTAAAAGATTACTGTACATATGGAAATAGCGAAAAACCAGGCTATTCCCAGCCCAGAGAGCTGGGACACAGCCTACAAGGAGTCAACCAAAGAGACAAGAAAACAGAGAGAAAAGGCGTGTGTATGGGAGAGAATACATGTATGCTGGTGAAAGGCTTCAATGTGAATGTCTCTTGGTTCGATAATGTCTGAGTCTTTGGTTGTGGCAGACACTGAACACTGTATGGGATGGCGGTAGATGGAACTCGCCTGGCATCCCACACTGCCAAGTGGAGGAACGGCTAATGCTGGAAGTTTAATCACCAATTAGCCATGCCAAGTTGTTCGTGTATGGGGCTCGGGGCCGATTGGTTAACCGTTCACATGTAGAGTCGGGTACTGTGTTTAGGAACAGTGGTTAGTTAGGGGCGTGGAGGGGTGGGGGGGCTGGGGGGTGGAACCAATCCAACATAAAACGACACCACCTGAATGATGATACGTTAAGATGAGCAGTGAAACGAGGAACGAGATGGGAGACGTATTTCACATGCATCAGGGGGAACGAATGGCTAATAGCTACATTGTGCCATCCGGAAGGGACACTGTGAACTGGAACATACCGCCCTGGGGAAAAGCTGGGGAAGAGGACCCATGTTACACCTTACCAGAGAAGCCAGACATGGCAAACATTCTTGGATCGCTGTTGGGCCCAGGGGCAGGGGGTAGGGGTGGGGGTGGGTGTGAAGCGAGTGTCCACTCTCTTTTGACTTCATTCTCAGTCTCTCTTCACACTTCCTGGCCCACTCCAGCCTTATGTACAGGATTCAGAGAGGACCCTTGCGGCTGAAGCCTTTACTGTATAGGTCTATTAATAGCACACAGGCATCAACGTTAGTGTCAAATTCCATGCACCCTTGTTAGTTGCATGTACATGTTATTAAAATACGTCAGCCTGAAAAAAAACCTCATAAACATTTTCCCACTATTTAAGTCACGCAGTTAACCTTTCTTCCAAGAAATATGGACCATAAAATGAATTAAACGAAATAAAATCATAAGCAAAGGAACAAACACAACAGAACTTTGGCCGATATACAAAAAAACCCAAAGCCTCCTATAATCAGAACAGAACATTATCTTTGCTTCTGCGTCATTCACAACAAATTGCTATTTTCATTTCTATTTTTTTTCCAAGATTTTACCTCTTCCTTATATCAGCAGATACCACCCCCTCCACCCCCCACCCCCACTTTAAAAAAAATTTAAACTGCTTTAAAAAGAATATACAAAAAACCCAATAAAAAAAAAACAAAACAAAAAAAACCCACAAAGTTTCCCCCCATCTCTTCTCCCCTTTTCTCATTTTTACTCCAACTCTATTGCTAACTTTCTCCAAAAGAAAAGCCATCATCTCAGCACCTTACATTCAAAACCTCAAGTATCATTCTTATAATAATATGCAAACAGATACTGCAAGCTGATGTGAAATATTCAAATCAAGTCAAATTCTCCCCTCCCATGTCCCCCACTTATACTCGCTTCTATCTACTCACACAATCTCTGCCCCCTTTTGTCCCCCCAACCCCCACCTCCTCACCCCCATACATCACTCCTCCTCCCATGCCCCCGTCCCCCCTCTCCCTTGAAAGATGCAGGGTTGAGAAGTCAAAAGAAGGATGTGTAGGTTGCATCAAAGCAGTGACCCGTCACGTTGAGCAATAGCATTCAAATGGGTGTCTCGCTTTAAACCGTTAATAGCCTCTGACGCAGGCGGGTCACACGTCTGGCCAGGTTTTGGCCGCTCGCTGTAATCGGCCCCTGGAACGTATGCGAGGCCAGCTCCCGGGGCTCTCGCCATGCATATTCATGTCGGGGACAGATAGCCGCCTGTGTGTGTGTGTTGCTTGGAAAATGTAGGAGGGGAATTTTTTTTCTCTCCCTTACTCCCTCTCTCGCAATTTATTTGTTCACCTCGGGAGCTCTTTTCATTAGTTCCTGTGCGGACCTGGGTCTGATCAGCATGCCACGACACGGCTCCACGCCGACGGAGCACACTTACTCTTCTTCGTCTTCCTTTTTCCTTTCTTCTCCCCCTTCTTCTCTGTTTTTTGTTTTTGTTTTTTTTTATCCTTTTGGTTTTTAAAAATTTCCTCATTTTTCCTTTTTCTTTTCAGTTCTTGGATTCTGAAGTTAGGTGCCGGCACTCAGAGATGAGGACAGAGGAGAAGGGATTTTTTTTTTCTTGAAGTTTTTCTTTTTGGGGGGGATGGGAGGGGGGCAAGGGAGGGGATGTGGGTTCCCCTAGGTGATTACAACATCTTTCTCCCAGCATTCATTTATTTCATTCCAATTTATCTATACTATTTTATGTTATTTCATTTTGCAGCTCAATACAGATAGAGAAGCATTTTTTTTATGCCAACGTTGTGACATGAATGTAAAAGGAACAAGATCAAATAACAAGTGAAAAAGATGAGATAAAAGTAAAACAAAACTAAACAAACAAAAATTAGTATGATGAATAAATGAAAGGGAACAACAAGAAGACAAAAAAATAACAGAAAAAAAGAAAAGGAAAAAAACAGTAAATTATGGGGAAAAGTTCAAAACAAAGAGCTATGAACATTGCAAAGACCAAAAGGAAAACACTCGGAAAATGTGCTAAAAAAAAAAGATGAAGACATACAATATTGATAAAAGGGACACTGCACTATATATATATATATATAAATTAATAAATTAAAAAAACTGACTAAAATTTCTTTTTTGCCCTGGGAGACACACAGTGGATAGAATCTCGGTCATGGAATGGTATAGTGATTTAGGTCATGTGTCGAGATGGTGTCTTCAGTCATATTGTGGAATACAGCATGTCTGCCTACGTGTGTATTGTTGGCATGTGCAAATGTGAGGAAGGATGGCTAGGGAGAGGCAAAGATGAAAAGATTGAGATGATAGTGGAGATAGAATCTCCTATTTGTAACAATCAAGTTTGTATGCTAAAAAGATGTTAGCTTCACTGAGAAATTGATGTTTTTATATGAATTTGAATCAAGCATATGTTCTTATTTTATGGTAAATGTTAATTCTACCATACTTATTTGATATTCTTATGTCTTATTTGCTTAACCCATATTGTGTTTCACAACTTAGTATTTGTTTTGAAATTAACAAATAATGAGGCCAGGAGATGAAATGATTAACAAATAGTAAAGAGTGTTAACTCTCTCCATTCACAAGGTACACAACTTCAAGTCAGTGTTGCTTACGCTACCGATTCAACTAGCACACAGGTAAACAAAAGGTACGTTGGAACAAACCCAGACGCTTCCTCAAAAAAGGAAGCGCCGGGCCTGTCCTTATACCGATCATTTGACATGTGCACACAGCAACAAAGACAGAAGAAATTTGCAAACACAAATTAGCTTTTATTCAAGACTGGCATAGCCTCTTTAATCCTGAACAAGCCATACAGAACGCATGGACAATACAGAACAAACACAAGGTTGCCTCGGTGGTTCCAATGTACCTTTTGTTTACCTGTGTGCTAGCTGAATCGGTACCGTAAGCAACACTGACTTGAAGTTGTGTACCTTGTGAATGGAGAGAGTTAACACTCTTTACTATTTGTTAGTATTTGTTTTATATTGACTTCATCCTTATATGTTTCTTAAGTTGTGCAAGTGTATATGGGAAATGGGTGTTGGTGAAACTCTCTCTCTGTCTCTCTCTGTGGGTGTGAAAAAGTGGAGAGGTGATGTTTTCATACGATTTGGTATACTATGACTGTGATTTTTGTTACATATGATATGAACAATTTTTATATGGAAAGGTGTGATACAAATCTATCATAATGATGATGATGATGATGATAATAATAACAATGATAGTTATGATTATGATGATGATGGTGACGACAATGGTCATGATGATGATGATAATTATTATGTTGTTGTTGTTGATGTATGCCAAACTCTACTGTCGTACTTGTAATCTTATGTACCACAGACTTCACCACACTTTATTTCTTTCACAGAGATAATTAAGTTATTCTGATTCTGATCCTGTCTTTGGTCAAAGAATGGAAAAGCATCTTGCGTCATGCAGTGGTAAAGTGACTTAAGCCATGTTGTGGGATAGTGTCCTGGATCATGGATCGAGAGGGAGCCTTGGATCATGAAGTGAGATAGTGTCTTGGGAGATGTAATATATATGCTGTGACACAGTGGGATAGCACCTTTGGCCATACAGTGACCATGCAACAGGACACTGTTCTGAGGCCATGTTGTGGGACATTCATTGTCTTCAGCCATTTAGTGTGACATTCTCTTTGTCTATGTAGCTGGGAGGACTTTGGTGTGTCAATTCGAGAAACAAACACTAGAAGTGTAACGAAAAGAACGGCCGGTGAAAACACAGAGTTATCAATATAGATAAATAAATGAAATAGTTAATAAAGAAGCTGGCACATAAAGAGTATGGCTGGGTTATCTGAAAGCAAAAGCAAACTCGGGTATGGGAGAAGGGCAAAGGGAGAGGTAGCGATGGGAGTGGGTGGGTGGGGGGGTAGCAATAGGAAGAGAGGATACAGGGAGTGGGGCAGGAGGATCTCCCCCCCCCCCTCCACCCATCCTTCCCACCCTGCAGCCCAGCAGCAGCAGCAGCAGAAGAAGAAGGGTCTTAAGCCTCTGATGAGCGGACGCATGCGAAGGCACGATCCGGAGGGCTGGAACCACGCGCCATTTCGCGGGGTCCCAAACAGAGGAAGCAAACAGTGATGCCGCTAAAACAAACCATATTACCATGTAGGGCCCGTTACCGCTCCCCGGAGACACGGCGCACCGCTCTTTTCTTGCTGTCTGCTATGGGGAATAAGGAGGAGGATATGGGCGAAGAGGTAGACTGCGGGGGTTGGGGGTGGGGTGGGGGTGGGGGATGGGGTCTTGGAATGAGGCTGGGGTTGGATTTGGGATTGGGATGGTGGAGGGTTGGGGGTAGGTGGGGGGTGGGGGGGTGGGTGGGGTCTGGCATCCTTCCTGCCTCCGCCGTTCTTTAAAATTTTTTTTTTAAAGAAGGATGGAAAGGGTGAATGCAACAAACAAATAAACAAAGAAGGAAGGAAACAGGGAAGAAACAAAGAATGATGGAAATCAACAAAGAATGTTGGAAAGGGAGGAAAGCCAAAATGAAAGAAAGATGGGAAGAAAGGGGGGAAGAAACAAGGAAAGAATGGAGGGAGGAAGGAGAGAGAAAAAAAAAGGTTTTATATAATAATAAAAAATGAAAGAGCGAAAAACAATGGCAAAGAAAGATAAAGAAACGGAAGAAAAAAAGAAAAAAAGAGAGAGTGGGGATGGGAGGGGGCGGGGGGTTACACGAAAGAGGAGATCCTCATTCATGGAAGAAAAAATCAAGATCTGCGATCGAAGTAGTGTCCCTCTGAAAATGCCAGTTTGTGACGGTGCAGTCTCTCTCACACATCGACCGATCACTTTAAATCGGTATATAAAACGAAAATCCGGGATTCAATAACGAAAATCTCCCGAGGAGGGCCTAGGTTTTTAGTCATGATATTCTATTTAAAAAAACAAAACAAAAACAAAACCCATCCCATGCGGAGAAATTTTGCTCTATTCTGAATGAATTTGCAGCAACAAATTACAAGCAGACACTTTTGTACTAATCTTGACTACTTACCATTCTTACGAACCAGTACTTCCATTTCATTACGAAAATGCAGTTTGTCCAGGAAAAAAAAAGGTTAAACTTTTGTAAACATCTGCTTAATAGATAATACATGTATTTTTTTTCTTTACAAAAAAGCATAAAACCAACGTTTAAAAGAAAAAAAATCGCATTCATCAGGTTAACAAAAGTTCGAAGTTTAGTTACCACACTTCAAGGTGGGAAGGAATCTCTATCTGTCTCTGTCTCTCTTTTAATTAGTTAAGAAAATATTTCAGCCATCGCCGAAACATCCACACACATTGCCAACGTCATATAATAAGCTTTCACAGAAGCAGACCCACACAAAAAGAACGCCTTTCAAAAGGCATCCATCACCCCCTGAGCATTCTTCCACAAAAAAGGGTACCTCTGGACAAAATTTTTAATTCTTTTAACATTCTTTCCCTGCCGTTTAATCAGTCTTACGTCCCAGTCCCTTTCACAGAGTCTGGCTTCCTTGTAACCCCCCGTAACTCCCTGTAACCTCTGTAACTCTCTGTCAGTTCCCGTAACTCTCTGGTACCCCTGTAACTGCAATTAATAAAAAGCTGGAAAATCCCATTGCGATGATTTTTTTTCCCCGCTGCAATGATCATTGTCGTGCCTTGTGATACTCAGCATGTTTCACTATCATAAAAAAAAGTAGTTTAAATGAGTTCTAGAGAGTAATCTTAATGTCTCCACAAGGATAAGAATGCGGGTTCATAAAAGAAGCAGACTGCGCGATGTGACGGACATCGGTGTCACGTTTTCAAAACAGACGAAATCTACGCGCCGATGTCTGCAGACCTCTACCACATTCACGAAGTTCGGTCATTATCAGTCGACACAATCAGAAATGATGAGACCACACTCAAAGGTTACCGCAGTCAGTCCACATGTGAAACAGAAAACTCGGTCAGCAGACAAAAGTGCTGAAGGGTGTGATAATAACTAGTCCCGCTGCCCGCTTTCATCGTTCTCGATGGTATTCCCGCCGCCACTTTCTCCCCGTCACCACGAAAGTGCCCGGGCGTTTGACTATAATCTTAAATGTAGTCAAACATAACAAATCGTACGGTTGACCCTTGTAAAACGGGTTATCAAGTTTATTTATTTTTTTTATTTGTATATAATTTAATTTATTCATCAATTCACTTTCCGGTCCAATGGGACAGGATAATCACACTATGGACCCAGACGCTTTACGCGAACAACACTGAACTGGCGAACGCGTTTACTAAACGATCGAGAGATTCTGAGATGGGAGTCTGGCGTGAAACAAAACATTACCCGCCCCTCCCCCTCCACACACACACGAAGTCCACGTCCCCTCCCCACCCCCCCGCCCCGCCACAACATTTCTCTGTTCAGTTAAGTGGCAAGATACATTATCAGTTAATCGCGTTTCAGTCGTTATATCACTGCCGCTTGGAATCACAGGATCCAACAATCTCTGAGGCTTCCTGGCGTGAAACAAATCATTAACCCCCCCTCTTCACCCCCTCCCATCCATCCCCATACACACTCCGGTTGGGAGGTAAAAAGATGGTCAGCTGGTTAAGGTAAGAGCTGAGTTTTACGACCAGTTAGTTTCCTGAGGTCCAGTGCAAGGGTCTAAGATGTTGTTTGTTGGTGTAAGTCGCGGTTTAATGAAGTTTGGTTTAAAACGTAGAGAAAACGGTCACATATTCAGCGTCTGTCTATATATATATATATATATCCGTCTCTCTCTCTCTCTCTCTCTCTCTCTCTCTCTCTCTCTGTGTACACCCAGACAGGACAATATAAGACTTTCTTGTTGTCATGTCGAATTCTTTGCATTTGCATTTGTGACATTTCAAATGAAAATACTGTTTAAACCAAAGCGCAGCGTTAGAATCAAAACCACCACCCAGTCAACATACCCCAGCAGAATGGCATGCGAGTAAGCGAGCAAGCAAGCAAGTTAGCATGCTGACCGTCAATCGGCAGGATGAGACTCTTTGACTGTGACCACTCAGCCCCCGGGGTTCCGTGCCGAACGGTTAGAACGTCTGGATCCGAGCTGTCACCGACAGAACAAGGTTCGAGAGAGACAGGGCAAGCCTGTCCCCCCACCCCTCCCTTCCCTGCCTCACCACCCCCCACCCTCCCGCCCCCTCCATCCCCCGGTTGCGTGCAGTCACGCCATGTGACCATTACCTTTCCTCCAATCACCGTCGGCACCAGGGCACGCGCTATGGACGGACGACATGCAATCGGATCGTTACCTCCCTTCCTCTAATGAAGCCCTGAGGAACAAAAAACTTTGGGGGTAGGGTTTGGGGTGGGTGGGCTGGGGGATGGTGGTGTGTAGGGGAGGGTCTGGACAAAGGTGGGGTGGACAGAACACATAAAACAGCAGCCGCATGGAGGGGAGGCAGGGAGACTAACATGTAAGAGCACAGACAAAGATAGACAACTGACAGCGAGGGGAGGGGGACAGGGTCTGGAAGAAAAGCAAACTTCATAAGCCATCCTGTCGCTCTTTCTTTTACCCCCCCCCCTCCCCCCGCTATTTTTTTTTTTCACGACATAACGGCAAAGCGGAGGGAAGAGATGGGTGAGTCGATGGAGAAAGGGATTACCGAAAAACGACATATGCACGTTATGTGTGTGTGTGTGTGTGTGTGTGTGTGTGTGTGTGTGTGTGTGTGTGTGTGTGTGTGTGTGTGTCTGTGTGTGTGCGTGTGTGCGTAAAAATGATACCATGCGCGAATCAGGGTATGGCTCTCGTAATGATTATAAAAAAATCGTGTGATCAGTTTAATAAAAAGTAATCGCAGCGCCATATATATCATTAAGTCTTATCACTCTCTCCCCTTTCCTCCACCCCCCCTCTCTCTCTCACACACACACAAACACGCACGCACGCACACACACACACACACACTCTCTCTCTCTGTCCCTCTCTCTCCTTTTTTTCTCTCTCTCTCTCCAAGACATTCACATATCCTACTGGCATACAAACGCAAATATTCTACGTTTAAAAGCAGAGTAGCCCTGATAAACATACAAACAAACGTATATCCAACTAGTGGATCCTCAACGGCACCAGCAACTAAATGGACAATGGACTACTCATTCAGAAGACAACGTGATGACGAACATCCAGACAGCTCGTGTCACATGACCAACAAATGAGACTAACATTTGATACCAGCTAAACGAATTTCCGTTATCACACACCAAAAGCCTTGGCCTCCCAATCATACCATATTAACCGTGTCAGTTTTTGGACCAACACAATCTGAGATCACGTTTATCGACTCGCGTGACACCAGTCATCGAACCACGAACAAACGAAGGTCAGACGCTTGATACTCAGCAATATTGCTATTACACGGACTGTTTCCTTGCTTGCATAAGACTCTCTCTCTCTCTCTCTCTCTCTCTCTCTCACCTTTGAGATATTATAGCAGACCAAGTAAGTTTCGGTTAGTATTACTTCTGTCTTCTACAAATCATAAAGTTTTTTCGAATCTTGCCATATTTATCTATAAGTCATTAAAACGACGGAGTTTCATGATTGGTTAAAGAGAACAGAGCTTTGAGCATACACGTTGTAAGATTATATTCTTATGCAAATCTATTCTTACAAAATATGTAATCACCCCTTCATATGGGGCCATGGCCTTATTGAATAAACTTTCGTTTCGTTTCGTTTCGTTTCGTTTCGTTTCTCTCTCTCACCTTCAAGACAAAATATCAAAGTGCCGAAGTATAACCCCTTCCCTCGCCCCGCCCATCCCCCTCTCTCAAACTATTTAACTTAAGTGAAATCACCACATTGTTGTATGCTGCACGTGACGAGACACAAATTGTTGTTTCGTGTGATTTATGTTTTGATACACGCTAGTGGTAATTAAACCAGACTGACGATACTGTTTTGTTTACTTACCTCCTCATACCGGTCGAGGAACTGATGGATGAATGGGTGAAGTACCTATCTGTGTGTGTGTGTGTGTGTGTGTGTGTGTGTGTGTGTGTGTGTGTGTGTGTGTGTGACTATATCCATGTGTGTGTGTGAATGTATCCGCGCGCGCGTGTGTGTGTGTGTAAGAAAAGCAAATGCAGGGGAGCAAATGCGGGTCTAAAACTGAATACAAATATTTATCACTATCTGTTTATCCCATGCCATCTCTCCCTACCTTCCCATATCGACACAATTTTTTTTTCTCATTAAGATTATAATGAAAACAAAAAAAACAAACCCATTTAGTTTATTACGCTATATCAAAGATGATTTCCCTTTTTTTCGGTAAGCTGCTGCTTCATTTTCCAGGCTTTCTTGTTATTTTTTTTCAGCTCTGCTTCTCTTCTCCTTCCTAAAGGCTGACGCAGTAAAAGCTGTCCGTGTTTCTGTTTTTGTGTTCGGATTTATCCCATAGACTTCTCTCTCCCCCCCCCCCCCCCCCTCCTCTCTCTTTCTCCGTCTTCTTCTTTGCCCAGGAGGCTGGTGTTTAAAAAAAAAAAATTAAAAAAAAAAAAAAGCAAAGAAAAGAAAAGCTTGTAAGCATAACACATACCATTATATAAAGACATATATCATCTTTATAATAAAATTCGTCAGTTCGCTCACGGTCACCCCGCCCCCTTACCTCTCATGCAACTGCAACAGCATAATTATCTCCCCTGAATATTTCATGCATAGACTAATAAGCTTCGTGGCCTGGTTCTGATGGAGTGCGTTGATTTTTTTTTTTGTTTTTTTTTTTTTAATACTCTGGTGGAGGGAAAAAAGTCACTGCTGCGGTAAGCTTCGTTTTTGATGAGTTCAATATGATTTTATATTGAATTTACTGTTGTTATTCAGATGATGTTTTGTGTGATGGTGTGTGTGCGTAAGGGGGCGGGGGAGGGGGGTGGGAGGGAGAGAGAGAGAGAGAGAGAGAGAGAGAGAGAGAGAGATCATTACCTAAGATTAATTCAGGAACACTGGTTGCAAGCAAAGTACTGGCACCTCACAAGAATCTTTCTGACAAACATTATTAAGCACCCCTTCCTCCTCCCATCCAATCAAGTCTGGAGGTTTGGGGGGTCGGGGGTGGGAGGGGAGGAGGTACGTCAGCAATAACAGCTTCCTTTCTTTTGGCTGATTTCCTTCTCTGTAATCACTCTTTCCGCTGCACTTGTCTTCTTGTTTCCTATCGTTATGTTTGTTATCCGTGTGAAAGTGCCTCTGTGTGTGTGTGTGTGTGTGTGTGTGTGTGTGTGTGTGTGTGTGTGTGTGTGTGTGTGTGTATGCGCGCGCGTGCGTGCGTAAATATGTGTGTGTGTGTGTGTGTGTGTGTGTGTGTGTGTGTGTGATTTTCGGTGGGGGAGAGGGGGAAGTGGGGGGAAACGCGTGCTTGCGTACGGGTGTATGTGTGCGAGTGCGATCTGTTACTGTTTGCTTATTGATTTTTCTTTCGTTTTGCTTTTTAACCTCTCTTGTGGCCAGTTCTCTTCATTCTTATCGTATGCACACCCACATAAGTAAAAAAATCGTATGGACGTACAAAGGCACGCATAAGCATGCGCTCATACGCAGACGAAAGCACGCCAGCACACACACACACACACACACACACACACACACACACTCAGGAGCGCGCAAGCAATCAAGGGCTCTACCTCCAAACAAAAACTTGTTTTTGAAAGATATACAGTTATTCATTTATCATTCTGTATGTAATATTGAACTTTTAGATTCACTTGTTTTAGAAAGCATATAAATCCCCCCCCCCCCCCCCCTCTAAAAAAATATTCTATTCTGCGTTCATAAGTGCATTGTTCTGTGTACAATAAAACAAGATCAAAGGTGTTGTGTGTCTTTTAATTATTTCGCCACACACAAAAAAAGTAAACACTTTGAGTTTTACTATTACATTTTTACACTAAACGAACATTCACATTAGTTTTCTCGTAAATATTTCATACAAAAAGAATCAATTAAGCTCCAGTTTCACAAAAATAGAGAGAGAGAGAGAGAGAGAGAGAGAGAGAGAGAGAGAGAGAGAGAGAGAGTGTGTTGGATGAAAGAAACTTAACCATGCAATCATGATACACTCAAGTGTTCTTCCCCAAGAAAGGTCAGGCAACTGAATAAACACTCAAAACGAAGAAGAAGAAATAATTCTTATGACTAATTCTGCATCCGTAGCTTTCCATAAATTCGACTATTTCTTCCATTTTTTTTTGTTTAAAAAAAAATGTATTTTCTTTTTTTTCTTTTTCTTTTTTTAAAATTCATTCTTTTCGTGCTAGCGTGCGTGGATGTGTATACTCCATAACAACAAGAAGTAATCAGAAGTCACAAAGCCTTCTCATGTGTGCATGTGTGCGTGCGCGCGCGCGCGTGTGTGTGTGTGTGTGTGTGTGTGTGTGTGTGTGTGTGTGTGTGTGTGTTTGTCTGTGTGTGTGTGTACTCCATAAGGGACAAGCAATGAGAACTCACAGAGCCTTCTCGTATTCTCTGCTTCAGAAGACACGCGAAAACATTCCCGGCGCTCACGCACGCTCAAAACGATCGGTTCCAACAAGGTGAGCACCATATTCGTGACAAACAAATATTAACGTCAGCGGGAGGAGAGAAATGTGAGAAATGCGACCGTTCCACTGGAAATTTAAGTGGCATGCTAATGCCAATGACAACAATAAGTTCAATAATAGGAAGAAAACGGAAGAGGAGGCAAGGGAAGTAAAAACAAACAAAAACAAGGAAAGGGGTAGGGAGGAGAGGCCGGGGGTGGGGCCGAGAAATAAGAGGAGGAAAACAATAAGAAGAGGGGGATCGGAGAGAGAGAGGGGGGGGGGGCTAAGGGGGGGAAAGAAGAGCTGGAAGGGGGAGGAAGATGAAAGAAGCAGGGAAAGAAAAATGAAGAAGACAAAGAGGGAAGAAGGATGAAGGGGAAGGAGAACGGGGAGGATGAGGAAGAAGAACAAGAATGAGAATGAGAAGGTGGAGGGAAAGTAGTAGTGGTAGTAGTAGTAGTAGCAGATGGAGAAGAAGAAGAAGAAGAAGAATCATACTGAAACATTTTTTTTAGAAGCTGATCAAATACTGAATGCAACTTTATTACTTTTGAATAAACAATTCCAGCACTGAAATGTCCAGTCTCAGTGAAAATTCCAGTCAACCCAGGCTGTGGGGTGTGTGTGTGTGTGTGGGGGGGGGGGGAACAGGGGGAGGGGGGCGCGGGGGGGTGGCAGTCTTCAGTTTCAGCGTTTGGTAAAAAAATGTATCTGAAAACTGAGTAAATAAGTGTGCGTTTAGATTGAAAAATAAATCAGTCTGCAATCGGAGCAATACCAGATCAGAGTTTAAGACACAGCGCGGATCCATAACTTCTTTAAATTAAGTGACTCGAACGACTGGACGCTGCCGTTGTGTGCGCGGCGACTTCAGCTTTGCGCTTTGGTCAGTTTCAATGCATGAGCAATTCCAATTTTGTGAGAAAAAAAAATCCATGATCACAGCTTTCTTCTTGCTGAGACAGTAATACAAAATCACATCCATCTCCCTCCTCCCCACGTCGAAAATGGTGACAGTTCCAAAGGACATATGGAAGTGATAGGGGAGGGGGAAGTTGAATGGAAAGGAGGGGGGTGGGGGGGTGGGGGTTCATACGTGTAAGACAACGGGAAACGGGAAGGATATTTGGACAGTCTTGAATTTAAATCCTTTCTCCACTGGAAAAGAAAGGAAATCTTCCAGAGCAAGAAAGAGCGGTGTGTGCCGAGTGTGAAGGTGTCGGGGGAGACAGCTCACACGAATGCCAAATGGTCACTTCTGACAGGGCTCAGTACCATAATGTATTCAGCAATCCCCACTCACTCTCCTCCTCCTTTCCTTCATCATTTCCACCCAAACATGGCACAGTGATGTGTGTTGTAAAACGACCAAAAAAGAAAAAAAAAAGAAAAGAAAAAAAGTGTGTGTGTGTGTGTGTGTGTGTGTGTGTGTGTGTGTGTGTGTGTGCGCGCGCGCGCGCGCGTGCGTACATGCATGTGTGTAAGTGTTCTTTCAATCATTCTAATGACCAGCGCTCACTGTCACATGATTTCACTAAAAGTTCTCCCTCCCCCTAACCCCTTCTCCCTCAAAAGAAAAAAAAGAAGAAGAAAAGTCAACGAGTGGATTAGGAAGGGGGAGAGAGAGAGAGAGAGAGAGAGTATCCGTGCAGTCGGAGTCTGTTCAGACAGAGAAGACGAGACCCACACAAAGGGTCATGTCGTATAGTATTCCAAACAGACTCGTGCCACGCCATTGGGACAGGCACCGGCAAGACTGACAGTCAAGTCTTCTGCCTCCAACCCCCAAGCCCCCCCCCACCCCCCCACCCCGCCCCGCTCTCTCTCTTTCCTGGGCCTGACAATGATCGACTTTCTTTGTCAGTGAGCTGAATTATTCACTCTCTCTATCACTCTCTCTCTCCACCGTTCCCCGTCGGTGTCTTTGGGGGTATCTCCGTGCAGACAAGTGCCCGAAGAAAGAGCGAGAAAGGGAGGGAGGGAGGGGGAAGAAGAGAATGATAGGTCGTTAGTGATAGGGGAAGTGAGGGGGAACGGTGGGGGAAGAAAGACGAACAGAAGCTAGGCAGGTAGGTAGGTTAGAAGGGAATGCAAAGTATCCACCACACTTTTTTTTTCGCGGTCGAAACAGCGAAGGCACAGGAACTTCAAGCTTCTTCGTTCAATCAATCCAAATTTGTAGACAGACATTGCGAGTCCTAGTCTATACACGCCCCTACATAACATGTAATGCAAATATGTCACACACACACACACACACACACACACACTCATCATCCTCATAAAAATTCGGAACTCGTCATCATCCGCGTCAATATTCGGAAGTCGTCATCATCCTCGTCAATATTCGGACGGCGACAATTTTCCCCTTCAATAGGGATGCGTCTTTGGATGGGTTGCTCTAATTTCCTGACCAACACTGCAAGTGTCTGTATCTCTCGGGCCTGGTTGACGCCGGGATATCATTCTGACAGGAAGCGTAGAGTACAGCCTTGTCACGTAGTCCCCGGCAAACCTAAATGGACCTCCACTGCCGCATCGTCATCATCATCATCGTCATTCTCCTATCTCTTCATCATCAAACATCGAGTAATTAGTGAAGTATTCACAACAAGGCTTGGACGTCAACTCCGCCTGGGGAAGAATGTGATACACACACACACATTATTCATAATTAAAAAAGAAAACAATGTTAAACTTTTTTAATGACACGCATGCATGCTGACACCTTCACAGATGATCTGATCAACGACGATGAGCTGGAGAGGGGGGCGGGGGATGCGGCGGGGGGGGGGGGGGGGGGGGGCTTGGTGGAAGTGTAACACTGCAGTGAGGCTAGAAGGCACTTCTTCAGCTACCCGGACACACACTCGTTTGCGGCAACATTTTGGTTCATGCCGCGCGTGTGTTAGTTCGAACTTTTAGCAATGCACGGTCAGCAGGAAATAAGAGAATGTTACGAGTATTATATATCTGGCAACATTAACTTTTTGTTGTTGTTGAGGTCGGAATTGCAATGTACCCAAATAGGTATACCCGTTTCGGACGAACGTGTTCACCATTTCGGGTTCGACATTTTTACATTCTAATTAACATTTTTACTCGTCTGCAGAAGAAAACATACGTGAAATCAGTACTAGTGACAGACGGGTAAATTGTAAACACTGCCATACGTTCAGGAGAAAAAGCAAAGGTGGGTAAATATGTGACTATCATGTTCACCTTCGCTTTTTGTGCTGAATAATAGTCATAACTCATAACTTCCCTTTGGTCTTGCCTTTCACCTCCAATGTCATTCTCTTCTATCTCAGTCAACTGAGGACTTGCGATCAGAAACGTCGACACTTCTGAACAAAGTTGAGTCCTACTTCACAACCCACACTTTTCTGGGTTTTTTTTTATTTTATTTTTTTTTTTTACCCCCCTGACTTTCTCCACTCGGCAGTGTTCTTTTGTTTCATCGCCGTAGCTTACAGTTACATTTGGGTTCAACGGCGAGACCAAACCCCAGACAACATGGCCCACGAGGCTCGACAGATACTATGACCATCGCAGGAGAGTTAGAAAAGTGGACCTACCTGATACTACCCACGGGCTATTTATAAGTCCGTGGATACTACCCTGACACCACAATTCAGGCTGATGAGAACCCTGTGCTGTGGTGCCCATAATGAATGCCCTTCTTCCATACAGTGAAAATCTTCATCGGCTTGAAGATTACTCTAAAGGAGGTTGGAGGAAGAGAGTGGGAGCGGGTCACTTAGCGATTACTTAGAAAAGGAGGGAACCCCAAGACAAACGATTACCCAAAGAACGAAGGAAAAAGGAGTGTTGGGAAACTGATAAATCACGGTCCTAAGACGACAAGCTATTCATGTCTCCGAAACTGAGCAACCAGATTTAAACTAATGCTGCACACTGGCCCACGAATCGCCCATCTCTATCTATGTTTGGAGGAAAGGGGGAAAAACGGGAGAAAAAAACCCCAGAACTTCACGTTCAGATGGTAGAGAAAATACCAGTTTTTATGTTGGGACCACTTGGGGCTCGAGCGCAAAAACTAAACGTAAGGCCAGCACTCACCCAGCTTAACTCTAAGTGAGGTTTACCGAAAATGAGCTCTCTCTCTCTCTCTCTCTCTCTCTGTGCAGCATGTTCAGGCTGGTCTTGCTTTTGACACCAAGAAATGAAGACATAATTCGATATCTTGCATTGTATTTGTACACGTCCTTCAAAAGAAGGTGTAGGTTGTTGTGAAATGACAACGTGTTCACATTATGTATGCAAGGATATGGCTGACATGCGTTTGATACATAATGTTTATTGCAAATTGTCCCCCTTTAAAATGGGGTTGTGGCCATTTTTTGAATAAATCATCGTTACCGTCACCCCCCTCTCTCTCTCTCTCTATATATATATATATATACATACACTGTACATATTATATATACACACTCACATATGTGTGTGTATTGGGAGGCAGGATATATATATATATATATGTGTGTGTGTGTGTGTGTGTGTGTGTGTGTGTGTGTGTGTGTGTGTGTGTGTGTGTGAGTGCGTGCGAGAGAGAGAGAGAGAGAGAGAGAGACGTGCAGGCGTCCCCACTGGAGCTGCCTGGATCACGTACGGTCACAGTGCAACGTGCGTCAGTTGAGGTATTAAGGGTCGGGTCGGGTTACCCATCCGGTGGCTGATTAACCCTTGCAACGCCCGCGCCCCTCATCATTTACCCATCATCCCTTCTTACGTCAAGCTGTGTGCATCAACGCCAGCTCCCGGGCCGGTGTAATCCATACGTAATAACAGGCACACACACACACACACACACACACATGCAAGCACGCACGCACGCACGCGCGTGAGCATAGCCATACGCATTCCTGTGGTGTTGTGAAACTGAACTTCGATCTAAAAATACAATAACTTAGAATAAAATAAAATAGTTATGAAATAAAATAAAACAATGGACTCTTTTTCTTCAAAAATGAAAGTTGGGATAGAGGTGACTGGAAAGAGACCAAGAGAAACAGATAGGCAGACAGACAGACAGACATGTAGATGGACAGATAAACAGATAAATAAACAGAGAACGAGGCTGATGTCCGAAGGGAGGAAATCCATACACAACGAAAACACCAAAAAACCGACACGAGTCGCCGCATCGCTGTGAAAGTGAACTTTTATTTGAAGAAAACAGAGAGAAAAAGATGGGAATGAGGCAAGGGTGGATGGGTGGAAAGACAGGCAGAATTCGCGGCACAATGCATACAAACAAAAAACCCCAAACAAACCTACATCTCAACACTGTTGAGAAACAGACCTTTGGTTCAAAACACCGATAACAATAAAACAAACAAAAAACAACAACAACAACACACACACACACACACACACACACACACGAAACAAAAAAAACAACGTAACAAAAACAAACAAAAAACAAGAAACCAACACACACACACACACACACAACAGAAAACCGGGAGTGAGTGACGTTAAGATGAATAGAGAGACCAAGCGAGCGACCGACAGAGAGAAACATGGACAGACAGAGACGGAGACACAAACAGAAACTGTGGCAAAGAAGAAAGAAACAGGCAGAGGGACAGAGACGGAGACAGAGACAGCCAAACAGAAAGACAGGAGGCTGGAGAAGAGAGTCTCTGTACTGAAGTGAAACTGAATTCTTAATTGAAAGAAAACCTGGTGGTTGAGAGGATGAGAGAGTGAGATGGAGGAAAAAAAACAACAACACACACACACACAAACTAATAACAGACAGATGAAGACAGAGATACAGACACACAGAATTCTTTTGACAGGGAACAGTCATCGAAAGTAAACAAAAATCGTACTGCCATGATATACATTCTGTTATGACGACTCTGCTTTTATCTTTCTTTCACTGCTTTATCTCTCCCCACCCCCTTTAAAAACGAAACAAAACTTCGGGGCAACAATAGAAACAGAGAAGACGCCCCAATCGAACGAAGAACACACGTCATGGCTGGGAATTCCCATCCTGTGCACAGGCGGTTAAAAGGTCATTGATACCTAGCCTTTTTAAAAAAATTTTTTTTAATCTATTCACTTTTCTCTGTTTTATTTACTTTTCTGTGCTTTAATCGCTGGCAATGGCTCGATGTTTCGCAAGAAAACTTTTTATTTTTTTTTTTTTTTTTTTTTTTTTTAGTGAGGGGAAGTGGGGCGGGAGTCTAACTAAACTGACTCCGAAGCAGCCGACCATGCTTTTAGAAAAAAATGCAACATCTGCATGTCACAGTTCAAATAGACCTTGTCGAGAATCAAAACACAAGCTGTTTATCCCTTCATCTGCTTTTCAATCCAGGTAGTGTAGCCCTTCCTCTCCTTGCCATTCTTGGTCGTTTCGAGTGCTATTCGTGCAACCACCCCGGAATAAAAAAAAAAATAAAATAAAATAAAATAAAATAAAATAAACAGAAGTGAAAAGGTTAACATATTCAGCCCACATTGGGTAATTATTCCTGTCGGTCTGACGTTTGTGTTTTTTTCTTCTTTTCAAAACAGTGACAGAAAAAGGCAGTTTTTAACCTTTCGCAAGAGTCGATATATCGTTATGAGTCAACACAAATCCGAAAGCGTCGGAAACTTGAGCAATGTCGACAGAAATGGTTAGAACGCCCCTTTCAAACACACGATGCATACAATCATTGCAGCAACAAGAAACTATAGCAGTTTACGGTGGGTGGCAGATTACAGGCACGATTGACGACGGTCGACATAATTTAAATCCAGTCATTTTCTGATAAATGTCAACATCAGCAACAACAAGAAGAAAACAAACAAACAAACAAAAACAAAACAAAACCCAAAAAACAAAAAAACAAAAAAAACAACAACAAAAAACAAAAAAAACAACAACACAACAACAACAAAAACAAACAAACAAAAACCGAAAAATAAAACAGTGGATTCTTTGCTTCAGAAACGTTCATTCAAGTTATTCTTCACAATGAATGCTGTCTCTACTGCATAAAAATGAAGGGAGGAAAGTAGAAGAACGAAGATGGAAATCCATTCAAACGATGAGATAAGTTTTGCCATACGACGCTATTTACACGGACTGTTGTGTTTGTCAGATGTACTCGCGATCACGCCCTTCCCTGGATCCATGCTGTGACTGAAAAAGGAAAAGGCCAACCCCGTCACCCGATGAACTGAAGAGAGAGAGAGAGAGAGAGAGAGAGAGAGAGAGAGAGAGAGAGAGAGAGGAAGAGGTAGGGAGGGGAAGAGGAGGGGGAAGAGGAGGGGGAAGAGAGAGAGAGAGAGAGAGAGAGAGAGAGACGGGGAGAGGGAGGGAGGGAAGAGGAGGGGGAAGAGAGACAGAGAGAGAGAGAGAGAGACGGGGAGAGGAAGAGGGGGAAGAGAGAGAGAGAGAGAGAGAGAGAGAGAGAGAGAGATGGGGGAGAGGAAGAGGGAGAGAAGGAAGAGGAGGGGGAAGAGAGAGAGAGAGACAGAGAGAGACACAGAGAGAGAGAATTGAATTGAATTAAATTTTATTTCTGAGGGTAATAGAATAAGCAACAATGCTTTTTTTTTTCGTCCAGCCTCCAAAAGGAGAAAATTGGGGGAAAAAATAAACAAATGAAATGCAAATAGCATCACATAACATCAAACGAGAAAGGAAGAAAAAACCATCAAAGCATCACATCCATTGCAAATCATGGAAAGGACTACATGGAAATTGGACACATAAACGGAAACACACTCTTCAGAATAACGTATATGCGCCAAGAAATGTAGAGAAAAAAAAGAGAAAGACAGACAGACAGACAGATCAACAGAGACACAGAAGGAGGGACGGAGGGAGGGAGAATGACGTCTCTGAGAACAGTACCATTATATGAATTTTTTAATTCATAGACAGAAACAGTAACATTTTCTATCAGATACTTAATTTCTACATAGAATCAGCAAAACTTTCCATCAGATAGTCATGATAAACATTGAGACTTGTATGAACATTGAAACTAGATAAGATGTTCCAGAGACATCCACCAGTGTAAGTGAGACCAGATTTAAACAAATCAAGTGTAGGTAACGGTACCATTATCTTGTTGGTGTCGCGGATTGTTCTAGTAACAAATCATTGTTTTAGACATGGAGGAGCAAAACCAGACATTATCTTAAACATAAAAAGCGCCTTACTATGAGTGAGTTTCCATTTTAATGGCAGTATATTCAAGTTTTTGTAGTCACAGGCAGTTAATGAAGAAGATTTCAAAAGTATGAGCTTTACAGCTCTTCTGTGCAAACTCATAAATTGTTTGAGGATATTTTCACTGGCAGAATCCCAAATTGTTGATGCATAATTTATATGTGGTTCTATATATGCATGAAAAAATATTTTCCGACAGTGCTTGTTTAAGAAATGTTTTATTCTAGATAGCTGATGAATCTTTTTGGATAATGTTTTACATGTCATCTTTATATGTTGTGACCATGATAGGTTATTATCAACAATAAGACCAAGAACTCTGTGATGACTGACTTCCTCAAACATATTGCCTTTAACGTACAATGGTGAACTGGTGGGTGGAAGGTTTTGACGCTTTTGTCTCGCGATAATAATGATGTATAACAATGTATTTCGTCTTATTCGGATGTAAGCACATATGATTAAGTTCAGACAAATTTAGAATATCATTAATACTTTGTTGCAGAGTGAGAGATACTTGTTCCACTGTATGGGAGTTTTGTATGTATCGTTGTATCATCTGCAAATAGCTCGCAAGATGGTTCAATGAATATAAATATATAAATAGAAAATAATATAGGTACCAAAACTGAACCTTGGGGTACGCCAGAGAGAGAGAGAGAGAGAGAGAGAGGGAGGGGGGGGGGGGCGGGGGCAGAGACAGACAGACTGACAGACAAAAGAGAGAGATACAATGGCTGAGAGAGATACAGAGATCGAGGGAGATACAGAGAGGGAGACTGAGACAAAGACAGACAGACAGAAACAAAAACAGAGACAGCGACAGGAGGATGGGGGTGGCACAGAAAGGGCAGTCCACATGAACTTTTTTTTTTCGTCTGTCGATAAAAACATAGACGGAAAGGAAAATGCGAACAATGCGCCTTTTTAGTTATGGGTGCTGCTATGAAATGTGACCAGAAAGTTAAGTTTCTTTTATTTTAAATTTCAATTTTTTTTTTTTTTTATACGCGTTCGCTTTTCTTCACAAAATGTATTATTCCCGCACTTACTCATTCGTTCATTCACTTGATTGACTATCAGATCTAACCGCCTGTCTGTTCGTTCACAGTGATTATGAGTCAAAATGAAGCAAAATAAGGCAGACAGAGAGAGAGAGAGAGAGAGAGAGAGAGAGGAGGGAGGGAGGGGGCGGGGTGGGGGGGGCTTGTGGGTGGGGTGGGGGGGACGAAAATATAAAACAATACACGTGCCCGGGCGAGTGAAGAGAAGCTGAACGTTACGGTCACGCCATTTTTATTATTATTTATTTTTTTTTTTTTTAAACCATCCAGCCAACCAAACACGCGCGTCAGAAAATAGGATAGACGTGCGTTGTAATACTAAAGACATGCGTAATATTAGCGATATCCGTATTGCGCTTTCACGCTCACTTACCGGGCAGAGAGCAATTTCTAACCGCAGACTGTGTTTAACTGTTGCTCACCGACACCAAACACTTTGTACCAAATAGAAAACAATTTCTAACCGCAGATTAGATTCAACCGTACTCATCAGCATATGTCACCCAGAAGTATACATGGATGTCGTGATATGACGACAGAACTCAAGCTGCACTGACAACAGACGAAGAAAAAATTCTCGAGAGAAGAAGAAAGCTTGTGGAATGGAGAAAAGAAGTACTTATACAACAGTATAAACATGTACAAAACAGAACCTAAACCCCAACTTGACCATGTCTGAACATTTTCTTCTTATTCATTTATCTTATATTATTTCATTCTATTTCTTAACCATATCATCTTACTTTGGGTACGTATCAAGCTTGAAAGCATGAACAAGTTCCCTTTCACGAGCGATACCATTTTGTTCCAATTACATTTCAAAACTCTTCCGATAGCTCAGATCCATATTGTAGTATTGGTAGTATTTGACAGTCAAACAGCTTCATAAATGAAATGAATTAGGTATACTGTTGTAGTCATATAATCTTTCATTATACAGATATTTTTTTTTCATTTGCAAAGTCCTTGTATGAAGCAACAAAACGCAAACGCTTGAAAAGAGAATTCCTAAGTATTTAAAGACAACAGGCACACACAGCACCATCACTATTTTAGAAGCAGATGTGATGTGGTGTTCATGGATCAGTCAGGACGCTTTAGCACCTCCTAGAAACTGAAAATATGACAGAGACAGGCTGTCCAGACAGACATACAGAGAGAACAGGCAGACAGAGAGAGTTCCAGATGATCTGGACGTCATAAAAAAACACAAAAAACAACAACAAACAAACAGAAAACAACAATAAAAACAAAAACAAAAAACAAACCCTCTCTCTCTTTCTCTCTTCCTCTATCTACTTCTCGACTGCTTTGCATATTGCTTTAACTCACTCAGTACGGCCAGTCCTCTCTTCTCCTCTACACAGACCCCTCGGATGTCCAGTGGGTGTCTGAATGACCCAACCTTTTGCTTCCGTCGTCAGAATTGTGGTATTCTTTGTCAACATTCACCTCTTCAGTATAAGAGCCTTCCGCTTGCAATATTTTGATGATGGTAATTGGGGTGAAACGCTGTTAACGTCGTCTCTTTCGCCGTTCGTATGGAAAGAGTTAAGTCAGGTTGAAGTTAAGTATAAAAATCTGTCATATATGTTCATTATTATGCTAGATGTATAAAAGTTTGGATGTATTTTGCAAGTAAAATTGTTTCATATGTTTACAACACACATACACACGCGCGTGCATGCACACACACACACACACACACACACACACACACACACACGCGTGAACACATGATAATCTCACAACCTTCCTGCTCCCTCTCTTTCCCTCTCCCTCTCTTTAGGGAAGCTAAACCCTTCTCTCCACCTCTCTCTGTCGTTCTCTTTCTCTTTATTTATTTTATTTTATTTATTTTATATTTTTGGGGAGGGACAGAGAGCCTTTGGGGCGATCAAGCCTAAGGGCGGTAATCCCCGCCATCCATGCCTTCCCACGACAGCCCGTGTGACCTGGCACAAACCCTGCAGCCTACAGATGCAGCGTCCGGTGTCACCCATCCTAAATCATCCTACCCCCCTTTTATTTGGACCCTCGCGGCGGTGGCCAATCAGGAACGGCACACATCCCGTCACAAGGGTCAAACGTGGCCTCAGACATTGTCACTGAAAATTCACACCCCTTCGCTTACGAAGCGGAGAGTTACCGCAAATTCATTCTTCCTGTGTGATGAATTATAAATGGAATAAACGATCATGAATTTGAAGTTATGGTTCTCTCGGAAAAAAAAGGTTTGAGTGAGCAGATATTTTACGATTCGGGTTTGTTAGTCCGGTCAGACTTGGTGCTTGAGTAAAAAGACATTTCGTCCCTTCTGAGATACATAGATAATTTTCCGAGCTCTTTACTTGATAGGATCAAGGCTATTCCAAACGCATGACGCCATTGTAAGTTTACGACTTCTGTTCTCTTTCAAAGGTGTATTTTCAGCGTGAGATGAAAAGATGCTGTCTGAAGACAGGCCGTGAGAGAGAAAGTGTACAAGACGACTGGATGCGTGTCCGTGAATAAACTCACAGTGACGGCTGGCACTTTCTGGAAGACCTTTGACAATTCTCGCCAAGGTATTTCCTTGGGATACAGAAACCTCAGACATGGCTATCGCCTTCGACTGGGTTCAATAACAAACAAGATAATGATTGTGTTGATTGATCGTCATACAAACATAGAATCGATTTTTTAACCAATTTCAAGAGTCGGAGCGTAGCACATATGCAACCACACTCATTGGAAGAGGCGGGGTAAGGAGGGGCAGCCTAGAAGTAAAAAAATAAAAATAATGGTGGCCTAAACATGCACGTCTGGCGCCTTTTTACTGCAGCAAGCATTAATTTTGCTCTACACCTTAAAAAAAAAAAAGAAAAAAGAAAAAAAAGAAGAAAATCCACGTGAGCACATCTGGTGGGAGATTACATCCAGCCCACCCCCGTCCAGCAGCTGCCAAAAAGCACAACTGGAAACAGATTTCGGGAGGAGCGGGAGGAGAAAGTCCCTTGAGTCACTCCCCCCATGCACTCCCATCTTCGATTCCTTCTTCCTCCTCGCCTGTCTGTCCCCTTGTGTGCATGTGTGGCGTTATGTATGTGGGTAGAGTAGTCCAGCACGAACAGTGTGTGTGTGTGTGTGTGTGTGTGTGTGTGTGTGTGTGTGTGTGTGTGTGTGTGTGTGTGTCTGTGTGTGTGTGTGTGTGTGTGTGTGTGTGGTGTGTCCGTACGTGCGTGCGTGTGTGTCAGAGACAGGGAGACAAAGACACATATGAAATAAACTGACAGAGACAGAGAGGTGTGGAGGAAGGTGTCTTGAGCTAAAATGGCGGTTGCCCACTTATTTAAGACTCTTCCCTCACGCCGTGTGATTCCATCAACTGGCAGAACGTCTATGGATGTATACAGTTATCCCTGTAAACCTGTTCACAGTCCAGGTTGCAGATTCTGGCGCAATGAGGACAAAAAAACAACTGAGTGAGTTGGGGGGGAGGGGGGGGGGGGGGGGGGGCGGCAGAGAGGTATGACAGAGAATCGAAAGAGAAGGGGAAGGGAAAGGAAGGAGATCATGGGTAAAGGACATCCTTCAGAAGACACACTGGAAAGGACCAAACAGACAAGACAGGCACCAAAGCAGGAACGAACCCGACAGAGAAAGTCCTTAATAAAAACCAGTTTGAAAGGAACTTTCAGAAACAAGAAAGAAGTGGCCGTATGGAAAGAAGGACAAGAACAAGAAGAAGACCCAAATACAGTCCCCATGGAACTGAGAAGAAAAGAAAAAGAAAAAAAAAAGGGGGGGTCCAGGACGCCCATTGTTCTGTCCTGCGCACATCACACAATTAAACGGTTCGGTGTGTTTGGAGTCATTATGCAAAGCTCCACATGTTTCGCCCCGGTACAGGTTGCAGCGGCACGCTCAGAGCTCTTGATCTGCATGCAGGCAGGCAGTGGAAAGAATACAAGAAGTGAGCTGACAAGCGAGTATTGGTGAATCACCGCATTCGGATGATTTCTTCTTCTTTTCTCTCTCTCTCTGTGTCTCTGTCTCCGTCTCTGCCTCCGTCTCTCACGAAATGTGGTATACTCAGTACGACAGGAAATGTGTGTGTGTGTGTGTGTGTGTGTGTGTGTGTGTGTGTGTGTGTGTGTGTGTGTGCGTGCGTGCGTGTGCGTGTGTGTGTGTGTGTGTTTGAGAGAGGGTAAAAGAGATAGGGGAAGTGAGCGATTGACTGACACACAGAGAGAATGAATATCACGAATTAAGAGACACCCTTTAAGAGACAACTGGAAGGCGTACCAGATGATAGGAGACTGAGAGAAATACACAGAGTGAGAATAGAGGAGGGGGATGCAGGGAAAGAAGTGTGGAAAAAAACAAAAACAAAACACACACACACAAAACAACAACAACAACAACAAAAAAACAACAACCGCCATGTGGAAGACCAGCTGAAAGATATAGGCGAGTCAGGAAAAAACAAAGAAGAGTCAGAAAAAACAAAAACACAAAGTAGTACAGGAAAAACAAAACACAAAGTAGTACAAAAACAACCAACACCGGAGAGAGAGAGTTAGAGAGAGAGAGAGAGAGGGGGGGGGGGGTGGGCGGGAGGGCGTTCGTGTATGAGTGTGATGGCAAGGGAGGCATCAGCCCATGGAAGTAATTAGCTTTCAAAACCATTCTGGAAGGAACTTTCATACAGAGAGAGAGAGAGAGAGAGAGAGAGAGAGAGAGAGAGAGAGAGAGAGAGAGAGAGAGAGAGAGAGAGAGAGAGAGAGAGAGGAGGGGCGGGGTGGGGTGCAGGAGAGTGATGGCATGGGAAGAATTAGCCCTACACGATCCAATGGAACTAACAGATCGACGGCATTGGGACAATAAGCCCGCGACGACCCAATGGAACCAAATAAGCGCTGTCTTGGGACGAGGGAGCGGGACAACATTTTATTGTTGTTGTTGTTGTTGTTGTTGTTGTTTTCCTGTCTTTTCATATCACACAATGTCACGGTTCTGTTCAGAGTGCAGGGGGTCTTCAGCAAAGCTCCACGTGTTTCAGCCACTGCTACACAGGTCGCAGCGGATTGCTCAGAGCTCTGGGTCTGCAGGCAGGTAGAACTGCTAGCGGTGGAAAGAGTACCAACAGTGGGCTGATGTTTATTGTCAGTGAATATAACAATAATAATGATAAAAATATGCGATTGTATCTTTTTTCTATGTATGTATGTATGTATGTATGCACGCATGCATCTATCTATCCGTATCTTTACAATATTACATACATTTTCTGTCTGTCTGTCTGTCTATCTATCAATCTATCTATCTACCTACCTATATATCTTGTTTTTCTATTACATATATTTTCTATCTATCTATCTATCTGTCTGTCTGTCTGTCTGAAACACTGCATAATTTAAAGCGAGTGACCCTTTTGGGTGCGAATCTTGATGAGATCTGGTTCAAACCAGCCGATAGAGAGTGATAACTCACCATGCCACGATCGATCACGACACGTACACTCTGTGGTCACAGAGCAGATCCGACACGCAGATAAAAAATTTGTACATGCGTGGCTCTTTTTTTTTTTTTTTCTTTCCTTGTTATCATCCAACACAGAGCAACACAAACAACACCTACCCAAACAACACAAACAACACCTACCCAAACAAACACACATACACGCGCACGTATCACAAACATAACTTGTTCAGCAGATATCATTTCCACACACCCATAAATAGCTAGAAAAAAAAATATATATTAAAAGAAGAAAAGAAAAAAGGGTATTGCTCATTTCACTGGGAAAAAAAGGAGAAAAAAAAACAACAACAACCCCCCCCCCCCCAAAAAAAAAACCCACCAATCTGAATATACTTTGTTGTAATTCTAGAGGTTTCTGCAAAGGCACGCCACTTCTTATATTTGCCTCCTCCTCCTCCACCCACTCTCGTGGGATGGTGGTTATTTTCGTCAGTCCGCTCCCCCTCTCTCTGTCTCCCTTCCTCCCTCTTTTGTCCCCCCCCCCCACCTCCTTCTCTCTCTCTCTCACACACACACACGCACACACAAGCCGGTTATTTCGACATAAACCCCCCAAAAAAACATCACAACCGGCGCATTGAGTGTGTGTGTGTATGTGGAGGGGATGGAGGTGGAGCAGAGGAAGGGTGGGGGGTATGTGTGTTTTTTGAGGGGTGGGAGGTGGGGGGATAGGAGTGAAAGCCGCCAGCAATTAGCCGCAGGGGAACAAGCCCGGGCAGAACAATGGGGCCCTAATCGGGCCGTGGCTAATGCCGAGCGCTTCAGACACCTGTCGCCTTGTTGTTGTGTCAGTCGCCGTCGTGCCCGGGGTCCTAATGACCAACGCGGACACGGCTGTGTGGGCCCATACATTCGTTTTAAGGAAAAAAACGCGGCGAACAAAAATAGAAGAGAAAAAATAAAGAAGGAAAAAAAAAAAACCCAGAAGAAGAAGCTGGGATACTGGGGATATTGGAGGTGGATGTGGTTGGTGGCAGAAAGGAAAGTCACGAAGTAGTACTGGGGGGTTGGGTGGAAAAGAGGGGGGTTAAGGGAGAGTTTTTCTGAGGTGGCACGATACTGGTGAGAGGGGACGTGTACAATCCAGAACGTGCCCCGTGCGCCCACGCGCGCGCACACACACACACACACACACAGAAGAAGACAGAGAACCCGCATGCGTACATGCACATAAAGAAGAATGAGCGAGAGCGACAGAGAGAGAGAGAGAGAGAGAGAGAGAGAGAGAGACGTTTTTGAGCAGTTGTACAACTTCAGTGGGTACGATCAAATACCTGTCCATGTCAATGGAAACTCAGTTCTGAACAGGGTGGAGTTCAAAATAAAAATCAATCAAAATGGTTAACAAAACCTTTCGTTCAGCTTTTAAAGACAAGCGCACAGTCATGCATTCATGTCGGTTAATTAATTAATCCATTAGTTTATTCGTTCGTTCATTACTGTCTAAACCAGTCGTTCATCATGTGTATGTCTTTCCAAACGACAAGCCGAATTTAAAACGGCACCGAAAGAGCAGTTTCTATTAACACTATCATATTATCCGCAAGAAACCTTTATACCCGTAAAAAGTAAAACCAACGACAGCAGCAAACACTGTTATCTAGGCATGATACAGCTGTCTTGGCTCCACAAAACCAACACACGCCAAAAACGGCGACACCCTTAAAGAGCAACAGCATGCATCAAGTGAACGATCCACGCAGTGCTGTCTCAGAGCCTGGTACGACGATAACGTGTACAAAGAAGTCCTCACAACGCTCGGCTTTGTTTCGTCATCATTACTGCTGCCTGGGGAAGAAGAAGAAGAAGAAGAAGAAGAAGAAGAAGAAGAGAGAGAGAGAGAGAGAGAGAGAGAGAGAGAGAGAGAGAGAGAGAGAGAGAGAGAGAGAAATCAATTCCGCCCTGATGCCTACAAAGACAGTCTGCATGACTAGAAGTGAAGTAGGTCGGGCGGGCATCGACCCGACAGATCAATTAAGTTGCCACCCACTGTCATGAGCATCATCATCATCATGCAGTCAAGACAGCCGAGCTGTTTTCAGTGTCCTCAGCTGCCAAGCAAGCCAGCTTGTTCAAGCACGCGACAACAAAATACATCGAAGACAAAGACGAACTGAACGTGTCGTAGTTGTGTTGTTGTTGTTGTTGTTTTTTCCTCTCCCTTTTCCCCATGATCTTGTCTTTTAGTCTGGAGGCTACTATTCTGCTATTAGGCGTTCGTTTGGCCTAAATTATAACGATCTGAATCATGGTGGACTTTGCCTCAAAAATATCACCCCCCCCTCTCTCTCTCTCTCTCTCTTTTGCCCTTTCTGAGAAAGTTTCATTCGTATTATTTCGTTCGAAATATATAATGTCGATCAAGTACTGTTACTAATGGAGAGTGTCAGGTGCAGCTGGATTTTGACTGAGATATGCTAATATTTTTTTTACCCTTGGCTGCCCAGCCAAAATGACATGGGGGTATGCTAATGAGCGATTGTGAAATAAGTACTTATGAAATGTAATGTATTCTGATCGGCGATACAAGAGCGACAGAGAGACTGTGCTTATTTTTCAACATTCACAGTCGTGTGTATCCAGATGCCCAATGAAGAAAATCATTCATAAAACAACATCAGCAGCGCTGAATCACAAAGATACACAACAACATTAAGTGATTAACTCTCACTCCTATATATATCTAGAGCACTCAAAAGCCAATCATAGAACAAGCATAGCAACTTTCGTTCCAAACCAGAGGCCTTTGCATACAGGACAAAGAGCGAAGGTCACTGTACTAAGTTATCGTTTATCACGGTGTACTACTTTATCGTTTAACGACTGAAAAGGTTTGGATTCCCTTCAGACATCTAAAGATAACCTACATGATGAAGAACACAAGCTACAGCTATCGGTAAGTGGTCCTCACTGAGATGGGTCAATGTACACACGTGTTCGAACCTCAGGTCCAAGTTCATGACATTCTCTCTCTCTCTCTCTTCAAGGCTAGGTGAACTGAAGTACGAGGACACAGTTCATTTTGTTTTCTTTTTTCTTTTTCTTCCATTTTTTTTTCTCTCTGGACCTTAGTGATGATAGTCTTGACATCATGGCGTGAACAGGCGAACTAGAGACGACAGGGCGGCGGACGCAGCTGTCATTGCCAAAGGCCGCTCTTGGAAGATGTCATGTACACCATCGGTCTGTATTCACTGGACTGGAGTGGGAGTGATCGAAAAGTGGGCTTGGGGTCATGGTGACGTCTGGATCTGGGTCAGTCGCTTGGAAAGCAGCTGTTTTCCCTCCCCCCATAAACGATGACTTCTGTGTCAAACGTAGCTGTGGGGTGCAAAGAGGGCTGGCGGAAGAAAACAGCTGAGAGGCTGCGAGGGTGGGTGGGTGGGTGGGTGAGTGGGTTTCGACGGAAAACATATGCCTCAACGGTGACAGGTCTCAAACCCATTCTTCCTATACAAGATTACAGAAAATAACACGTCACTGGCGAATGCACACACGCACACACATTTTGATATGAAAAGTAGGGGTGGACAACATCCCCCCCGCCCCCCCACACACACCCTCCTTCTACATAGTTTGTTTTAATTCAATTCACTTACTTCAGTACAAGTTTCCACGCGCTGGCATAATTATGTGTGTGTAGGTGGGTGCGTGGGGGGGCGGGGTGTGTGTGTGTGGGGGAGTGTAATGAGCAGGAGCTGATGAGCAGGTATGATCACGCGCATCTGAGCGTATGCACCTCCCTCAGAGAGTGGAACACGCAGAGCGGACATAATAATACCTGGCGGTCATTAATCATGTACACGAATGACACGGACCCAATATTACACAGGTCCAGAAGCCTCTTTATGCGTTGGATTAGTCTGGGCAGAGACACTGGCACGCAACACCAACATTACAGCCAAGGTCACCAAGTAAAAACCAACACTGTAACGGGGCTGACCCAACTTTACATGGAATCACAGACGTGTCATTGTCCGGGAGCTGGACGCTGTGCGCGTGGCATCTGGTGGACCAGAACGGACTTGCTCATTTATCTATTTTGCTTATTTACTTATTCATTTATGCTTCTGATGGCTCGGAACATGCGGCGCGTGGTGCTCATGAATCTGCCAAGCGCCTTCCTACTTCTAAGAGAATACTCAAACCAGAATAACGACGAAGCCTTGAACTGTCTTGCGGTACGTGTACAAACTTCAAATTCCAAGCCTTGTTTACAGAGGACAGCAGAGGAACCAAGAGGAGAAAGGTGGCGGGCAGACTAAACCCATTAAACGGGAATGGAACCCCGGCAACAAAGACCTGAAAACTCACAGACTTCGTGCTTGGAATCGGTTGTAAGTCATTGCGCTATTCAAAGACTCGTGTGTGCTATCTCTCCTTCTTCGATACCGTGCTGACTCTCTGGCATGAGGGAGGAGAGAGAAGAAGTGGGGCGAAAGAGAAAACAGGGATGTGGGTGGGGTGGAGAGTAAGCGTGGAACTACAGTCTGTCAAGTCTATCCCAGCAACGCCTCGAACTCTCTCAAAAATCCGAAGCGCGTGGCAATGGTACGCTTCTCGTCATTCTGATCCGTTTCCTATCGATACCTATCAACAGACCCCTGTGAATACTCATTCATCAACATGCAGATATAAGTTTATTACTTACCTTTCCACTGGTTTTGCAAATATGACCGTGATTTCACTTACATGATTTCTGTGTACATTGCATTTACCTGCTGCAATTCTGCGTGTGTCGTGCACACACACACACACACACACACTAAAACTTGTGGTTCCTTAAGTGTATCATGGACAGATATTTATGTGGTAGGGGGAAAACATTAACACAACAGAAACGAATAAATGACTGTTCATTATAATACATCTATAATTCGGTTTTCTTTGGATGTTCAGACAACTTGTTTGTTTTTTTGTCGCTATATTTGGGAGAATTGCGTTTTCTTGATTGTTTGTGCGGTTGTTTATTTTGCTGCTTGTGTGTGTGTGTGTGTGTGTGTGTGTGTGTGTGTGTGTGTGTTTTGCCACAATCTTACCACTGAAGTTCAGTTTTAAGTTTTAACCACCTGCAGGAGATATCAAGTTGGGCTGAGGTCTTGGTCGGTTTTCACAATCATCTTTATAGAACTTTAAAAAAAAAAAAAATCCCGGTCCTTCCCGTACCCCCACGCCACCCACCCTCCCACCTCCCTCTCCCCTTCCTTCCAAAACCAACACGGACAACTCGTAGTAGCTGCTGATAAGCTGATCGTGATTGATCACACGCATGGAGATACGGCACAATCTGTCTCCAGAAAAAAAACACACCCTCCCTCCCCCAAAATTTAACAATCGATTCCACCACGGACCACGTCGTTTCAAATATCTAATATTAAAGGCCGGGACATCCGGTGGTCAGTCCACGCGGAGGGAGCCTTGCCCCAACCCACGCAGTTTCTTGCAGGACTGCCAACCTTCTGACGGTATATGTATTCATGACTCCCCAGTGTGTGTGTGTGTGTGTGTGTGTGTGTGTGTGTGTGTGTGTGTGTGTGTGTGCGTGCGTGCGTGCGTGCGTGCGTGTGCGTGTGTGTGTGTGTGTGTGTGTGTGTGTGTGTGTGAACAGGATATAACATATACGTTACGTTTAAACAGAATAATTCTATTTTCCATGAAACCTTCAGGTTTATAAGACAGGCGGTACTGTACGCCGAATCAGGGCATGACTTGAAAATCACTGCTCCGAACGTTTACCCCTCCCTGGAAAACAGAGAACTGGATCATTCCTTATTTAATTAAACAAGCATTCAGGCTCCTTAGCAGCAGCGCGTGCCGTGGAAGTGCATAATCCGATTACACACACACACACACACACGCACACACACACACACACACACACACACACATACATACATACATACATACATACATGCACATAACATGTACGACGCCGATGGGCAGGCAGATTGGGAAGCTAACAGTACATGCCGTGGGCAGTCAGCACAGTCACCCGATCCGCTTTGTGTTTCACCGTTTCGGTCAATCCAGAAAGACCACAGTATTACCATGGGATGAGAAGCAGAACGCATGGCACTGACTCTTTCCGTAAGTTTCTCCAAAGTCCGCGGGCACGTGCCGGACCGGCACGTGGTGCACGTTGTGCCAGTGGCCGAAATCCCCCTCGTACGTGCGCCGCGGGCGGTTCACGTGCGCCCGGCTGTGGCCAGCCCATTGACCTGTCTGGTCATCTTGGAGGGCCAGCCCTTCTCTCTCTCTCTCTCTCTAGTTCAACGAGCAATTTAACAAGCACTAACCACCATAAAACTAACTCACGGTTCCGCCTCTACTCAATGATTCCAGCTCTTTGTTTTTTGGACCAGCTTTGTGTCAGAACCCCACACCCACCCCCTCCTATACCGGCTCCCCCTCTCCATACCCCCCCTGTACTTCCCCCTCTTTCTCTCTTCCCCTCCAGTGGTCGTGGACATGCAATGCGTGTGTTCATTGTTCTGGACATCTGTGACATCACGGAGCTGGAATCTCTCCGTCAATCAGTCTTAAAATCAAACAGCGGTTATAATGCTTACAATCCGGTTGGGAAAAGTCCGGCACCACACCCTTATCTTATTTTCTGGTAATCTTTGTACACCACCCTCAATACACGCACACGCGCGTGTGCGTGTGTGTGTGTGTTAGAAACACCTGTTCTCTCTCTCTGTGAGAGTGGAGTGGGGGTGGACAGTAATGGATGCAAGCGGTGGGTGGAGGGGGGAGCATGGGTGCGCGCATGCGTCTTCTCCTCATTCTTAGATGTTTGTTCTGTTTTGTTTACTGATTCTTTCGTATATTCCACCAACTTTTTTATTTGAGTTTTCTGTCACTTCATTCGACAACAAATTGGAAGCGTCCTGCTCTGCAATGCTTTCATTTTTTGTCACGCCCTCCTCTCTTTCTCTCGCTTGTACGCATGCATGCACACACTTTCACACACACACACACACACACACACACACACACACACACACACAGAGCACAGAAACGTTAAAAATACAAGCTTGGAACACCGCTTTCAGCTGAAGGTTCGGAGGTACTTTAACTGAATCAGTGGAACTCCCCCGTCGCCTTCCCCCACTGTTAATACAGGACCATCGGAACCGATAGTTACCTGAAGATAGTCCATCTTCCTACCCTCCCCTCCTTACCTCCCAAGGTATCTCCATCTTACCCCCTCCCCTCCTCCACCACCTGCACCTTCCCTCCCCCACCCATATCTCCGAAAGCTGCAGGTAACCTTGGTAACGTCCAAGAACAGCAGGGAAGAGAGGTGAAGGATGGGAAATTTCGGCGGCTTCAAGCACCTGGCAACGCTTTAGGGAAAAAATAACAAAACAAAATAAAATGCAAAACAAAAACAAACCAAAACAAAAACAAAAACAAAAAAAGAACACAAAAACCCCAACAACAACAATAACAACAACAACAAGAAACAAACAAAAACCAACCAACCAACCAACCAACCAACAAACAAACAAAAAAACCCAACAACAAACAAACAAAAAACAAAAACAAACCAACAACAAACAAACAAACAAACAAAAAAACCCAACCCAACCGAAAAGGCGTCTGGCTGATTGGTTGGTTGGTGGTGAGCAAGGCGATGGCCGTTCACTGGGCAACCAGCAAGAAAGATCCATCCGTCTGCATGCTGTCAGCATGACCGTGCTGGAGTGTTTCCATGTCTTGTATGGGAAAGTGTCGGCTGTATAATAAGATGCTGAAATCATTGCTTGTAGATCTGCGTACTGATGGAAAACGGCCAGTGCAAAAACTACACACGCGCTGTTTTTTTGTTTTTGTTTTTAAAAAAAAAAAAAAAAAAAAGAAAGATAACGCAGTTGATGGTCAAAATCTGTATTTTTCTTTTTAGTTTTTTTTTCAAATTTGAGAGGAACGGAGATCGACGGTGATGGAAATAAAGGAGGTAACAAAGCAGGGCTTTGTCAGCCGAGGAGTGATGGTCGAATACAAGACTTTTGTTCATTCAGCCACAGACACTAATTATCTAGTGTCTATGATTCGACAAAGCTCCATAGTCAACAGCAGACGCCGTGAACGCCCACGTCAATGATGAACAGATCCTACGAGTAACAGATCCCAGCCAGTGAAAGCGGACTTCTTTCCACGTCAATACACTTCCGGTTTCCTAAAGTGGACCACGGTGACATTATTTCGAGGTGAACGGTCAATGTGGTGGATCACGATGTCCCGTAACATGGCCGCAAGGACCTCCCGGCCACTAAGGATCTACCCACGATCGACGTGTGTGTGTGTGTGTGTGTGTGTGTGTGTGTGTGTACGACATGCGATCTATCCACCCCATCTCACAGGCTCTCGGGTCGATCAGCCATGGGACGGATGGCCTCAGTCTGCAGACGTCTGGACATGACTGCGGGTACTAGGTCTATCGATCGTGAAGCATGCGTGTGCGGATCAGTGACGTGGTCGGTCTGTCAACCGCGAGCTCTGGGGACCCATGAGACAATGCTGACTCCTGTTCTATCATAATCAAACTGACCCCCAACCCGACTGTGAGTTTCATGCGCAAAACAATGCTGATCCCTTTGAGAGAGAGAGAGAGACAGAGAGGGGGGGGGGAGGGAAGAGGGGGGGTAGGGTAATCAAAATACTAATGATACTAATAAAAGCAGAAGAGAGAGTGAGAGAGAGAAAAAAGGGTAATCAAAATACTAATATTTCCAATAAAAGCAGGACTAAAACTGTGAAAAAGATAAGGGTAAAAACTGTCCATCATTTCCTTTCCTTCTCTTTCTCGTTGTCTCTCGAAGTCGGGCCAGCAGAGAGACTGACAGCCTGTCTATCCCCAACCTCAGGGAAACTCTGCACGCTGACCCTGCATGTGGACCGCCACAGAGCCTGGCTTTGCGCACTGGGGGAGTCAACTACAAACGACGGCAATAATCTACCAGTAAGGACTTTGACGCACCTGAAAAAGATGCGACAGTGGTCGGGTCCCGTGTCAGTACAATAGCGGGCAAACGGTTCAAAACTGATCGAGCCATCATGACCTTAGAATCGCAAAGACCAAATACTGAAACCTAACCTTTTCACCTGGTTCAAGCTACTGCTATTGCATGTGTGTGTGTGTGTGTGTGTGTGTGTGTGTGTGTGTGTGTGTGTGTGTGCGTGCGTGAGTGTGCGCGCGAGAACGGTATGTGTGCGTGTTCATGTGCGCGCGTGCGTGTAAATGTTCCCCAATCATGGCACGTGGTTTCGGAAACTGACATTTGTGAACACTGCCGCAGACTACAAGTCCTTTCTTTCCATGTTTCATCCCTTGAGTCCCATGTTCCCCGATTATCAAGGAGAGAGTGGGGACGCTGAAGAAGATGAAGAATCAAGGGGAGATAAATCATTATATCAACATGTACCATATGCGAAGAGCGTGAGTGACTTGGTTGGCGAGCACACGCACACACACACACACACGACAACGAGAAAACACACTGGACCTGGTCTCGGGCTGAAACACACACACACACACACACACACACACACACACAAACAACTCGACAACGAGAAAATACATCGGACCTTGTCTCAGGCTGAAACACACACACACACACACACACACACCGCTCGCCCCCCACACCCCCTCCAACACACACACAGAGGAACAAACGAATCGATGTGACGACAGACTGGCATGTCAATCACCTGGCCCGTGTCGGACAGAATACCGCCGGTTTCCCAGCAGCGAGGTAAGTGGCGATAGGAGAGGGGGGGGGCCTGCCAGGCAACGCCGCCACCACAAAGTGGTCTCTGTTGCCCTGCACACTGTCACACCCTGGTACAGATTGTCGCCCCCGGTACAGATTGTCACTCTAGGTGCAGAACGTCACCCTGGTAAAGAATGTCATCCCCGGTACAGACTGTCACAGTCCAAAATGTTACCCTGGTAAAGAATGTCACCCCCGGTAAAGACTGTCACCCTCGGTGCAGAATGTCACCCTGGTAAAGAATGTCACCCCCGGTACAGAATGTCACCCCCGGAACAGACTGTCACCCTCGGTGCAGACTGTCACCCTAGATACAGACTGTCATCCCAGCCGGGCACAGTGTCATCTCAACCCGGTACTAATGTCATCCACCTTGATATAGAATGTCATCCTGGTATCCTGGTAATGAATGTCATCACGGTACAGATTGTCGCTTCAAAATAGACTGTCACCCTGGTACCGATTGTCACTCGGTACAGACTGTTCCCCTGGTGCAGAATGTCATCCACCCAGGCATAAACTGTCATCCGGTAGCGATCGTCACCCTGGTACAGAATGTCATCCACCCTGGAAAAGACTGTCACCCACCCTGGTATAGAGTGTCACCCAACCTGGTACATAATGTCACCCTGGTACAGAATGTCATCTGGATACAGACTGTCACCCTGGTACAGAATGTCACCCACCCTCATATAGAATATCACCCTGGAACAGATTGTCATCCCGGTACAGAATGTCGCCCAACCTTGAATAGAATGTCACCCCGGTACGGGCCTGTCACCCTGGTACACTCACCCTGTACAAAATGTCATCCCAGTAAAGAACGTTACCCTATTGTATACAAACTGTCATCCCGGTATTGAGTGTGACTTCAGTACAGACTGCCATCCCAGTACAAACAGTCACCTTGGATTAGAATGTGAGTTTGGTACAGAATGCCTCCCAAGGAAAGAATGTCACCCCCGGTACCTGGGTCAAATCACATAACCATGACGAATGTTGAGCAATGTGTCGCTATGTGATTGTATGGTTCTGGGTCGGGTCTGACTGTGTCAATTTTCTTGTGATGTAGATGTACATAGTGAATTAGGGAGATAGCCTAACGGTAACCACAATACCTCCACAAAATCTAACTGCCTATGACGGCCCGAGTTTCAATGGACAGTAGTGATGTGTTGTGACGGCGGTGCTCGTGAAAAACATTAATTAACTAAGCCTAGTCATCATTTAGGTATATCTCTCACCTTTCCTACTCCAACCTTGTACATCTATATGACGTATCAGGTCACAACGGCGACAATTTTTTCTTCCGCAGTGAACATGACCCATCGTCACAGCATGTAACACAAGGTGACTGACAGTCATGTATCGTGGCAGAATTTCCGCACCGCAACAACCTCCAACCCCCCAAAATCTCCGTCTCCTCCCCCTCTCATAGCTCCACCCCACACCCCACTCCTCCTACTCCCCCCGCCCCCCTTCCAGTAGTAGAACGACAGCTGCTGGCGATTATCACGTACGTCGACGGCAACTAGCACTGATCCCGTGACACGGCCAGCGCACAATACCTGTGTTCGCCCAGAACGTGTGACACAGCCCCAAGGGTTTCCCAGCTGGGAAACGTGGGAATGTGTGCGTCCCGTACCTCCCTGAACCGAACTTTTCCAAATTTAGTTTTATTAACCCATTCCTCTGTTTCTCTCATTCTGTCCCCCTGAAATCCGCTGCACGGTAAACGTTGCGAAGTGGACGCCCACGTAAACATTCATTTTTTTGTTTTTTGTTGTTGTTTTTTTTGCTAACTAACGGTCTCTGGGATGAAACGGATTGGTGATAGTCCAACTCCGTATGTGTGTGTGTGTGTGTGTGTGTGTGTTTGCGTGCGTAGTCCTGTTAAAATATGTGACGGGCAACACCCTTCCGTGGATTCCTTCATCAGTTGATTTTAGTTGTTCAGTCCCCAGCAGCACCCCCCCCCCCTCCTACCCCGCCTCTGCATTTCATTCCCCGGGTGAGCACACCACGCTGCCTTAATTAAAAAAAAACAAACCCACAAAACATTTCACCATGTGATTCGATCTTGCCTGGACTACGCAGCTCATCATTTGGCTGCATCACGTGCACTGTGCAAACAAAGACAACACACTGCAGACAAGGTCAAGTGCAACAGGTGTTGCCAGGTATTGTGATGCAAGGAACACACTGTTAACGCAGGCATCATCCAGTGACTGCCAGTGCAATCAGGATAATATGCTGTCATGAACAGCTGATCTGTATCCATCGGTCCTTTCATTCCACTTTCCAGTGACCCAGGGCACATGCACACACACACACACACGCACTCACACACAGTTACAATACAGATATATATGGCAAGACAACAGAGCATACACAGCTCTCTCTCTCTTGACTCACAATATATCACACATTCCTGAAGTCTCTCAAATGCAAAGTAGAAGACGTAAGTCTGCCGTAAAACCTCTCACGGTTTATTTCCATTCAAATTCATGACATGAACAATGGTTAAAGCTTGATACTGAAGACAGTGCTGAATCCACCAGAATGCCATCCATACAACTTTCATAATCATCCTTCAGTTTCACTCTCTCTCTCTTGCACACACACCTTATATACAATGTACGCCATGAACACAAAATATACTACAGGTCAAGAATATCACAAAACAAATTATAATTTATATACATTATGGTTACTACAGCTTCTGTTAATTTTAAAACTGGCACCAACAGACACTTCATGTTTCCATCTGACAGGCTAAGGACAGCCCCTAAGGTGAGGTTATGACAGTCAGTAAATGACATTTCCATTTCCACCATGTGTTAACACTGCATGAAATTTGTGTTAAAGTGTTTCATAATACTGTAGTACTAGATGTGTCTACTTTCCAGTGACATAAATAAGTCCATACCCCCTCAAAACGAGGTTTGGCCCCAATTGGTGAAAACAGGTCAAGTATGGAACTGATTCAAAAAACATGAAAAATTAATTAAAAAAAGTAAAGAAAAAAAAATCACAGATGCACTGAATAGAACAGTGAAAAAGAAATGTAACTTGAAACATTATAATTAATTAAAAAACAAAAAGAAGTTCCATATGAAAAGAAATCAATTGAATGTTATGTATACATAATTACCAACTATTCATTTATAAACCCATACCAACCGAAACACACACACACAAACAGTTGTACACAATACCAGTGAGCAAAAGATGGTGTATAACCACAACAGCAAAAAACAAAACAAACAAAACCATAATGGACACTGTAGAATATACATACATGTATATATATATAAGTTAACTTCCCAGGCCATGAAAAAAGGGGAAAGACAGAAGCAGACGCAATCATTACAATGAACCATAATACGATGGTTTTCAGACGTGTGAAAGAACACATATAATTCTTATCCCACGCTGGTGCTGTTGGATATTCTGCATTACAATTTACGTAAAAGCAACAGACACAACTGTTGTAGAGAACATGATATGTATGCCAAAGAACAAAACTGGCAGTTACTGACTCAAACACAGAAGTACACACACACACACACACATATATATATATGTGTGTGTGTGTGTGTGTGTGTGTGTGTGTGCATGCATTCAATAAAAATCTGTTTGCACATGCATGGCCTGAATCAATGCAGCACTGGTTTAAAAAAAAAAGTTTTTAGTAATAAAGTATGTGGCATAGATAATGTTCTTTTAACCACCTTTTATCATTTGATGCATCTTGTACACATGTTCAAGTGTATTTCAAGGACTATTTTTGTTTACCATAGTCTATGTCAATTCAGCATGTTGATGATTTGATTACTAAATCAAAAAAAATTATGGTGCTTAGACACAAGTTTGAGCCTCACTGACCACTCTCGTCATACCTTTGCTTGTTGCAAGTGTAAACTTTTCATATAATTCAAGCAATTTCACACGTGTCAGATTCCTGCAGGCAATTGCCTCCTGGGACAAGGAGTCAGAAAAATATTTAAAAAATTCTGGTGGTTTGCATGCAAAACCATTTTTTATGCCAGAACCAGTGCAGTCAGTTCCACAGCAGACTGATGATTGTCTGGACTATTTAGGAACAGTTGATGTAAACATGTACATGTATATACTTAAGGAACACAGTCATTACTGACTCCAAAAACGTTGTTGTTCCTGAACTGAGTTCCTGAATTGAGTGCATAACGGTCAACTGATAGGGGCTGGCCCTGGGCCAAGTTCATCAATATCTAACAGTCGATTGATAGGAGGATAGGTGGCCCCAGCCTTAGTTTATCAATGTCTCACAAAGTCAAAGTGTCTAACCATTGGTAAATCATTCTCTCTTAAGCAGTTCTTGTACTTCCACTTCAAACTATAGTATCAACTACTTTAGACTTCATATTTCTGAAAATGATTTTAAGAAGTTTGCTGAGCCACTATTTTGTTACCCCATATTTTCTAAAACAAAATATTTAGAAGTGCTTCATTTTACTTGCCGAATTTGCTGACATGGACGCACATTGCTTGGATTGCAAAAGAAAGAGACAGAGAGGCAAACAAAATGAGACCTCTGACTAAAGGCAGTCAAGGCAGACAGGCAAAGAGAGACAGAGACATCAAACTGGCATCTATTGATTGTCTTGTCCATTTCTGTGGATACAAATTTAAGCAGACTGACATTCAAAATCAAACTTTGTGCAAACATATATAAAACTTAAATTTTTGTTTTTTTGTTGATGATAATGATTTCACATGCAGATTCCCTTTTAATAACAGTAATCTGCACATGTATGTAAACATTATCTTTCTCATCTTTTGGTTCCAAGATGTTGTATCATACCCCTGTCCCACCCAACAACTTTGCAAAAATAGACTGTTCTCCCTCAAGTTTTCAAGTAATGGGAATTTTTTTGCTACCAACAGTCTATTAAAAAAAAAAAAAATGAAAGAAGAAAAAGTAGTGGCGTACATAGCAGAGACAGAGACAGGTCAGAGCAGACTAAGTCATTGACAGACAGAATGCAGAGAGGAAGGCAAGAAAAAAAAAGAAAGAAAGAAAAAAAAGAGATAATGTACATGTACATATACTTGGTTTGCAAACTGTGCGGGCCAAATGTTTGTGTTATAAACATTGAGTGGACCAAGGGGAGTAGGAGTTGTGCATGAAAATGATCCATTCTTGGAAGAAATCATACTAGAGCAAAATAAACCCTCAAGCAACAATAATAATAATCATATTAATTACTATTAAGCATATGTCAAGAAAGACAATATAATACACATATTTTACACTAGTTACAAAACATGATTTCCACTGTAATGAAAAAAAAGGTCTATTAGTATTACAATATATATTATTACATATTGTGGTTCTTACTTTTAGTTTAACATTTGAAGAACATATATTGATCAGTCAAAACATTAAAAGAAAATGGAAACAGGTGCACCATATCACACAAAAGCACTTAAGCATGAATATTTTCCATAGTGCTACCAGTTACAAATTCATGGAAAAGTCACTGATTAATTAAAACTAAAACTAGTTATTTCATGTGAAAGCTTACCATAAGAAATTTCCCATTCTTCCTTTTTTCTAACTGGTAAAAAATCAACGAATAATGGCACATTCATACATGTTGTAAACAATTTCAACGCATCATTTTGTGTAAAACATTCAAAATCAGTTACACAAAAAAAAAAAAAAGAAGAAAAAAAAGAAGAAGATAATTGATGTTGTGGAAGAGAGAATTTGGGAGCATGGGAGAGAGGTGGAAAGTGGTTTTTCTGTCATTAACAAATACAACAACTGAACTTTAACAATGTCATATGGAGTTAGACTGAAATCAATGTTTGACATCAATTAATTCATTGATCAACTGAAAGAGCAAAAGGTATTAATCTAATAGTGATTGTCATCCAAAATACAGTGACTGCTGTTTATCTTAATTCACTGTTACGAGTGTTAGTGTGACTAATTTTCCAACCACTGTGAAGTTAAAAATTGGTGAATGAATTTTTTTTTTTTTAACCACTTGATTTATGCATTAAGTCATAAAACAAAATATGAATAAAATATAGAGAAACACCAACATCACACACTCACCCCCTCTCAACTCCCAACAATAAACACAGTCACTCAGTGTGAATGCAGCGTTCATTTTGCAATTCAGTATGATACATGAAACAAGCCGACACATCCACTGGTTAAAATCTTTTACGCATCGCCATCTTTGTAGTACTGGAGGAGAAAATGGGGCGAGCTTATACAAGACAGTGCTTTCATTTTCAGTTCTTTCCTTTTCACGCAGCAAGGCTACATCAACCATCTCGTTCTTTCTTTATTTTCATAGGGTCCTTGTTATAGTCTTCTCCGAGAATGGTGGCAATCTCGTTCTGCATGAAGGCCCATGGCACATTGGAGCCCACCAGAGGGCACTTTTTCCCTGAAGGACAGTACACTTCGGCACCCGCCCCCTGTCTCTTGATGGAGTCCCGGGAGCAGGGGAAACAGAACTTGTGGTCTGCAATGGATGGGCACTGCACAAAGTGGGTGTCCTCCAGCCGTTCCTGACACAGCGTACACTTGAGCACCTCACCACTGGGACCCACCGTGGATTCTGGCATGGTGCTGCCCACCCCAGTGTCCGACACAGGGCCAGGCATGGCGCCGCTCTTCAGGCGCTGGGGCTGGCTGCTGGGAGACATGCTGGCATGGCGGGAGGCCCCCCCATGGCTGTTGCTCCCTGAAGGCAGGTTGTCAGCCGCGTTCATCAGTGCTGCCATGGGAGAGGGTCCTGAGTGAGATCCTGGGTGAGCATCCGGAGGGGTCGGGGTGTGGTGAAGTGGGGACATGGAGGTGGAGGAGGGAAGGCCAGAGTTGTACATGGATGTGGAGTTGATGGTCAGCTTCAAGGCGTCGGCCTGACTCTGCATCCACATCTGACGGCGGTGCTGTTCCTCTGACAGCCTCCCCAAAGTATCCTCCTCTCCCTGGGGAGACATCTTCCGCTTTCGGCTCTGACTGTCCAGGAAACGGCTGGAACTTTTCCCACTGACAGCCAACGCACGGGGGATGCGAGGATGCGGCAAGGAGCTGTCTACGTACGGAGTAGGGACACATTCACGTTTCACTGGTTCCTTGAAAGTGCGTATTGTCTCTGGAAGCATGTCGTACAGAGATCTCCACTCCCCACTGCTGTGCTTCATTTCGTACTCCAGATGCTTGATGCCAGATGACAGCATCTTCCCCATGTCTTTGTTGGAGTCGTTCATCATCACTTTGGTTAGACTGGACATACTGCTGTGAATATTGCCGGATCCAAGAGGGTACTCCACAAACACTTTCAGATCAAATTCTTCACTACTGCCCTGTTTGGGAGCAGCATCATATGCAAAGACACGTCCTGTAAGGGAGTGGTCTTTCTTGTGGCGCACACGGAATGGGACAGCAGCACTCAGAACAGTCAGAGTGTCACGCACATTTTGAGGAAGAGAGGGAGAGTCTCTTTTACCCATGTCATCTTCAGGGTGTCCATCCTCTTCTCCTTCCTTGCCATTGCTCATGGGTGGCGGGGGTGGTGGATGGGGGTGACGGGTCAGGGGGCCCAGACCGGGAGGGTGATGTAAGATTCCTTGAGGGCCACGCTGCAGGCTGGGGCTGCTCCTCGTCAGGTCTGCTGGGCCGTGATCCTCCCCTCGGTGTATCGAGTGCCCCAGCAGGATTCCATTTGGCAGCCGCTGTGCCCCTGGAAAGTCTGTAATGGGGCGTCCGCGTCCATCAATCAAAGTGTGGCCTCGCTCCGGTGCAGGAAAAGGGGGTATGGGCGGCCCGTGCAGACGTCCTGGGGGTGGCTCCATCATACCCCCGGTGTGAGGATGATCCACTGGGTCTCGATTCCTCGGGGGCATTTGGGGTGGTGGCCCATGGCCCAGAGGAGACTTGTGGCTTGAAGGAGGCGGCGGTCGACCTTCCTGCACGCCGTGCACCCGTTTCATCTGTCTGGCTGCCTCGATGACCATTTCGATTCGGTCAGGTCCTTCGTAGTTGACACATCCCCGACATACGGGCTCGGAAAAGTCGTGCAACATAGCCCATGGGGTGCGTGGTAAGTCACATAGGTAGCAGTGCTGTCGCTGCGCTCGGTGAGGCATGGCCATGGCGGCAGTACAACACACCACAACACAGCCCACCCCCTCGCTGGAACGGTACGTAACCTTCGCTCTGCCTACGTGTGTGTGCGTGTAGCACGCCCCGACAATGGCACGCCGTTCACAAAACCAGCCCAGTTACGCACTGAACAAGGCTACGTTGCGAGGTCAGGTCCAAGGCACCAACATACACAGACAGCATTCCTCCACTCGTGTTCCGTGGCAGCAGTCTCTCTGCGCCTTCACCACCACCAACAATAACACACCGTCACAGACAGGCAGACCACCTCTTCTTCCTCCTCTCACAGTCAAAGGAATGCACAGCGTCTGGGTCTGTTGGTAAACAACTGACGTGTTGTACTTCGCAGCCCCAGCCCTACCGCCAAACTGCTTGAAATACTACAGTATCACGGACTGAAGCAGACGAGCAGCGCATGCGTCTTGACAGAAAAGTCCCGCCTTGAGCGGCCGCGGATCGACACGAGACGGACGGACGGCTCTGTTGTGGCAGTGGTGGCGGTGGTGTAGTGGTGGTGGTGGTGGTGGTGGTGCGATACAGCGCTGTGCTGTGCGCACGGTGGCTGCTGTGCGTCACACACCACACAGACTCGATCACACAGCTGTGGCGCTCAACTGTGGCTACAAGCGTTTTGAGCGAGAGTCGCGTGGTGCAAGAAGAGAGAGAGAGAGAGAGAGAGGGAGAGATATGGATGGGGATGGGGGTTGTTAAGGGAAGGTGGTGGGTTGTGATAGCAAGCGCTGACGTGCGTGCCGTGTCGGGGAGGTGTGTGGTCACGCACGGCACACACAGCCCTGGCAGCGACACTCAACACCGCCACAGGCCCGGGGACAGGCCCGCCGTGACCCTGCATGCTAATGGACAGCTTGTCAACCGGCCAAACGTACCAGATACCCCGCGTAGCGCAGCCCAGCACAAACTTCAGCGGCACGGGGGAAGGGGGGTGGGGGGGTGGGACGGGGGGTGGAAGTGGGGATTGGGACTTTGCTGCCCCCCCCCTTTCCTCCCTCCACCTCTAACCTCACGTCACATCTCCCTGTGCCCCCCTCTATGGAGAAAAACAATGGTACTTTTTATTTTCCATTCTGTGTGTGTGTGTGTGTGTGATTTAACTCTCCCTTTACCCTCATATCACATAGTGATTTAAGTTATGCTGTGCATAATTGAAAGAATGAAAGTATTTCTGACTGAAAACTGAAAAACAAAACATTGTTGTATGCGTTTTATTGAGATATTCATTTGAATGCATTTCCTAAATAAACAATCAGGATGTGCACGTTAAACTGATCTCTTCAGCAATACTGTATACGTCATGTGGGCAATACGCTGAGGACGTTCTCATGTCAGACAATACACATTGAAGACCATCTCTTCAGTCATATCAGACAATACAATGTGGACCATCTCTACAGTCATGTCAGACAATACACAGTGAAGGCCATCTCTTCAGTCATATCAGACAATACAATGTGGACCATCTCTACAGTCATGTCAGACAATACAATGTGGACCATCTCTACTGTCATGTCAGACAGTACACAGTGAGGACCATCTCTACAGTCATGTCAGACAATACACTGTGAGGACCATCTCTACAGTCATGTCAGACAATACACTGTGAGGACTAACTCTACAGTCATGTCAGACAATACACTGTGAGGACTAACTCTACAGTCATGTCAGACAATACAATGTGGACCATCTCTACAGTCATGTCAGACAATACACTGTGAGGACTAACTCTACAGTCATGTCAGACAATACACTGTGAGGACTATCTCTACAGTCATGTCAGACAGTACACTGTGAGGACCATCTCTACAGTCATGTCAGACAATACACTGTGAGGACTATCTCTACAGTCATGTCAGACAGTACACTGTGAGGACCATCTCTACAGTCATGTCAGACAATACACTGTGAGGACCATCTCTACTGTCATGTCAGACAGTACACTGTGAGGACCATCTCTACTGTCATGTCAGACAATACACTGTGAGGACTATCTCTACAGTCATGTCAGACAGTACACTGTGAGGACCATCTCTACAGTCATGTCAGACAGTACACAGTGTGGACCATCTCTCCAGTCATGTCAGACAATACACTGTGAAGACTATCTCTACAGTCATGTCAGACATAACACAGTGAGGACTAACTCTACAGTCATGTCAGACAATACACTGTGAGGACCATCTCTACAGTCATGTCAGACAATACAATGTGGACCATCTCTACAGTCATGTCAGACAATACACTGTGAGGACCATCTCTCCAGTCATGTCAGACAATACACTGTGAGGACCATCTCTACAGTCATGTCAGACAATACACTGTGAGGACCATCTCTACAGTCATGTCAGACAATACAATGTGGACCATCTCTACAGTCATGTCAGACAGTACACAGTGTGGACCATCTCTCCAGTCATGTCAGACAATACACTGTGAGGACCATCTCTACAGTCATGTCAGACAGTACACAGTGTGGACCATCTCTACAGTCATGTTAGACAATACACTGTGAGGACCATCTCTCCAGTCATGTCAGACAATACACTGTGAGGACCATCTCTACAGTCATGTCAGACAGTACACAGTGTGGACCATCTCTACAGTCATGTCAGACAATACACTGTGAGGACCATCTCTCCAGTCATGTCAGACAATACAATGTGGACCATCTCTACAGTCATGTCAGACAATACACTGTGAGGACCATCTCTACAGTCATGTCAGACAATACTCTGGACCATCTCTACAGTCATTTCAAGCAGCATTGTCTCCAGTCCTGTGTCCAAGCACCCCGATATACCCAAAGGCCATTTTTGTGGGTCTCTGTGTCACAAATTTAAACAGCTCCACATATCATCTAATACTCGAAATCGTTTACTTTCCATGTCCTATGTGCTAGATGCCATGTTTGTGCTAAGTCTTCTGTGTCACATCCCAGTCTTTGATCAGCTGATCAGTTTCTGGTGGCCCACAGACATCCAGGACCAGAGGCAAAGGCGTCCTTGGGCATAGCGGGATTAACATGCTCTCTGGACATTTCGTGATTTGTTTCTGGATGTGAAACCTCCATATTATGGTTTTTGCTAACCTTTTGTGTTTCTTTCTTCAAACTTATCAGACAGCTATATCCTAACGACACTCCCAACTGCAGACACCACCCCTGTATCGTCATCCACTCTCCTCATGGGACCCCGTTCAATTTTTTTTTCTCAAAGGGCATGTACAATAAATACATGAACCGGACAATGACATGACATGCTGACCAAGTTACGTTTGTGAGACATGACACATCACGCAGCCTCTATGCGTTAGGTCACCACATGTCAGCAGCGATGTCACAAAAGACTCCCAGCCATGGGAACTTCCTCGTTGGGCGGACGAACCAGCACAGAGGAGACAGTGACAATCTTGTCATTTCCGAAACGGAAAACGACGGCGGGGGCCAAAACGAGGTCACAGGGGCGGAGGTGGGGGTGGAACGGGTCCCGTTATAAAGTCAGCCCAGCTGGGGGGTCAGGGGTTCGTTCCCTCCTCCGCACATAAGCAGGAAGACGTTGTGCTTGTGTGCGCGTGGTGGGCGGACTGAATCCACAAGGTCACTGACTGCAAAGAGAGGGAGAGAGAGAGAGAGAGAGGGGGGGAAGGGGGGGGGAAGGGAGAAGATGGGAGTGCAGAGTTAGCAGCTAGCAGCCACCGGCACGATCTTTCAGTGAACGGTGCGTGCAAAAAGCCGTTTTTCCGAGCAGCTGTCTGCCAGCTAGCGTAGGGTAGCGTGCTGTGCGTGCTTGGAGGCCCCCGTGCCTCATGCCTCCTCCCCCAAAACCCCCTCCCCCTTAGCCTTTGATTAAATCGTGTTAATTTTCAGCCCCGGAAAGACGAGGGTTCTCGTGACTGGAGCCGCAGCTTTCAATGGAAACAACTAGCGCGCACGCCATCCAACGGACGCTGGCTGCGCGGCACACACATCAATAACAGAAAGACGACGGAGAAGGGAGAGGGTGAAGGAGGGAGGAAAAGGTGGCGGTGGTCTGGATCCTGGGAGGGGGTGTGGAGCTAAAAACTTTTTTTTTTAACCAAAGAGTTTGCACGCACGTCTATTTGTCTTGCTTTCCCGCGCGCCATCGACCGCCCATTTATCAGATCCCTTCCTCTCCCTCCACCATCCTCCCTCAAACCAGCTTTCTTCTTCCTCCTCCTCCTCCTCCCCCTGTCGTGCCAAGAGCACGAAACAGCTAGTGACGTCACACTACCCATCACATTCTTTCTTCCCTTCACCTTCCTTCCACTCGACTCGCTTCCTCTTCACTCCCCCCCCCCCCACTCCCTTCACCCCCCTGCCCACCACCCAACTTGGCCTCCGACAGATCGATGGTGACACGTCGAAGTGTCTGCCTGCCACAGATTCCTCCCCTGCAGCCATGGGCCACGCTTTTAGGTGGGGCTACTGGGGAGCAGAAGGATGAACGAGTGCCACGTGTTCTGCACAGTTCGGCACCAGCCAG